>NC_072488.1:28615769-28926538 GCF_027574615.1 Eptesicus fuscus | reverse complement strand
CTTGATCACAACTAGTTTAAAGTTTCCTCTCCATAGTAAATAGCACCCAGAACTTCTGCAAGATGCTTGTTAAGCTTTCCATAAAACAAAATGGTCTCTCTTCTTTTCTAATATGTCAAGGTAAAGTCCAAAGGGTAACTGCATACTCAAAAAAGTTGAAACTACATTCCATCTCTCCATGGTGATTTGTCTTGCTCTTGCTGTTTTGGTCACATGGGTACTCCATGTGCCAAAGGAAGTGGTAGATAAAACTATGAGTGATGTGTGCAGATATCATATTTGTCATAAGCATCAATCATCATCTTCTCAGGAATAAAATAATATATATTCATTCCATTATGAAGTTCTTCCTAAATAAATTGTGTTTGCCCTAAGGACTGTTGTTGTGGCAGTTATTTTTAAGCTCTCTGGCAGCAAACCTTCTCTGAACTTTATTATTGTAATATGAGTCACCACTGAGCTATATTTAATGTTAGGTGCTAATATTGCTCCAGAACTGGCATGAGACTCTATAGCTGCACATAGTGTAGGCAATTTTGGAAAGATTTCACTGGATGAATTGGAAACTGTTAATGAAAGTGACAATAGAATGTATCCAACAATAGGAAATTAGTTAAATAAACTATGGTAAATCCTTAGGATGCAGCAATGTACAATGAAAAACACTATACATTTAAAGATGGGAAGTTATAGGATTAATTTTAAAAATACTGTTTAAAAGCAATATGGAAGTATAATACTAAATTAACTACATATAGAAGCATACATAAATATATAAATAATACTTTTTTTATTTCATGGAAGAAAAGAAAATGGGATTATTTGGCTCTAAAACATTTGTGGTGAAGGTGCCAATGGAGCTGAGTTACCAGTGATTTTAACTTCTACTTATTTGTCTTTCTTCATGTTATGCATTTTTAAATACATACACATTACATTTGTGTGTATCCACCATCCCCCAAATCAGAAGCCCCATATATGAGACTCGCAATTGCATTCTTCTCTTCTCTACCAGATATTACCATGTGAGGGTTCAGAGATGTTACCCTACTTGCAAACTAACAGCCTGACACAGTTTTATGAATCCTTGAAGACAAAAGAATCTTAGGACAGAGAAAAGAACTGTCATACTTAGAGCAGGCAACATTAGCTTCATGTTCCCATTACCTTGGCTTGGCTTGCTTCCCAAGTCCCACAGAGGTGATGTGGATGTAGAGAGAACTTGTAAGAACAGTGGGTTTATCTTTCAATTGAATAACTTGGAGTTTACGAAACTATAATATTTTGAGGGGATTGCTAGAAACCTTCCTAATCTTTGTCCCAGTGGGAGACTTATCTTTAATACTCTTGGTATCAAGCAAATTTGTCCTCTGCCTCAGAGAGAGATCCCATCTCTAAGTTTTAAGGCTGATTGTTCTATAAACATCCTTGAAAACATATTCCAGAACAAAGCTCTCAATGCTTCTACTCAGAAAATATGCACAAACAAGCGAGACCCAAAGAAATTGTCTTCCAACACCAACTTAAATTTTTCTTAATAATTGCCCTGTTTTATATAACTCTTTAAATCCAATTGATATATCTCTAAACAATATGTGATTTCCTACTTTTTAAATTAAAATTATTGTAATATTCAGTATTTATTCTCAATATAATGTTTTAAATCCACATTAAATTTGGAATTCATCCATGTTAATATATGTAGATGTAGTTTATCCATTATCACTACTGCATAATATTCCATTATTTGAATGCATCAGAACTTAGCCAACCATTACATTTATGTATTTGGATTATTTTCAGTTTATGTGAAAATGTTTCCATAAACAGTCTTTTATTATAAGTTTTCTAGTGCTTTTATTCAAGATTTTCAAAAGAGCATTTTATAGGAGAGGGGTGTTAGAACAAAGTTTAGGCAAATAATGAGATTTACTAGATACTACAGTAAGTGTTTTCCATAAGGGTTTAATTTTGAATATTATTTTCTATTAATGTTCATTTTCTGGACACCTACAATGAGTGAATATTTCAGGTGCTTCGTGTTCTTGCCAACATGTGATATTATTCCTGTTTATTTCTTTTTCCCACTTTTATTGCTTTTTCTTATAGAAATATCAGAATACTTTGTTATTTTCTGGGTATAATTAGAATTAGTAATATACATTATAGTTATAATCCTCAATTCATGACTTGCCTTTTCATCCTCATTTTATTTTCCTTCATTTCATTTGGTATCTTTTATGATCCTAATGTCTTTATTTTAAAGCATATTAATCATTGTAGCAATGTTTTACTTTGTGCTTTGTAATCAATGTCTAATTAAAAAGTTTAATTATAGATTCTGATAATAAATATAAGTTCCCAAAATGACTTATTAATTTTATTAATTTAATAAAATATTGCAGACACATGTGTCTCCCCAAGATTACTTACCCTACTGATTGTATCGAAGAAATAAACTTTATCTGAAACTGCTGTTACAATAAAAGCCTGACAAGACAGGCGATGAAGGCTGTCTGGTTCCTTTAGCCAGGCAGTCCCTTAGCCCTTTCTTTCATAGCAAACCTGTGTCAGAGTAATCATTCATCTGTAGCTCAGGATCTGCTGGTTAACCCCCAGCAGGGGAGCAGATGCTAAGAGGAATGGCAGATACTGCTGTGGCTATACAAATTCTGCAGCAAAAATATATTCTTATAAGCAGGAGGATATGGTATCAAACTGAGACTCATTTTAGAATATAACCATATTTTCTCTCTTTTTTTGTTGTTGTTTTCAATGCTAAAAGGTAGAAGAGGGGGTGGCAAGTTACTGTATGCAAAATAAAAATGTATTCATTGCCCTCTAAATATTTAGCTTCTAAGTCAATGCACAAAAATCTGGGCTTATAGGATAAAGTTCAAAAATGAAATTTCATTAATCACTGTGCACACATTGCCTAAGCATTCTCTGTGGATAAGTCAATGATACAATTAGCTTAACAAGGATGTGTAATAAAACTCCTTTACATTGTATTTTCAGCTGTTGCCTTGTTGTTTCATATGAATAAAATATTAACAAAAGGACCCTAATTTTATTCTGCCCTATTAATTTTGATGCATAATTTTCTCATTCCAATCATGAGATTATAAATAATCTTGCTGTCTGAGGCTTCTTAAGAAATATTCTTCTGATAAGCTATGTAGCATTTCCCATGTCTAGTCATTTCTTGGAACATTTACTAAATTGTTTTCCCATTGATTATTCCTCTGCCTGTATGACTAGAAACCAGACATTTCCCTTGCTCTACACTCCTAGAGGTGGAAGATGCATCAGAAGGAAGTAATTCTTTAACTGCTTATGTGACAAAATGTAGAGGAGTTACCCACATATAAATAGACTTTCTGACCTACTTTCCAGGCACTTTGTCAGGGCAATGTTTTCTAAGTTCAATGTTAACCAATTTTATTAGCTGTGCAGAAAATGAAATTTATGATATTGCTGCTTACTGACTTTTACTTTAATGATAGAGGTTCAGACCAGCAGCATGTGTTTATTAGCATTGGTTAATTAAAGAAGAAAGGATAAAAATAGACTATACATGATATCACTTTTCCCTAAATGTTATATAAAAACCAATCAGTGGCGGATGCAAATAACCCTTGTGTAATTACTTTACCCCTGATTAAAATTTGTGACATATTTTTTGGATATATTCCCAGAAGTGGAATATTATATGTGGAATCTAATGAACAAAATAAGACTAACAAAGACAGTGGAGGGAGACTCATGGATTCAGAAAACAAACGGATAGCTGTAGAGATGAGGGGCTTGGGGGTTAGGTGAGAAGGGTGAAGGAATTAAGCAAAGAAAAAAAAAAAAAAAGACTCATGGGCCTAGATAACAGTATGGTGATTGCCAGAGGGAATGAGGTTGGGAGAGGTAGAAGAAGGTAAAGGGGAGGCAAACAGGTATGGAAGGAAACTTGACTTTGTGTGGTAAACACACAGTACATGATAAATTATAGACTTGTATACCTGAAACCTGTATAATTTTATTAAGCAATGTCAACCCAATAAATTCAATAAAAAACACACAAAAACCTTATATCTTAACAACAGTAAATAAATAAATAAATAAATAAATAATCTGTGACAAAATCATGATTTGTTATAATCACTATCATATATGTTTGATAAAACGTCATTCATAGATATTACAGATTTTGGGAATCTCAGCCGTGAACAACATATCAAACTGGGTGATGTTCGTCTTTCACCCATTTATCACTTATAACATGCCCTATGTCCTTTCCATGTCTAATCCCTAAATCTCCACTGCTGCCTTCCATCTGCATCCAGATCTCCTGATTCCCCACTTACCATGGAAAACCCTGCTTATGTCCCTTAATCATACTTGTATATGGCTGATTGCTCTTGGCAATGTTTTTCTTGGAGGTGTTTGCATTTAAGGGAGGCCTATATTTTGTGCCCAATACTTCCCTTTTTACCAAAATGTTGGCTCTGCAAAAGTCTATCTTTCGAGGCACATTGAGCTTTTATACTCCCTGGTCACCACTAAGGTGCTGGAGGGATAGAGCGCAGAAAAAAAGATAGCATCCTTTAAAAACATTTTAAGCTAAACTACAATGAGAAGAACATTTCTGAGCTATCTTTTTGAAAGGTTAGAAGAACGATGATGTGGGACCCTTACAATATTTAATTGTCATTTTCATTTGTAATGACACCTGGTATAATTTATTTGTCTCCTCTCTAGGAGCAACATCACTCTTAGGCAAAACTTCTTTCAAATTGCTAATCAGATATTTCTCCCTGAACACTATTCCCAAAGGCAGTGATACAGAGTACATAGTTGGATCTGTAGCGTTGATTAGAGAAAAAGGTGAGGCAAAGTGTTCATCGATTCTTTATTATTTTCCTTTGATATCCCCTCTCCTAAAAGGCCATGCTTAAGATTTTATCAAGCCCTCCAGTGACTCCAGCAATGGTCTAGAAAATAAAGCTGAAACTTCTGTGCAAATTGCGATTGTTGGATAGCTGCCAACAGTGCATCATAGGAAATCTTCTGAGAATGCATTCACACTGTGCAAGAGTACTATGATGAGCTGCTTATGTCTATCAGGGTGCAGGAGGGAGACAAGGCAGTTAATAGGTCAAATAACTACTGGCTCTGTGGCATTATATGGGATCATCAGGTGGGTTTATAGCTTGGTGATCTGCTTGGGGGAGATGGCCTTTGGTCTTTAAGGTTAGCAAATTATAAGAAATTCCAATGCTTCTTAAACATTATTTTGTCTATATGCATTTTTATTTGAAATGTTTGCCTTGGCCAAAAACTGAATAAACTATTCACCTATATGTAATTGTGGAGGTGTTCTTGGGGATTAGGAAACAGAAAAATGCATGAGAATTAACCCTTTGCACTCGCTTGCTTTTTTTCTTGATTCCTTTATTCTACTCGGGGTTTAATTTTTTAAATACCCCAGATTTTACGAAGCGCGGCAGTAGAATAAAAAACTGGAGTTTCTTTTCATACAAACTTATTTATTTGGATATTTTTATATTTCAAATTATTGATACATTCAATAACCGTCACACTCGACATCCGAGTGCAAAAGGTTAACATATTTTGTATTTGAGTAAGTTAATCTGGAAAACTCACAAAATTCTATATAATAAAACCCTAATATGCAAATTGACCTAATGGCGGAACGTGTGGTCAACCAGTCGCTATGACGCGCACTGACCACCAGGGGGCAGATGCTCTATGCAGGAGCTGCCCACTGGTGGTCATGCACTCCCACAGGGGAATGCCGATCAGCCAGAAGCTGAGCTCACAGCTGGCGAGCGCAGTGGTGGTGGCAGGAGCATCTCCTGCCTCCACTGCAGGTGGGCAGTAAGAAGTGAGAGGTCCTGGACTGCGAGAGCCCCGGACTGCAAGAGGGAGAGAGGGCACAGGCCAGGCTGAGGGACTCCCCCCTCCCCCAGTGCACAATTTTCATGCATGATTTTCGTGCAACAGGCCTCTAGTGGAATTATAAAATCAAATATTACTTAGTTTTAGCCCTTTTTATCAGTGTAGCTGCTTCTACTTTCAAAACACTTAGCTACTAGATTTTTTATATTTTTATTCCCCATAATGACCCCTGGAGATATAGATGGGCAGTAGTAGTATTCACAGTTTATGCAGTGTGAAACTGGATACACAGAAAATCAGTGCTTGAACCTGAACAAGAATTCAGGTATCTAACTTTAAAAATGTAATTATGTTTTTATTACATTAATTTCCGTTATACCATGTAAAAAGAAGGAAGAATACTTAATGAGTGAGCAACTTACATGTCCAACACTGTATTAGTAGTTTTATGAAAGTTATCTCCTTTAATTCTCATCCTCACTCTCTGAGGCTGCTGCTAATTATTTTTACATTATGCGTTTTATGAATAAGGATATTAAGGTTTAGAGAGGCTAATTAACTTGACCAATGAAAACATCTAGTATATGGCAAAGTTAGCAGACAATATTAGGGATGGCTAATGTCAAAGAGTACTACTTTTCAGGGATACCACGTAACCTTCCAATTGATCCATGATCAGCAAACTTTACTCCTTTCCAAAGTTGCTACCTGTTTATGACAAATTTCCTAGATCTCTTTGCAGCTTCCCTCTGTCAGGTATTACCCATATGCTGGTGTTGACAACCTTGATAATAATTATTCTTTGCTAGTGGCCGAGGAGGTGCTTCATCCATGAGTCATGGCTTGTTCAAAACTTTGTGAGGTGCTAAATTTGTAAATACCTCATCTAAAATATAACACAAAAGAATAGTGGATTTTACATAATTAAGAACATTGTGGAATTTTAATTTCACTTGCTAAACCTAACATTTAGAATTAAATAATATTATACATTAAAAATGTCAGGCACACAGTATATGTGGCATATAGTAAGTCTTCCCAAGATGCCAGGCACATCGTAGGTTTTCCCCTTTTTCTTTATTCTCTGTCGGCCTTTTAGGAGGCCAAAGTAATGAGTTCTATCTATTGTTTGTTATTTGGGCTGTTTATTCTTCTTTTCTGTTCTCTAAACAAAAACAAAGCTTCATGTATTCTGTATGATGAGGTCACCGTACAAATAAATTCCCTTAACAATAAACAATCTGATTAATTTGATCTTGAGATGCTTCCACTCTATTTTAGAAAATGTCTAATGCTAATGTTCTTTTACAAAAAATAGAAATTTAACATATTTTGAAAATATTCCGTACAGCCTTTATGGAGACACTTCCTAAATATGAAAGAAATATATAATTTATTGGGGTGATACTGGTTAACAAAATTATACAGGTTTCAGGTGCACAATTCTACAACACATCACCTATGCACAGTATTGTGTGTTCAATACCCCAAGTAAAGTCTTTGTTCATCACCATTTACCCCCTGGTAACCTCTGCCACCTCCCCCACACCCTTCTTCCTCAGAATCCCCATACTGTTGTCCCTGCCCATGAGGTATTTTATTTTTCATATTTTTTTCTTTTATATTTTATTTACATCTCTAATTCAATCATTGACACTCATTCCTTTGTGGTTCTGCAAATGTGTCTGGCATGTTTAACCTGAGTAGCAATCTCAGAAAGCTGTTAAGACCAGTTTTTGCCACCTATTTAGTGAAAGTATTTCTCAGAATGCTTTTATTTTGGGAATATGGCTTTGTTTTATCATGTTCACAAATATCTCAGATTCCTCTGTTTTCCTGATGCTTTTCTGGATCCATTTAGCCCAACTGATCACTCCTTTCAAATATATATTTAGTAATCTGTACCACACACTGTACCACTTAGTTCTTTCTATTTACTACATGAAAGTTCTCTTCTCTCTCTAACTAGATGCACATGTTTTGAGTGTTCTGCAAACTCCAGAGCTTAGCCTAGTATTAGAACTATTACAAGGCACCTGGGAAGTATTTGTACTACATTAATTAAACTGGAGTCACTGGGGAAAATTATAGTGCAAAGGAGAAATTTCATCTCTAGTATATGCTATTTAGCTACAACTTGACCAAGAATAGCAAATTAATTCGATCTTTTGTACCAATTATTATTAACTGGTGGCTCAGTGCTATGCTGGAGAGTTTTAGAAACTCTCAGGGCTCAAAAAGTAGTGCCAAGATTAATTAGCAATCCCTTCTTTAAGCAAAGAAAGTGGGGGTGGGAGAAAGAGTGGAATACATGGGCACCATTTCACTATTATTATTATCAATACTAGTGGCCCGGTGCACAAAATTTGTGCAGGGGGGTGGGGGTCAGTGTCCCTCAGCGGGGCCTGCAACCTCTCCAATCTGGGACCCCTCAGGGGATGTCTGACTGCCGGTCCCAAACCAGCAGTCAGACATCCCTCTCGCAATCTGGGACTGCTGGCTCCTAACTGCTTACCTGCCTGCCTGCCTGATCACCCCTAACCACTCTGCCTGCCGGCCTGCTCACCCTCAACTGCCCCCCCACCAGCCTGCTCGCCCCCAACTGCCCCCACTTGCTGGCCTGATAACCCCCAACTGCACCCCACTGCCAGCCTGCTCCCCCAAACTGCCCTGCTGCCAGCCTGCTTGTCCCAAACTGGCCGCCCCTGCTGGCCTGCTTGCCCCCAACTGCCCTCCCCTCCTGGCCTGATCACCCCTAACCGCCTCTGCCTCAGCCCCACCACCATGGCTTTGTCCAGAAGGATGTCTGAAAGGTCTTCTGGAAGGTCTCCTGGTCTAATTAGCATATTATCCTTTTATTAGTATAGATTTTTTAAGACTCTGAGTTATTTTCATGTTTCTTATACCAGTTTTTATACATGGAAGTTCAAGTTATTAACTAAATACATGAAATAATGAAAAAGCAAACATAAGAATTTTTTTCCAAGCAAATCACAGTTAAGTATGAGTAATTACTTTTAAAAATATATGCATCACTATTAGTCAGAACCTAATGCCAAGAAAATTAGAAGCCATAGAGATATGATTTAAACATTGATATCAGTTCTTCCTTTCTGTCCATGAGGATGATAATACTATGCCTTTTGAGATGCCATAGAGAATGAAACCATTTTTTGGTGCCCATCTAGAGGTCTCTCCTCCCCGACCCCCCCCACCCCCAGACTAATGAATTATTGAGACATTGCACACTTTTTTGTGTATTAAAATAAGCTGGGTTATCAATTCATAGCAACTTATACTATGTAACATGACATCATCTTACTATGGGAGGAGCATTTAGACATATATTCCTTTTTCTCTCTATTATCCATGAATTTACTTCCATTCAGAATCTTTTTTGTTTTACCAAATGTGGCTTAAAACATCTCCAATAATCATCAAAATATCCTAGTAGCATAAGGGCTGTTCATATACACTGAAAACCATTGATTTAGTTATCTAACTCTCATTCCTGACAGGCTCTACTTTTCTTTATTTCGCGTTCCATTCCTCCCTCTGCACTATCTGTGACTTCAATGAGTTATTGTCATAGTAATTACAGGCCACACTCCAGACTTATTGTTATAGTAATTATTTCCAATTGAATTGGAAATTCTCCCTTACAAATGTAATTTTCCCCAAAATAGATGCGGTAAACAAGTAGATCTGGGAAACAGAAAAAAACTATGGATCAGAAGCTGGCATATTATTCTGGATTCAAGTTTATATCACTTCTTGCTAAAAGCTTTTCTTAAACTTAACCAAATTTTCCCGAGGTTGTGCTGTTTTCTATTCTTGCATGCTTTCAGAAGATTCTGTTTACACGAATCAGCATATTGTAATATATTTTTTGTTTATTAACTTGGGAGTTAGCTCTGAGTGCTGGGGGTGGGGGTGGGGGAGGGAATCTCATTTATTTTTGAATTCCCAGGATCTGTCATAGTGCCTAGCATAGAGTAGGCTCTATCTTTGTAGTTAGGGAATAATGTTGTAACCATGGGAAAATGAGAGCTACCTGTGATAGTATAAGTAAACAAGTAATAAATTTAATACCGTTATAATAATTTTATTCCAAAATTCAGTTTTGTTTGAACATTAGGATATATACCAATACTCTATAAACCAGCACTTTCACTTTACAATGATAATAAAAATTTTACAACCACAGAACTACTTGGCATTACTGGAATACTTCATCTTTATAAAGCCCCAAGTGCTTTACTGCCAATGATATAGCACTCTAATTACAATGTTTTGAGGGACAAATAACTTACTAACAATTCCTTACAGCTCATTAGCATCTGGCACAGACTATTATAGTGAAGAAGATCTGCGAGACTGTAAACCACCCACCTCTTCTAACAGATGAGACTATGAAACTTCAGAGAAGTGGCATAACCTACTAAGGTCTTAGAGTTGGCTAATTATAGTGTCAAGGCCAAAACTTACATTTCAAATATAAAGGATGGACCATGACTCTCCACCTGCCTGCCATGCCTCTATCTCTGTCTGAGGAGGATGATTACCGGAAGAGATGTGCATAAAATAAAATGGCCTATGACAAGGAGTCTACTACCCTGTCAATAAAATGTCCTAGGGAGGGCCCTATTAGCCAAAGGTAGAATTGCCTCTAAGAGGTACTTAGAAAGTATATGACACAGATATCTGATATCATCAAGGAGGTTAAGAAATGTTTCCATGCATAATTAAAGTAAATTTGACTAATGAACAGTTAGTATGAGGGAAGAACATAGCAGGAAGAAAGAATAACAAATTCCAAGACTCTTGGATAGGAGAAAGAGAGGCTATTTCAAGTGATTGAAAGATGGACAGTACAGCTAGAATAGTGTAAGGGGTAGTGCAACTGCTTCTAGTCCTTGCAGAAGACAGAGCTAGGAAATAATGTATGCATAATAATCCATGTATTCACACATCTATATTTATTTCTGCATCTATCTAACTATATATATATATATATACATATATATATATATATATATATATAATATATACTATTTATATTTATATACTAGAAGCCTGATGTACGAAATTTGTGCAAGGGGCTTGGCCCTCGCAGTCCCGGCCGGCCCCTTGTAGCCTCGGCCGCAAGGTTGTCCAGATGGTCATCCAGAAGGTCATCCAGACGGTCGTTCTGCTGTTTAGTCTAATGAGCATATTAGCTCTTTATTATATATATACGTGTGTGTTCATAACAATACTTCAATTTCAAACACTACAAGGTACATCCTAGCTTCCTACTTTCCTTATCTCTTAATTTCCTTCTCTAACACTAAGAGTCAATGCTTTCATTATGTGCAATATTGTTACTTATTTCTTCAACCATAGTATTCACTTCAAGCACTTTTAGAATTACTAATGTATATACTAATGTATATGGACAGAAAGTTAAAAAATGCTAATTAGAGTACAGTAATTGTGTATATTTCTTTTGTCTTTTGCCTTATGATATGCAGGCAAAATATTGTCTTTCAAATTTACTTAGGTTAGTTCTTCAAACCATATTGAAGTACCCTATCTCTTCAATATGATTATATTATTCATTAGAAGTAGATTTCTTTGTTATAGTTGTACTTCATTTTTAATCATTTTCTCATCTTTGTTATTTACTTTTTTAAATTTACATAGTATAAAATTCAATCTTTGTGGTATACAGTTCTGTTTATTTTAGGAAATTCAGAGTTCTGGGTCCACAGCTGGGAAACAGAAAATTTTCATCATGCCCAAAGTTCCCTTGTGTTACTATTTATAGGCAATTCCTCTCCCACCCCCAACAGATGAGTGGTTGTAAGTCACTGGAAACTTGGAGCACAAGCTGAAGCTGCAACCACAAGCAGAATGTTTCTTCAGGGAAGCTTCATCTCTTGTCTTGATGACTTTCAATTGACTGAATTATGGCCACTCTGATTACCTAGGACAGTGATGGGCAACCTTTTGAGCTTGGTGTGTCAAACTTCGCCAAAAAACTGAGCATAACTCGGGTAGTGTGTCACTTTGAGGAAAAAACATTATTTTGCAAATGTTTCATCCTCGGCATGCGGCCGCCTCAGTGGCCGCGTGTCATCAGAAATGGCTACGCGTGTCAGTTCTGACACGTGTGTCATAGGTTCGCCATCACTGACCTAGGATAATCTCCCTTGAAGCCAACTGATTATGAATTTCAATCATATATACAAAATCCATTCATAACAACACCTATATGGCATTTGATTGAATAACTGGAGGTTAGCCTCGCCAAACTGAAACAAAGAACAAACCATCACAGGCATATTATTATTTTGGGGAATTTGAAGTAAATGAAAATGATAGTGCAGGAAATGTTTGCTGTGGATACATATTCTCTCCTTCCTTATTAATAAAAAACAATTGAAATATTATATTTTCTCAGCATACACTATAGTTAGTGTGCCCAACTAGCAGGGTTCAGACCATCTATATATCCTATCTAATAAAAGAGTAATATGCAAATTAACCATCACTTCACTACACCCACAAGCCATGCCCACCAGCCAATCAGGAGTGAATATGCAAATAAATCCAACCAAGATGGCTACAGCCACAGAGAGCAGGAGGGAGGCTAGAGTTTCCCAGGTAATGGAGGAAGCCAAGCTTTCCGCCTGCCGTTGCCGGCCTAGGCCTCCACTCAAGGCTACAAAGTTTCAATTATAGAAGGTAAACAAATCCAAACAGAAATGGCGGCAGCCATGGAGCTGGAAAGAGCGGGAGGCTAGGGTTGCCCCCGGCAATGGAGGAAGCCAAGCTTTCCACACACCTTGGCCTGCCCAGGCCTCCGCTTAAGGCTACGAAGTTTCAATTATAGAAGATACATAAATCCCAACAGAAATGGCTGCTGCCACGGAGCAAGCAGAAGCCTTGGCTCTGCTCCAGACTACAAAGTTTCAATTGTAGAAGATAAATAAACCCCAGATACCAGGGCCTCCGCTTGGGTTGCCAGGGGCATGGCTGGCCTGCAAACCACCACAGGCCCCTTGCCCAGGCTGCCCCACGCCTCAAGGGAACCCCCACCCTGATCTGGGACATCCTTCAGGGCAAACCAGCCGGCCCCCACCAGTGCACCAGGCCTCTATCCTATCTAATAAAAGAGGAAAAGAGGAATATGCAAATTGACCATCACTCCAACACACAAAATTGCTGCCCCCATGTGGTCAAAGATCCTGCCCCCTTGTGGACATAAGATGGCCACCACAAGATGGCCAGCAGGGGAGGACAGTTGGAGGGACCAGGCCAGCAGAGGAGGGAAGTTGGGGTGACCAGGCATGCAGGGAAGGGCAGATGGGGGGGACCCAGGCCTGCAGTGGAGAGCAGTTGCGGGGAACCAGGCCTGCAGGGGAGGGCAGTTAGGGGTGACCAGACCTGGCAAAGGAAGGAAGTTGGGGGTGATCGGGCCTGCAGGGAAGGGCAGTTAGGGGTGACCAGGCCTGCAGGGGATGGCATTTAGGGGCAAACAGGCTGGCAGGGGAGCAGTTAGGCATCAATCAGGCTGGCAGGGGAGTGGTTAGGGGGTGATCAGGCTGGCAGGCAGAAGCGGTTAGGGGCAATCAGGAAGGCAGGCAGGTGAGCAGTTGTGAGCCAGCAGTCCTGGATGGTGAGAGGATGTCTGCCCTTGAGTGTTCCCAGATTGGAGAGGGTGCAGGCTGGGCTGAGGGACAACTGCCCCCCCCCATGCACGAATTTCATGCACCGGGCTTCTAGTATATATATAAAACCCTAATATGCAAATAGACTGAATGATAGAACAACCAGTCCCTATGATGTGCGCTGACCACCAGGGGGCATGCGCGGAACATGCCGGGCAGTGGCCATGGCAGGATGGTGGAGCAGATGAGCGGGGGCGCCACACCAGTCCCGATCGCTTGGCACCATCATCAGGTGTGAGGAGCAGGTGCCAGCCCCAATCGCCCCTGAGTGTTTCTCCACCTCCCCCTGCTCCTGATGGGTGATCAGGGCAGCAGCTGCCGCTTGCACCCGCTGCTGATGCTGGCCCCAATCAATCCATGTTGTCAGTGGGTGTGAGCGGGGCCAGCACCATCAGCATGTGGCGGTGGCAGGAGCGGGGCTGCTTGCAGACAGGGGACTGGGGGTCGCAGTGGGAGGAGCTGGGCGGGGGTGCAGAGGATGGGCCAAGACTTACCCCTGTGCCCACTGCAGCCTTGAAAGATGCCCACAGTTCCTTAAAAGATGCACTAATTCGTGCACTACACCCCTAGTCTATAATAATAAAAGTGTAATATGCTAATTAGACCGGACAGCCGAGTTACTTTCTGGATGTCCTTCCCGACAAAACCATGGTTAGGGGCGATCAGGCAGGCAGGCAAGCAGTTAAGGGCAATCAGGCAGGCAGGCAGAGTGGTTGGGTGATCAGGCAGGCAGAGTGGTTAGGGGCAATCAGGCAGGCACTTGAGCAGTTAGGAGCCAGCAGTCCCAGATTGTGAGAGAGATGCCAGACTGCCAGCAGTCGGACATCCCTCAAGGGGTCCCAGATTGTGAGAGGGTGCAGCCTGGGCTGAGAGACCTCCCCCCAACCCCCCCACCCCCGCAACCCCTCGTGTATGAATTTCATGCACCGGGACTCTAGTAAAGATATAAAAGAAGACCATATGGATTACTTCCAGACAAGACAGACTTCTTTGGTACACATATCCACTTTGCCCTCAGTTCTATATCCTTCCTACAACCCAGATATGAATATAATTGTTGGGCTTTATAGCACCCATTCTGTATATATAAGGAAAAGTAGATAAGATTGATACCATTGTAATTAACCTAGTTGTTAAGCAAAGGGAAGGTCAAATATTATAGGCGTGCTATTTGGGTAGCTTCACCAGGAGGCTACAGCTTTATACTCCACACAGGTACAACACTGGGGAGATAGACACATGCCCAGTAAAGTTGGGGTGACATAGGGAATGTACTAGTCCAGTGGTCGGCAAACTCGTTAGTCAACAGAGCCAAATATCAACAGCACAACGATTGAAATTTCTTTTGAGAGACAAATTTTTTAAACTTAAACTTCTTCTAACGCCACTTCTTCAAAATAGACTCGCCCAGGCCGTGATATTTTGTTGAAGAGCCACACTCAAGGGGCCAAAGAGCCGCATGTGGCTCGCGAGCCGCAGTTTGCCAACCACGGTACTAGCCTGTCAGTCACACATGGGAGCAGGTCTTTGGACAGAATAGGCGTGGCCATGGTAAGGATACGAAATTTGGGATATTTAATCCCCTGAATAAAAGAACTTGCTCTCCTGTTTCTCTTGGTTGTTCTTTGCACGTTGCATTTAACTCCTAGCTTGCAGGGCTTTCTCAGACTTGCTTCCCTGCATTCGCCCACATAGTCCATGGCCATGTGGACCCCACACACAATGGATTAATGACTGCAACTAGCCTGATGCTGAACTGGACCCTGCAGGAACATGGAATGGGAACTCTGGACACTGGCTTTGCTTTTTGCTTTACTAAAATCCCAGCTACACTTCTTCTATAACTGGACTAAGGGAAATGGGACTTTGGAAACCCAGAGATGTAATTCCACGCAAATAAAAATCACTCATCCTCTGGTGCGAGTGTCAAAAAGTTCTTTTTCTTGAGATATCGTAAGGACTCCACCCCCAGCACTCCATGGGGAAAGGGTTACCTCAATTTCCCTGATAACAAGATGGTACATTTAAAAAAAGCATGGGTTCTGTTATTTTTGTTTCAGTTACAAAGCTAAATGTGTATATTTAAATCACATTTATTTGTCTTTAGGCTAAAATTAAAATCACAGATACCCAGCTAGCCTTACTTTTCAAGTAGCATGATATAACTCTTGAAATAATTAGGTAGTTTAAAACCCTTTGGAACTTGACTTTCACTCTTTAAATAAAATATATAATAAAGAATAAACTGACAGCATCATCCAAGAAAAATATTTGTATTTCAATAGGATTCTGAAAAACCTACCTGAATATAGAATTCAATCAATATTGGACAGATTATTTTAACATAATTAATGGAATCAGAAATTTGAGTCACTGAGGCATCACAGTGATCATTTAGATTGAACTTACTTTATAGGTGAGGAAACTGCATCTGGACAGATTCAATAATGTGCCCCATGTCACATGGGTCATAAACATCATACTTAGGTTTAGTAAACATTGTTTAGAGTAATTTAAGATAATTATTCCTATTGTCCCAGAACAATCATCTTAGAGTTGTGCTACTGGATTAAGTTTATAGCTGTGGTTTCAACAAAGTTTCATTAGAATATTTTCACATGTTTGGGAGTTAAGAAACCATTTGGCTTTCCTACTCTCAGTTACCTCTCAGTATTTTTGTTCCCTTAATGTTTATAAAATTCTGATTTGTTATTCTTCAATTCTGAGTTTGGTTCTATCTTCATCCATTTTGTATTCAGATATTCTATTATCAGACGATTCAGTGTCCAAAGGCGTGAGTGAGACTTCAAAGAAAAGGCAGAAAGAAGCCACAAAGGAGTCCCAGGACAGTTGTGCTACACTTTGAGATTAGTTTCATCGGCAGATATAACATTCTCCACCTCCTGTGAATTTCCAGTTTCATTTCTGTGGCTTAGATACATAGGTAGGCTTAGAAACCTTCCACAAAACGACTCATGATTGACTATAATCAATAGAAGAACACATTTTATGCGGGATTTTTTCTCATGTTTGTCTCAGTTTTCATGGTAGTTATATATTTCCTGGGGTTCAGAAATTACTTTAAACCCTGCTTTCTATGAAATAAGCACAATGTCTATTTTTATATGAAAAATCTTTAAAGAATCATTTTATTATGCTTAGTTTTATTTTTAATAACAAAAAATAATTGACTTGTTTGTGTTGCAAGGTTTTTGCAGAACAGGTGCTAAATATTTTATACATAACAATACACTTTTTATTTGTTGCCTACTATAGGCCAGAAACGTGTACATTCTTCTAGATATTTATTCAATGTGCACAATAATTCAATAAGGTAGGTATTATTATTATGCCTTCAGGAAAAATGGTCCTAAGTAGGTCTTATTTACATATTTATATATAGTACTTGAAAATACTGTCTTAATAGAAAATCCTTTATTTAAAAAAGTATATATTTGAGTCCATTGGCAAATGGCTGGAAAAATGGGTTGCCTTTAAATTCAATGAATCTGTCATATTTTTGAGGAATTTATAGTACTCTTGCTTTATTCCTTAGCTTAATTGATATTTATACTTCAAGATAGAACTATTTTATCTGCATAATAATGGGCGAAGGTAGGATATATCTTACTGCTACCTGGTGGACAAGGAGTGTTTCTCTTATTTGAAATTCAGATATCTACATACACAACAACAAAAATAAAAGTGATTATAAATTACTTAATAGAAAAATACCTCTTAGATAAGCATCCATCACAACATGGGAAAACTGAGAAAAGACTTCTGAATAATTGATGGGTCAAAGATAAAACTATGATGGAATTTATAAAATATTTAGAAGTTAAAGACAAGAAAAAACATTTCATATAGATCTTTTCGATTTTACTAAGGAATAGTTAGATTATTTTCTGACTTAAATAGCATGTAATATAAAAACAATAAATTAACCTTAAAGAAATATATAATCAAATAAAAAAAATTAAGGCAAATGCCATAGTAACTCTAAAAATTTACAGAAATAAAAGTTTAAAAATAGATATTGATGTAATGAGAAAAAAAAGTAATGTTGAGAATTAACCAAAGCTTAAGTCATTAAAATAGACTGTGATGAAGAAAAACATGACTTTTAGCCCTGGCTGGTATGGCTAAGTTGGTTGGAGCCTATGCCATACACTGAAAGGTCAAGAGTTCGATTTCCAGTCAGAGCACTTACCCAGAGTGCAGATCCAATCTCCCTTCCTTTCTTTTTATAATCAACTAGAGGCTCAGTGCACAACATCTGTGCACTGGGGGCTGTGGGGGCTGGGGGAGGGGGTCCCTCAGCCTGGTCTATGCCCTCTCGCAGTCTGGGTCCCCCAAGGGGTTCTTAGTGCTGCTCTGGAGGTGGGAGAGGCTCCCACCACCACTGCTATGCTCACCAGCAAGCCAGGCTCACGGCTGGTGAGTCCAGTGGTGGTGATGGGAGCCTCTCCTGCCTCTGAGGCAGTGCTAAGGAGCAGCAAGCCCTGTAGGAGCACACTGACCACCAGGGGGCAGCTCCTGCGTTGAGCTTCTGCCCCCTGATGGTCAGTGAATGTCATAGAGACTAGTTGTTCTTCTGTTTGGTTGATTTGCATATTAGGGTTTTATTATATAGTACTAGAGGCCTGGTGCACGAATTCATGCAAGGGTGGGGTCTGCCCGGCCCACCCTGATTGGGGCCAATTGGAGCCAGGCCAGCTGGGGGGAGGGGCCGCAGGAGGTCCACCAGCTGGCCCCACCCCCGATCGAGGTGGGGAGCTGCTTGGGGCCACAGTGCGCATCAAACAACTGGTCGTTCCAGTTCCAGCTGCTTGGCTTTTATATATATATAGATAAGACATATCCTTGGGTAGGAATTTTAAAAAAGGAAAAGAAAAACTTGACTTTTAAATAATACATTTTAAAAAAATAGAACATATGTCCATACACAATAGAGTTTAGAATACCATAACAGGATATTCTAAATAAATATATGTAAGTATACTTTAAAACTTTGATGAAATAGACAATTTTACAAGAAGAGTCCAAGAGATTTATTAGATAGCCTATGGCCAGATGCAAAAGGATTAATGACAATAACAAGCATATTCTATCAACCAACTGCCACTTGGCACTATGACATTATCCTGCAAATATCCGAACATCTTCCGTAATGGGCTGCTGGAAGAAAGGAATTCCCTCAAATAAAATCCAAACACAAAGGGAATCCAGAGAGCACTGGGGAGGCCCTAGCTGGTTTGACTCAGTGGATAGAGTATAGGCCTGTGGACCAAAGGGTCCCTGGTTTGATACCTGTCTAGGGCATATACCTTGGTTGCAGACTCCTCCCCAGCCCAGGGCCCTCGTCAGGGATCATGCAGGAGGCAACCAATCGATGTTTCTCTCTGACTTTCCCTCTCTCTTACACTCTCCCTAAAAATAAATGGAAAATTATCTTCCGGTGAGGATTAACAACAACAACAAAAACCCAGCAGAGACCACTGGGGAGGAGAGTGGGAGGAGAGTGGCATAGGAAATGCTCTCATCAATGTGGGAGGGGATGATGGGGAGGAAACTCTGCAGGACAATTGAATTTCCAAAGGCAGCAAGAGGGAAACCAAGGTGCAAGTCAAGGTCTCCTGGCCCTGGGCCTAGGATTAGGAGACAAAAGAGGCAAAGAAAAACAAACTTTGCTAAAGTTGTCTCAAGAAGGAATTAAAGCTGAGGTAAATGTTCCTTAAGGACACCAAGTTAGAAAAATACTACACAAAATAAATTAATCAGGTTCTGAGAATCTTCAGTCAAATTTGACCCAATTCCAAGGAAACATCAATCTCTCATTTATACATTTTTTCCAGACAATTAAAAACACATACCCATCTTCCCAAAGCACTTTAAGAGGCTTTTAATAAACTTCATAGCAAAATTCAAAAGAATAGAAAGTGCAAAGGAGATCCAAGGCCAATCTAATACAAATGTTTGCAAAATTTACAAATCAAATAATAGCAAAATTAAGCAATGTTTAAAGTATTTGTTAATCCAAAAGGATTATTATAGGCAAGCAAATATATTTAAATTAAATATATTTATTAATAAAACTCAACACCTTAAGAGAAAAGAGAAATCTATAATCATCTCTATAGGTACAGATAAAGCTTTGGATGCAATTCAGTATCCATCTGTGAAAACTTAGAAAAAATGAATAGTATTTCTTAAAATAACAAATGTTTGCTTTTCCAACCTGTGACATAGATAATATCAGTGAAATATTAGATATTTTGCTTTAAAAGTCAGAAAATAAGATGTCTACTGTTCCACTTCTATTTAACATTGCACAAAATTCTGAGCAGGACAATAAGAAAAGAATCTATATCAGATAGAAATTGTCAAGACGAGTATAAATTATAATTAAATGTCTATGTAGAATCTGAAGAGAATATAACGACTAATGGTTACAATTAATAAAGGTATATATAAAAATAAGTTCCTATACATGTGAAAATAAAAACTATTAATAATAATTAGAAATCTATAATAAAGATTCCATTCACAATAGAAACAATTTTTAAAATGATGAGGCAGTGTTAGACTTGCTTGATACAGGGCTGCCACAAACCTTCACATCTGTTAAAAAGGCAGTATCTTCAAGCACAAGTAAAGTGAAGCGCAGTAAAACCAGGTATCCATGTATATTCACTTGTGTAATTCAAATCTCTATCAAGATACAAAACAACATCATCATTTCAGAAAGTTCCATAATGCCTTACTTAATTAGTTTTTGACAGCCTGATACCAGAGTCCAAGATTGCTCTGATTTGTTTTTGCACAGAATCGTTTTGCCAGTTCAGGGACATCAGACCAATGAAATCACAGAGTATGTAATCTTTTATGCAGAAATTATTTCATTGAGCTGTTTTTTTACATTCATCTGTGTTGTTTTATTAGAAGTAGCTTTTGCTTTTTTATTGACAAGTAGTTATTCCATTCTATGAATATACCAAGTTTCTTTACTCATCACCCACTGATGGATGATGGGGCTGTTTCCTTTTCTTTATTATTAGCAATAAGCTGCTATAAACAATCTTTAAAAAAATATTTATTGTTGAAAGTATTACAGACGTCGCCTTTGTTTTTTGTTGCTGTTGTTGTTTTTTCTTCCATTGCCCCCTCTACTCCCCGCACCTAACTTCGTATAGGATTGTGTTGGATGTTTTCATACTCATCACTGCTTGTATTTACATCATATAGCCACTCGGCAAATTGGAGAAATTAAGTCACTAGATTAAATTCATGGTATGTCTTACTGCCTTTTGGTCAACATGGTTATTGTCTTCCCTTTTATGCCCCTGTCTGTGCATGGATTGTACTTCTTAGCTATAATGACATCACATTTGGTCATATGCCTTAATTAGTCTAATGAAATGTGGAGGTCAATAACAATGTCACTTATGAAGAAAATGTTTGAAAGCCTGCAGAAGGTTTCCCATATACGCCTTCCATTTTTGCAAATATTTTATAAAACAAATTCACACCTTACCCACAATAACTGTATAGTGGGTGCCAGAAATAAACCTCTGTTGTTGCGAGCTACTATGATTTTTAGGTCATTTTTTTTCCGCAGAATAACAGACTATTCTAACTTACATTCAGTTACTACCTGGTGGTACCAACACATAAATGTTTAGATCTTAAGCTGAGAAGTATAGATTAAATATTTTGTTCTCAAAAGGCATATAACATTATTAGGTATAAAGAGTCACAAACATAAAATATAAAAGAAAATGTTAGGAAATTCAGAGAAAAATCCTAAATGAGGGAAACAGTCAACAGTTGTAAGAGGATATCAGAGGAGAGAACGATTCTTCTTAATTTACACTGCCGTGGCCTTCCCCTGGTATTATTTCTTCTTCTCCATACCCTGAACCGATCATATTTTATTTCATACATTTATTTCATATATAAGCCCATCCTCTATTTATATCTTTTCATTAACTATATGCAGGTCTCATGACATTAATATACATATTATAAAATGATAAATATGTATAATCCTATATAATAAAAGCCTAATATACTAAGTATCCGGTTGTTTGGTGACTGGTTAACTGTTCAACCAATCAAAATGTAATATGCTAATGATATGCTAAGGCCTCTCAACCACTTGCTATGACGTGCCCTGACCACCAGGGGGCAGACAGTTGACTGGTTGACCAGACGCCATGACATGCACTGACCACCAAGGGGCAGACAGTCAACCAGTCGACCAGTTGCTATGATGTGCACTGACCACCAGGGGGCAGACACTCTGACTGGTAGATTAGCTTGCTGCTGGCATCCGGCCGATTGGGACTGAGCAACATGGGCCGGACACGCCCTGGAACCCTCCAGTGGTCCCTCCCCAGCTCCAATCGTGCACCGGTGGGGTCCCTCAGCCTGGCCTGTGCCCTCTCGCAATCCAGGACCCCTCAGGGAATGTCGAAGAGCTGGTTTCAGCCCGATTCCATAGGCCACTCCCCTCGGGAGGGCTCCAGATGTAGGGCTCATGGCTGGCGAACTCTGCTGTGGCAGCATGAGCCTCTCCCAATTGGGCCTGATTGGGCACTAATCCTCGGCATGTGCAGTGGGGCTGAGATGAGCGGGAGCAGCAGGTAGGAGCTGTAGGCAGCATTGGACTGCGGGTTTTGGCCCAATTCCTGCAGGCCACCCCGAGGGACCCCGCCCATGCACGAATTCATGCACCAGGCCTCTAGTATCTATAATAATAAAAGCATAATATGCTAAATAGACTGGACAGCCAAATGACCTTCTGGACTTCCTTCTGGATGATGCCAGGCCGGGGGGGGGGGGGGGGGGCAAGGGCAGACACTGCAGCTGTGAGGGACAAGGGCAGCTGTTGCAGCTGCGAGGGTCAAGCCCCTTGCACAAATTTCGTGCATCGGGCCTTTAGTATAATATAAAGCTACAAAGGTAAAATCACTGCCCATACATCCTGTTGATTTATTTTGTTCCTATTTAAGACTTTTGATGATTGTGCTTTCGTTATAACTTACAAATTCTGATTATGTATTGAAGGATCATGAATTTGCTTTCACAAAGCAGAAAATAATTTCTGGACTAAGCACAAATATAAACTATTAAATACTGGGGTCTTACAGAATTCAAGGAAGGCCAAGTTTGGATAAGCAGCCAAATTGGCTCTAGAGAGCCAATATTCTGGCTTTATAAAATAAATATACACTAACAGTGTGGCCAACATAGGAACTAAATTCTGCTAGAATGACAGAAAATAGAGACTTTTTAAAAATGACATATTAGGTTTGATTGAAAGATAGAAAAACAGTCAAGGCCTTTGGTCCAGAAAGAAACTTACTACAGACTGATTCATTTGCCTGTCAGCATAACTATTATTGCTCGTCTCACATTCGGTTCTTGTAAGTATATTTCTAGTAACACATGATCTCACTCATCTAGGGGAAATGATGAACAACATAGACTGATGAACAAGAACAGACCCAGAAACAAGGAGGCATCGATCCGACTGTCGGACCTCAGAGGGAGGGAGGGGAGGGTGGGGGTAGGGGGGAGAGATCAACCAAAGGACTGTGTGCATGCATACAAGCCTAACCAATGGTTAAGGACAACAGGGGGGTGGGGTGGGGGATGGGAATGGGGGGATGAGGACAAATATGTGATACCTTAATCAATAAAGAAATAAAAATAAATAAATAAAAACAAAACAAAACAAAACAAAACAACAGTCAAGGTCTAACATTAGTCAATTAAGATTCTACATACCCAGATTTTTCAACTTATGCACATTCAGTTTTGCTTTGCTTAGTATATCTCAAAACTTGCATTCCAACCCATTGAATATCCCCCTAATTCTCACTCACATAATCCACTTCAGGAAGTGAAGAAATAGTAACCAATGCATGCATTCACCATAGAGCTGATAGGAAATTATGAAATGACTAGAGGCCCAGTGCATGATTCAATCATGCATGTGTAGGGTCCCCTACACGCTTTCACTTTTGATCGCGGGGGAGCTGGGTGCCTGTCTGCTGGTGCACCAGGCCTTTTGGAAGCCTCCGGCGTGGCAGAGGCTTCCGAAAGGCCTGGTGCAGGAGTGGACAGCCACCCAGCTCCCACACTTTCGCTTTCAATCGCGGGGGAGCTGGGTGCCTGTCTGCTGGTGCACCAGGCTTTTCAGAAGCCTCCGGCTCGGCAGAGGCTTCTGAAAGGCCTGGTGCCAGAGCAGACGGGCACCCAGCTCCCCCGCTTTTGATGGTCCGCGGCGGGACATGAGCTCGCTGCCCCAGAGGCCCCTTCTGTTCCACAGCACAGCCATGGCGCAGATGCTGAGCTCGAGCCGCCGCTGGCGACGCGAGCTCAGCGTCCTGCTGGCCCAATCGACTACCCTGGCCACTCCGAGTCCCACCCCCTGCGCCTCCCGCTGGCCCAATCGTGGGTGTAGCGGAGTGATGGTAATTTACATATTACCATTTTATTAGGTAGGATAGTTCAGATTTTGAAAAAATTAAACTATATCAATTAGTACTGTTCATTGTCCATTTAGATTTTTCTCACATCTGACAGCCTTAAACCTCTGAAGAATATTTACAAAAATAGTTTTATAATGTTTGTAATATACTTCTCTAAAAAATTTGGGGGGAAATCCTGCTTAGCCTGGGTATTGAGAAACCAAAGTTCCATGAATTAATTTGCTCACACTCTAAATTTATCATATTTGGACTGCAGAGAGGAAACTGACAGGGCTATTCTTCTTCAGTTACAATTCTTTCTCACTTTTCCCTAAAGATCAGCATCACTTTTTGTGTGTTACTGAAGACATTAATCTAAAAATATCTGAAATGACCCTAACAATTGACTTGCTAGTGTGAAGGTTTGTTCAGCTGACTGATCATGCTAATTAGATTGGTGAACTGCAGAAAGTGTCCTTAGTTTTAATGTGCACTCTGCATTTGACAGTTTGGGACCTCTAGACAATCAGTGTGCTGCGAGGGCCATTTGCAGAGTCACAGGAGCTAATGTAAAATGGAATCTATTACAGATTAAAATATTCTCACCCATGGAGCTCTTTAAGGAGCTAGGTACCATTCCTAGGAATTCTTTTAAATGAAGTACCGTATTTTCCGGCGTATAAGAAGACTGGGCGTATAAGATTTTCCTGGGTTAAAAAGTCGTCTTATATGCCGGAAAATATGGTAGTCCAATATATCTAATCCATTATATCTAATCCCATCAATATAGTCCAGTATACTGTATTTTCTAGCATATAAAACAACTTTTTAACCCAGGAAAATCTTATACATCCAGTTGTCTTATACGCCAGAAAGTACGGTATAATATAACTGGAACTCTCAGTCTAAAAATTTTGGACATATCTTACTAGACTACTTTCTACTATGTGGTTTAGATTGGGAAAAAATAAGGAAAACTATCACATAACTACAAGATAAATGAGCTCCCGCCCATTTTGATAATTATGAGACTGGACCTGTACATGCACTTTCAGTCTTACATGTTCATAGTGCATGTTGGTTACAGTTCATAGTGAAAGTTTAATAGAATCAGTGCCTGATGCCTTGAAGAGTGATTCAATTTGGAAACCAGAAACTTAATATAAATCAGAATGGCAATATTATACTATTGGTAACATCAGGTAAGTACCAAGGGCAAGTCATATGCCAGCGTATGGAGGTGACTGTAACATTCACCAGGGATCAAAAGAGAAGGAAGATCAACATTTTTTGAGGAGCCTTTCAATATATTTCCTAGTATTTTAAAAGGTTCAAGACTTCCAAATGTGGACTTTTTACATAACATTGGTATACTTTTTTTTTTTTTTTTTAAGACATCATTATCTCTGACCTAGATTGGAAAACTCTCCTAACAGGTCTCCTTATTTTCACTCTGGTTGACGATATTCACATTCTATAGTCAATATGTACATTCTATAGTAAAAAAAAATAAAATAAAAAAGTAACAGACCCTTTATATAGAGATCTTTTTATTTAATAAAATGGCAACATGATCATGCCATTCCTCTGCTTGCCATGTCACTTGGAGTAAATGCATGGTTTCACTCTAGCCGTGTCCCTCACCTACCTGGCACTTTATTTTCATGTTTTAGTTGCATCGTACTTCCAGGGATTCCTCAAATGCCTCCTCGTCTTTCTGCTGCATGAACTCTGCACAAACAGCTCATACCCAATTCCTCATCTGTTAGTGTGGCTAACTCCTATTCTTCAAATGCCAGCTTAATTGCACTTTCTCAGAGTAGCTCCCACCTGCTTAAGTAGCTGCCACCTGCTATCTGCCCTTGAGCACTGTGTTCTGGTCTTTCTAACATTTAAAAACAGTTTAAAACTGTGTGTTTGTACTCATTAGGATAGAAGCTAAGCTGCTGTTAAACAAGCAACATCAAAATCCTGACCCCAAGATTCAGTAGCTTGAATGAGGTATGATTTGAGTTCTCCCTCCCAAAACATCTTAATGGTTTTGATGAAAAGCCTGTTTGTGGAAGAAATTGTTTGAAATTGTTGGGTTCAGTATACTTCAATGAATTGTGTAAAGGACCTAATTAATGGAATAGCTGAAAGAGGTAAAGAAATAGTATTATACATGGGTATAGACAAGTTACTTGCAGTGTTTGATTAAAATTATTATTGGCTATGCACCGTATAATAAGTTTATGATAAATTAATTTATAATAGATAGTATTCAGGTCTAGAATTCCACTATAACATTGTGTGATTTAATAGAGGAACTTCCCATGTTAGTGAAATTGCATCTGCCTGACTTGTATCTTACTAGCTAAATCTAGTTTCCTTTCATCACCATTTATCTCCCCTATAGTCTTTTCTGCCTCCCTTAATCCCCTTTCCCCTCTGGTATTCACCATGCTGCTGTCTGTGTTATGAGGTTTTGTGCTTTTTGTTTGTTTGTTTGTTTCTCTTGCTTAATTCAGGGGTGGGGAATGTCTGGCCTGGGGCCAGGTAAGGCCCAAGAAAACAATTGGTCTGATCCTGCCAAGGCATTTGGGGTGAGTTAATGAAATGTTTAACCGAATATAGTAGGCTAATTTTTAAGTTGATAATTTTGTATGGCATGCAAATGATGTTATAACTATCCAAACGGCCCTTGGCAGATAAAAGGTTCCCTGCCCCTATTCCTTCACTTTTTTTCAGACAGCCCCTCTGACAGCTGTCTGTTCTTTGTCTATGATTCTGTTTCTATTGTGTTTGTTAGTTAATTTTGTTCACTAGATCCCACATATGAGTGAAATCAAATGGTACTTGTCTTTCTCTGATTGGCTGATTTTACTTGAACTTTTGAAGAAAGTTCACGTGAAAAGCCTATGATGAGTTCTTATAAGAACAAGAATTTTATTAGTTTTGGAAGCTTCTCTGACATCACAGATCCTTCCTTAAGCTCTTACTCTGCCGAAGCTGGGTTGTAATGATAAACAGTATGACAGTGGATTTGCATTAGAGATTAGCATAAAATATCATAAAGAGGAGGTGCGGTTAGTACTTAGAAAAATCCTGCTTCCCTATTAGTTGGTAAGGGACAGTTCCTTAGCCATTAGCTAAATATGGTATAACTTTATTTAGTAAAGTCTTACCAGCTGGCATACTTAGTTGTACTAAAATCTAAAATAGAGTACAACATTGAGATTTAGTTATACATGTCAGAACATTTTATGTTTCTCTAAAATCCAACATTTCTGCTTAGTATTTTTATTCTATTTTTTGCTCAATTAGCCAATTTTAGAACGAGCCTCTAAATGTATAATCAGAGCCATATTCAGTTCAGAAAACCTCTAAATATATAACTATATTATCATGTATCATATAAAATATTCAACATGGTACCCTCCAACCCTCAGACAGTGACTCCTCCAAGCTGTTTATAAGGGGGAAAAAATATTTGAGGCATCACAGCATTCCTTTCTCACCTGTAGTTTCTGATATATCATTTTGAGCTCCATAGCAATAACCACCACATAAAATAAAAAATTACCTAAAGATTAAAAGCATAAAAAAAGTTTTGGAAAAAGTAACTTAGAAATGATCTTCACTGTCATTCTTGTTTTGCAAAAAATAAATGTGAGGTTCAGAGAATGGAAGTGATTTGCTCATGATCATATATCTAATAATAATAGCCAGCGCACAATGAATGCTTAATAGATATTACAGTTAAGCCCCTTACATGTATTGCTCCATTTAATCCTCTCAACAAAGTTGTGAGGTAGACATTACTGTTATCCTTATTTTACAGAAGCATCTTGTTGAGGAAAAGATAGTTTTTTAAAGTATGGAACAGTCTAAACACTAGATTTCAAGCCTGCTGCCTTCTGAAACATTATTCTTTGTATCACATTTTAGTGCATGAAGAAAAAATTGACTGCAAAGTTACTACCAGAGCTAAAATTAATTATAAGATTAGTAAAAGCCAATTTCTAAGGAAGAGTTCATTCTTAATTGGATGAGGTGGTGTGTGACTTGATGTCATTGGGTTATCCAATAAATCAGTTCAAAGTACACAGGAAAAGTTGAATTTTTATGAGAAGAAAGGTGTTGACTATATAGATCCAGGTTGTTTGGAGTTTCTGGTAAAATCCAGAATCATAATAAAAACACTGGTATTTGGAATATGGGACCCGGATGACTGATGAATCTGCTTACTGTTTCCATCATGACGAACAATTATCCCAGCTTCGTCTTTTACTAGCCATGAGAGCTTGGTTAAGTTATACTCCTCTTTGGATAGAAAAGAACGTGTTAGTGAGATAAAGTAGCTTGTTTAACTTTTCTCTAACTTGCTGCATCTCCTCCCCTGCAGTGACTGTGACAGCGAAGTGAATGAGAATGACTTCTCTCAGCATTGAGAGTCACCAAGGCCTATCAGCTGTTGATTTTACTGGCCAGACAGGCCTATTATATCCAGAATTTGAAGGTATCAATACACCCACATGCATCACTTCTCTGATGAAAGACTCCAATATCCTTTCATCCTCCAGGGAGTCTGAGCTATTTGAATTTTATCACAGCTCTCCACTTCAGTAACTCTAGAGGTTCTCAATTAGCATGTTCAATTAAAAGTTGGTTAAGTGCAGATTTTGCTGTACCCTAGCTACCTGAGCAGTCGTGGTGGCTGGGTTTCCTATTTACTAAATATCTATACCACTGATGCATTCTAGTTTTAGAATAAATATTTTATCTCTCAAAGCAGAGATGTCAACAATATTTCTATTTCTACCACTCTTTTAAAACCTTGTTATTAATGCATCCTCTTGCTCTGCCAAAACTACTATGGAGTATGTGTTAGAGCATCTCCTGCAATTTGAGCTCCAATATTTAGAAGTCAAACAAAGCATTGTTTCCTCAAGTGAATTCTTATACAGGCCCACTCTGATCCACTCCTATGAGTGGAATATCGTCCTGATCCATACTATTTTTATTCTTCAGGGTAATTATTTCTGGATGTTTGCTTTTTGGTTAGTATTTCATCAAGGTATCATCTTCAGACCTCATATTTATTGAATTATGTGGAAGTCAAGAAGCCCAATTCATATGCACTGTCAGTAGCTGGCTGTGTTGTGAGCTTCTGCTGAATCTCTCTCTCCCCTCACGTAGGATCTCTGCTTTGAGCATGTTCTAACTGCTCTCAGGCCATTTTTCTCTCAGCATTTTTTCACCAACTGCAGCCAAAAAAAAAAAAGGGGGGGGGGATTTGTATATGAGAGGGCATGTAGTACACTGGACTGTTTCCTCTTGTTGGGAAGATTTTGTACATATTACATTGAAATGAAGACAAATGTCTCATTCAATAGATGAATGTATAGTGAGACATGGATGCTATTGTACTTCCTGTGCACTCATTAGTCATGTCTAATAAAAATGACTACAGGTATCACTGTGGAATCACTTCATGGTGATCATCATGTAGTTTATATGTGTAAAACTATTAATTCAGAGCAACAGTTTAAAAATGTGTTTATATTGCAAAATAAAGATTGTAGTAAACTACAATTAAAAATTTACAGAAATATCATTGCATATGCTAAAAGTAAAACTATGTCCACACTTCTGAAGAAAGAAAGAAAGAAAGAAAGAAAGAAAGAAAGAAAGAAAGAAAGAAAGAAAGAAAGAAAGAGAAAAAAGGAAGAAAGAGACAGGAAATAAAAATAAGACCCTTTGCTCTCGCTTTTTCTATGAGGAGGCCTATCTTGGTCAATCTATGGGCTTTTTGATGGCAGCTTTAAAGAATTAGTTCTTTATTACTAGGTTTTTATTTTGCCTCAGTGTGATCTATGCCTAATAGAAATTTTACTATTTAAAGACAATCTCTCATGCATTCTCTAAGTGGTCTTCATCTTTTATCACATACATTTTTTTCTTTGCCTTTAAGATTAAAACAATGCAGGAAAGTAATTTAGATAAGAATTAAGAATTGTAAACTTGCTAGTCAAAAATAACACCTACAAACAGATTTTAGTGAAACAATGCTGACATCCACTGACTACTTAAACTAATGCAAATTTTTTAAATACCATAGGACCTAAGAGAGGATGATCATTTATTTAAAGGTCTAGTTAAAGTGAAATGCTACTGTTGTCTGCGTGGATGATCAATGTATCTAGGTGAGATTCTAGGAAACACCTTGTTTGGATAGTCGATGTCTATAAAGTCTCTGAATTAATAACTGCTATTCAACAATACCTATAAAACAATTGGTGTTAATGTTCCTAACACATCTGATGGAGTTAAATCATATAAACAGAAATTCATTTTTAAAAAATGGACACTATTCTCCTCTGAGAAACATTTTAATCATTACTATTATAATATACCTGAGGTCCGGTGCATGAAATTCGTGCACAGAAGGGAGGGGGTGTCCCTCAGCCTGGCCTACACCCTCTCATAACCCGGGACCGCTGGCTTCTAACCACTTGCCCGCCTGCCTGCCTGATCACCTCTAACCACTTGCCTGGCTGCCTGATCGCCCTTAACCGCCTCTGCCTCAGCCCCCGCCACCGCAGCTTCGTTAGGTAGGATGTCCAGAATGATGTCTGGAAGGTCGTTCAGCTGTTCAGTCTAATTATCATACTACCCTTTTATTATTATAGATGTATATATAAAATACCAATTAATATATTTTACCAGTAAAATTATATGTAGCTTACCAATAAATTGCTTTATGTATTGAACATAGATTTATTCCAGTTAAGTTAAATATAAAAGCTATACTAGCAAATATATTAACACATATATTAGATCAATAATGAATCTTAAAAACACTCAGTTCTGGTATATTCACTTCTCATAACTCATCTAGAGCTAACAATTCTTTTAAATACTTTTATAAAGCAAACCATTGGTACTTATGCTGAATGCAAATTTTATCTACTTTTTATCATTCTTTTATTTTTTTTACAGGTTGTTGTTATGCGCTCTCCAGTTGGCTGGACTCCTGGAGACCCTATAAATGAGTGAACAGATGCATCTTAATATTTTCAAGGTAAGGAATAAAAAAAACAAAGATTGAGAAAGAAAATGAAGCAGTGGTTTACCATTGCTTTCTGATATTTAACCATGCTTTGGGGGACAGAGAAGGGGCTGCTCAGATAGGCTCTGAGGGGATTTATGGGAAGCAATCTCTGTTCTGGCTGGGATCTAGCTGCTGGTCTTTTATAATGTGCTATGTAAATAGTGTACTATTTGAAAACTTTTCCAAAACTGCAATTGTTGATTATTTATATTAAATACATTAATTTTAAAGATAAAACAACTAAAATGACTGTTAAAAATGCCTCATTTTAATTTACAAACTCTTACAAATTCCTTTAAAAGGCTAACTTAAATAATTAAAGGACTGACAGTAGTTTATGCATCTCTCTTTTTTTTTTTTAATCCTAAAAGGCAGTCAAAAAAGAAAATACTACAGAATGTCTCATATATAGATGGGATTATGATGTTAGGTAGAGATGGGGCTCTCTCAATACTTCATCCACAAGACCCATATCTTCTCCACCCCAGATTTTGAGTCTTCATTTCTTTCTCATTATTTTGTTTTTTCCTTCTACTACACGAGAAAAGAAAATAAAATGACAGATTTTGAAGTGACAGTTGCAATTCTCAGTTAACCGTGAAATAGTAGTAAATATTTGTAATTTTTCAAATTTTAAAGTTGTAAGATACCTTACCATCTATATATGAGACATTCTGTAGTATTTTCTTTTTTGACTGCCTTTTAGGATTAAAAAAAAAAAGAGAGAGAGAGAGATGCATAAACTACTGTCAGTCCTTTAATTATTTAAGTTAGCCTTTTAAAGGAATTTGTAAGAGTTTGTAAATTAAAATGAGGCATTTTTAACAGTCATTTTAGTTGTTTTATCTTTAAAAATTAATGTATTTAATATAAATAATCAACAATTGCAGTTTTGGAAAAGTTTTCAAATAGTACACTATTTACATAGCACATTATAAAAGACCAGCAGCTAGATCCCAGCCAGAACAGAGATTGCTTCCCATAAATCCCCTCAGAGCCTATCTTAGCAGCCCCTTCTCTGTCCCCCATAGTATGGTTCCTGGGAGAGGCCTTTACCCTGCCCTGGGCAAGCATGTAAGGTGGCCAGTCAAGCACCAGCACCCCTAGCCATCCTTCCCTGTTCTACATAATTCTTTAGAGCCTGGCACATGGTACTGAGGATATCTACTTTGTTTTGCCAAGTTGTGCCTCATAAGGTGTTCCCTTAATAAACTATTAATTGCCAGACTGGTATAGTCAGCCACTTTTCTTGGTCTTTCCCTGTGCTCTGCTTACAGAGGCAGATTTTCAGTCTCAAGGATTTTCCCTGGGTCTGCATGTACCGTCAGAAGGACTTTTTATAGACGAACTGGAAATAACTCCTTAGTCAATAAAACAAAACATAGTCTTTCTTTTTTATTAGCTATACTAAGAAAAAACATAAAGGCTCCTCTATGTCATTATCCACCTCTTCAGTAGAGTTGAAAAGAGTTCATAAAAATCAATGTTCACAAAAGTGGTCTTGGTAATTAAATAAGGAAGAACAGGAGACTAAGACATCAGCATAATTGCCTTATCCTCAATCCATTATTATTTCCAATGTTTGACTGCGATGTTGACTGGTTTTTAGCAGCCTACACTGCACATAGGGATACTAAACCTAAGGATCAAGATGTTCCATTTGTATTATGATGAATTTCTTCAAGTGCCCAGCCAAGTGCCTAAAAATGGCAAGTATTCAATAAATATTAATGAAAAAATATATTATGTTCCATGGAACAATATTAAAAAAGGAATCTTCTATGTTATTGCTTTGAGAGTTTAGTGTGTTCTGGATTTTTTTTCTTAGTTGCCTTTATGTGGATAGATGCCATGATTTCTAAACTGAAATGATAGTTTTTTAAAATGAGGCACAATGTTTTTCCTCAATGTCTTCTTCACAGCAAAAAACCCCACATAGTACCTATTCCACAATGATTTGAATTACCAAATAATTTTCCTAACAAAATAAGTAATTTTGAATTGCTCCTTTTCATGAATTATGGATATTCATAAAATTATGAATATTATAAATATTAGACACATATTATGAATATTTCATAATATATACTTTATTTGCAATTTATTATATAGCTCACCTATATAATAAATGGGCACTGTAGAAAATACCCATTTGACATAATAAGTTAGATGGATTGTTTTTGTGCTTAATATACTCTAATTTCCAATTAACTTTTCATTACACATTTAATTATTTCCAAGATCATTTTAATTACTTAGGAGTAGTAATGGATTACCTAATTTTCATGGTACTTCCCATAGAATTAAAAAATAGTTACTCTCTTTTTCTTTTCTGATAGAATGTGTCTCTAGTTATATATACAAAATGCTTTCTTAAACTAAACCAACCTCCTTTTCCAAATAATGCAAAAAACAGCACTTATCTTGGCAATAAAACATGCCCAGGATGCTGAAGGTCATTAATGAAGTAATTTTGAAGACTAGTCTTGCTCTGCATTAATATTAAGCTTGCTAATATTATCAAGAGTGCATTCATGTATAATTTAAGGTAAGTTCTAGAGCCAAAAGAAACGGCTGAAGTAGATTTTGGCATGGCATTTCATTAGCAGAGGACCTTGTCTGCATGACAAAGAGATGAATCTATGACTCCCGAGACTAATTTTCATATTACCCACTATTTTGATGCTGAAAAGCTCTGGATCATCCCAGTATAGAGGCATTCAGCAATTTCTATACACAAACCTGTGAAACAGACAAATACCAATTTTTCTCTTAAAATGCGACTTACGACACATATTTTGTATGTTTTTTTATGTTATATGCATTATATACTGTATTCTTACAATAAATTAAGCTGGAGTAAAGAACGTGTTATAAAGAACGTCTTAAGAAAGATGGAATGCATTTATAGTATTTATTTGAAAAAATCTGAGTATAAGTGGACCTGTGCAATTCAAACCTGTGTTATTCAAGGGTCAACTGTACTTACAGTGGAGGTTGGCAAGCTTTTTCTGTGAAAAACTCTATAGAGTACATTGAGGCTTTGTGGATGGATAAAGTCTCTGTCTTCATTACTCAACTCTAGCACTGAGCAGCCGTAAACATTATGGAAATTGTGTTAAAATAAAACTTTATTTATAATAACAAACCACACGATTAATTAGGCTCACAGGTGATAGTTTGCCAACTCCTGACTTAAATACTATCATTGGTTTAGATATGACATAGGCAGAGATACTATATTTAAGTCATATTACAACTTTATAACCGATATGTATTTGTGGATGCACATTATATTGAATCTTACCTATAATATCTCCATTATAGTATTTCCTTTAGATAGAGAGCGCTGCTTGGTTTACTTCCCAGCATGGTTTACTGATGGGATTCTGATTATATATTAACTCTCTCAACAACTCAAATGGCAAACGCATATTATATTTCTAAAGTCCCAGGTGAGCAAACAGGTTGACACCCAAATTAATAATTAGATAAACAAAAGCTACTTTCACATATGCTTCCTATGCAGCTATTTTAAATTGTACATAAGACAACTGGAAGATGGAGATTTTATGCACATTGCCAACTTTGGAAAATATGACTCTATGGAGAAGCAAGTTTCTGGGGAAGTCTATTATATTTATCCGGCAGCCTGACAGCTGAGCAGATGATCCTGATGCAGAAGGTGCTGCATAAATTTCTCATTAAAACAGAAACATAGACTTTTTATGTGAAAGCAATTTAACTTCCTAGGCCTGTATCTGGAGTTTGTTTTCCAGTGAACATCATGTTTGAAAGAGAAACCCTATATGTGTTTTTATTGCTATAAAAGAAAAACTAAAATTATATGTTTGGGAAAATACACAGGGAACAAATATTACATGCTTTTACATGTTAGATGATTCTTAATGAAAACAACGGCTATTTTTTCCACCTTCAAGAAAAAGATGAAGATATTCAGAAGCTCAAATCTAACTGGTAGATACAGAATAGCCACAGGGATGTAAAGTACAGCATAGAGAATATAGTCAATAATATTGTAATAACTATGTATTCTGTCAAATGGGTATGCGATTTATCGGGATGATCACATAGTAAGTTATATAATGTCTAATCACTGGTGCGTACACCTGAAACTAATGTAATATTGTATATCAACTTTAATTGAAAAATTAAAAGTATATTTAAAAACATAGATGTAATTTCACTTGGCAGTTAGGTTACAATACCCTCAGTGACTTCACTTTCCACTAAATTAATGGAAATTCCAATTTTTGGACTTTTTCAAGTCTTTGCTCTAATTTTACAAAGTTTTCACATAAACGAAGTCACTTTCCCACCCTTCTGAAAAAAAGATCTCAAAAATATATATACACATTCATTGTAAAAATGTGCGTTTTCCCCCAGCCTTGCTTTCTGCCTTTCCTGTGTTCCTTATGCAAACCTAATTCCTTCTTCATTTCCATGCACATACTTACTTAATAAAATCACTTGTAGATTCACTCATTCATTATTTTTTCAGTGTCTGTCAGGTTTCTGGATGTGAATTCTAACTATGTCATTTGCCAGCTTAAGGCCTGTTGCTGCCTTAATTCCTTCATATTTAAAAATACAGAAAATAGGTGTACCTGCCTCGTAAAGTCTTTGTGAGAATTAAGTTGTTACATGAGATAGTGACTGTGATGCTCTGCCTGGTGGATAATAATCATTATATAAATGAAGAAATTAATTGTACATATAAAAATATACATTAAATATATCTTTTTTATTTTATTATTTTGTTAATCCTCACCAGAAGATATTTTTCCCATTGAATTTTATAGAGGGTGAAAAAGAGGGGGAAGGAGGAGAGAGAAGAAAGAGAGAACATCAATCGATATGAGATACATAGATTGGTTGCCTCCCGCATTCACCCCAACAGGGGCCAGAGATCAAACCTGTAACCCAGATATGTGCCCTCAAATGGAAATAGCACCTGTGACACGCTGGTGGGCAGGGCAATACTCTAACCCCTGACAATGTTGGTCAGAGCTCCTCATTTTGATTTCTTTGAAAACAATGAAATCTTACTATGCCAGTTAAGTTAGATTAAGTCTGCTAGAGCATTTCTTTCCTTCAGATTAAAATCTTTGCACAAAAACAGAAGAGAGATCTGAGGACTGAAAAATAAACAATAAGTAGGTATTTGTAAGGGAAAGTTTAAGCTTGGAGAGACAATGTTTACAGGGATAAGTTGTCCATTTATTTTTATTTCTCCAATATTTTATTGTAGCTTTGAGCCAAGGGCAGGCGCCCTGACAGAGCTCCAGGAAAAAATGATGAGATAAAACTCCAACTGAAACTCTATTTTTTGGAATGCAGGAGAACTTACTAAACTTCAATAAAGCAGAAACAATGAAATAATAAAGATAACATATCAACAAAATTGAGGGAATAAAAACAATAAAGAAAATCTGTGAAATGAGAAGGTGGTTTTCTAAGTAGACAACTGAGAAAGATAAGGAAAAAGACATAAATTATCAATGGAAAGCATGGAGAGTCCTTAGATATTTTGAAAGTACTAGTATAATTAGGAAATAGGAAAAACAAATATGTTCCTATATTTCTTAATAAATAAATCTCATAATATAGTTTATATTATGAATGTGTGATAATTTCAGTAAAAATTATGACATTTGTACACCCCTACCACAGCAAGGGAAAAATAGATCCAAACTTCATCAAATTTTTTTTTTTAAATTTTTGTTTATTTGTTTGTTTTTAATTTCTAGAACAGCACTACCTAATAGAAATTTTTGTCATGATATAAATGTTAGATAGAGTAATTGTAACTACTTGGGACTGTGGAGCCCTTAAAACATGGTTAGCATATTTAAAAAAATGAATTCTAAATTTTAAATGATTTAATTGACTTAAATTATTCTGCTTATGTAATTTTTGGAAAAGTCAAAGTATGGAAGTGAAAATGTTTCCTTATTTTTCCCTGTTTCCTTTCCTCAAAAAGGGTTCATACAGCTTTGTGGGGAAGCACTGGACTTGGTTGAAAAGTTTTTAAGGAGGAAAATTCTGAAAAAAGGAGTGGGCTGAAGGAGGCCCACCCTCTTTATTGGAAATCTGACTTAGGGGAGTTTGGCTGAAGGTGGCTACCCCTAATTTTTCCTTGACCTTTCTAAACAAGTCTGTGCACATGCGGACCCTCAGGTGTTTACCAGAATCTTTATGCTTAATCTTTAGGTGTTTTAAAGGACACTGCAGACACATGTGTCCCCCAAAGGTTACTTATCCTACTGATGGTATCTAAAAGATAAATTTTATCTCAAACTGCTGTTACAATAAAAGCCTGAAGAGGTAGGCAATTGAGGTTGTCTGGTTCCTTTAGCCAGGCAGTACCTTAGTCCTCTATTTCACAGCTAACCTGTGTCAGAGTAATCATTCATCCGTTGCTCAGGGTCTGCTGGTCAGCCCTGGCACAGCTTTTACTCAATCACCATAATTACTATGCCACTAAAAATATCTCTGTTCATCTAGGCTGCATGAAACAATAAAAAGAATAAATTATATATGCACACGTACACCCACATATACCACACATGAAAGTGCATGACTGACTCTGAAGAAGTACTATGTGTTTGCTTCCTCTTATTTTTAATATCATTATTTTCATAACATTTTCTTGTTTTTAATTTTTATCAAACTTATTGTGGTGACATTGGTTAATAAAATTTTGTAGGGTTCAGGTGTAAAATTCTATAATACTTCATCTGTATATTGTATTGTGTTGTGTTCACCACCAAAATTCACATTTCCTTCTGTCACCATTTATCCCCTTTTACCTCATTGACCTCCCCTCACCCACTTTCCCCTCTGGTAATCACCAGGGTGTTGTCTGTGTGTGTGTGTGTGTGTGTGTGTGTGTGTGTGTGTATATATATATATATATATACATATATATATATATATATATATATATATATATATATATATATTATTGTTTGTTTGTTTTTTATCCCTTCACCTTTTTCACCCTGCATATTTTGTTTCTTTGTTTATTCAAAATGTTTGTTTCACTTTAGACAAAATGTAAGAGAAACATTTCAATAGCACATGACTTTCACTGATTCCAATGAGTATTGATGTTCTTGCTGATCTTGTTAAAGAAAAAAAAAATTATAAACAGAGCTAGAGGCCCAGTGCATGAAATTCATGCAACAGGGGGGGTGTCCCTTAGCCCAGACTTCACCCTCTCCAATCTGGGACTCCTTGAGGGATGTCCGACTGCCCGTTTCGGCCCGATCCCAGTGGGCAGTCAGACATCCCTCTCACAATCCAGGACTGCTGGCTCCCAAATGCTCACCTGCCTGCCTGCCTGATTGCCCCTAACCGCTTCTGCCTGCCAGCCTGATCACCCCCTAACCACTCTCCTGCCAGCCTAATCGATGCCTAACTGCTCCCCTGCCGGCCCGATTGCCCCTAACTGCCCTCCCCTGCCAGCTTGGTCACCCCTAACTGTCCTCTCCTGCAGGCCTAGTGCCCTCCCCTGCTAGCCCAATAACCCCTAACTGCCCTCCCTTGCCAGCCTGGTCACCCTTAATTGCCCTCCCCTGCCAGCCTGGTTACCCCCAACTGCCCTCCCCTGCAGCCTGGTTACCCCCAACTGCCCTCCCCTGCAGGCCTGGTCCCCCCCAATGGCCCTACCCTGCAGGCCTGGTCACCCCCAACTGCCCTCCTCTGCAAGCCCGGTTACCCCCAACTGCCCTCCCTTGCAGGCCTGGTCCCTCCCAACTGCCCTCCCCACTGGCCATCTTGTGGTGGCCATCTTATGTCCATATGGGGTGGCCATCTTTGACCACATGGGGGCAGCCATCTTGTGGGTTGGAGTGACGGTCATTGCATATCACTCTTTTATTAGATAGGATGGCATTTTAAGAAAGTGTACTCTGCAAACCCCATATATCTGCAAACAAAATTCTCTAATTTTAGTGGAAGCTTACTTACGTAAGTTAAAATAAAATCAAAGTTGTTTTAACCTGTTTGTTTAAAAAGTACATAAATAAAAGAGTACTATTTAATTTAGTTTTTCACATTTTATTAAAAACTTCTCTCCCATTACACAGAGCATATATGAAAAATCTATAAAATGTGTTTCCTTGATTATTGTATAAAGCATGCGAATGCCTCAAAATATATGTTACACTGAGCAATCCCCAAACGCTTCCATCAATACATCCTATTTTGTACTAGGTTTCAAAAAGGTCATCTGTCCACAAGAAGAAGAGAAAGCCCTGCTGATTTTCCTGCCTTGGCATTAGCAGTCTCACTGTCAAACGTGGCCTTTAGAGAGAGTTTGACCTACTAGAAAACAGGCCTTTCAGCTCGAGCCTCTGTGGAGGAAGCCACTTGATGGACAGGTCTAAAACAGAAAAATTCCTTTCCCTGCCTTCTTCTCTAAAAGATTCTTTACATGCCAATTTTTCACTTTCATTTAGGAAAAAAAGAACAAAGAGTGAATATATTCATTCAGCAATCATAGTCATTATACAAACTCATAAACTGAAATTCTTTAGAGCTCACCTATTGATTTAGTCTACTCTATTGTTCATTAATTTCAGGGTGATAAAAAGGGAAGCATTGGAATAGCAAAGGAAGACAATTGAACATCCAGGTTTGCATTCTGAGTGCTCTGTTCATATTAAAAATGAGATCATCACCATTTTGAAAATTTTGGCTTGGAAAAAACACACTATATTATATAAAATATATAAATGAAGAGTATTAGAAAAATTTCTGCATAAAGCTGATCCTTTTATAAACATTTTTTCCTTGGTTACTGTAGTTTGTTTGTTTTTTAAATAGAATATTTCTTCTTTTACTCTAAAAAATTATAAACATATTTTATATGAACAATTATCCATTTTTTCCATTTTTGGTATTCCTATTATATTAACAAAAAAATATACTGATAGAAGTAGATGCAATGGAGGAAAAGATGCTAAGAGGAAAAGTAAAGAGTATTGATAACTCTTTAGAGGAATTGCTCTGTATAGTTGAGCAAATAAGACTAGAATTGTGATTATGGGAACATGTTGTCATTTTTTCATGTTGGGACTTTACACTGTGTTTAATATTGAAGAGAATAATGGAATAGCAAGGAAATAGAGAAGAGATATGGGAGGATCAATGTTCTAGACAATGGCAGACAGGATGGGATCCAGGGAAAAAGTGAATGATTTGGTCCTAAATAGCAACACAAAACACCTTATCCACTTTAACAAAAAGAAGGTAAGGTATGTGGATTCATATGCAGTGAGCTGGCCGATTTGCTATTGGAGTTATGTAGAGAGGTTCTATCCTGACAAACACTAGAATGGAAAGAACAGAAAAGGTAGATAGATTTGCTGGAAGGGAGAGATGTCAAATAATCGAAAAGAGTGTGATATAGTGTTAATGAGCATTATATGGAAGACTTCCAAGCGTTTCATAGGCTCATCTGGAGTTTTCTTCATATAACTCAATGTAAATCTCTTGTCATAGACAACAATTATTTCTATGCAGGCCAATCAAATGTCATTTTTCATCATATAACATTTCATGTAGCTCTAAATCAAATCAGAGTCATTATGTCGCCTTATGTATATATTAGAGGTCTGGTGCATGAAATTCGTGCACGGGGGGGTGTCCTTCAGCCCAGCCTGCACCCTCACCAATCTGGGACCCCTTGAGGGATGTCCAACTGCCCATTTAGGCCAGATCCCTCTGGATGATCAGTTGCCTCGGACATCCCTCTCACAATCCAGGATTGCTGGCTCCCAACTGCTCGCCTGCCTGCCTGCCTGATTGCCTCTAACTGCTTCTGCCTGCCAGCCAGATCACCCCCAAACCACTCCCCTGCTAGGCTGATTGATGCCTAACTACTCCCCTGCCAGCCTGATTGCCCCTAATTGCCCTCTCCTGCCAGCCTGGTCACCCCAAACTGCCCTACCCTGCTGGCCTGATTGCCCCCAACTGCCCTCCCTTGCAGGCATGGTCACCCCTAACTGCCCTCCCCTGCTGACCTGATCACCCACAACTGCCCTCCCTTGCAGGCCTGGTCCCTCCCAACTGCCCTCCCCTGCTGACCTGATCACCCACAACTGGCCATCTTGGTGGTGGCCATCTTGTGTCCACATGGGGACAGCCATCTTGTGTGTTGGAGTGATGGTCAATTTGCATATTATTCTTTTATTAGATAGGATAGAGGCCTGGTGCACGGGTGAGGGCCAGCTGGTTTTCCCTGAAGGGTGTCCTGGATCAGGGTGGGGTTTCCCTTGGGGCGTGGGGCAGCCTGGGCGAGGGGCCTGTGGTGGTTTGCAGGCTGGCCACGCCCCCCGGTGACTCAAGCAGAGGCCCTGGTATCTGGGATTTATTTATCTTCTATAATTGAAACGTTGTAGCCTTAAGCAGAGGCCAGGGCAGGCCAGGATGGGTGGAAAGCTTGGCTTCCTCCATCACCGGGGGCAACCCAAGCCTCCTGCTCTCTCCAGCTCTGTGGCCGCTGCCATATTTGTTGGGTTAATCTGCATACTCGCTCCTGATTGGCTGGTGGGTGTGGCTTGTGGGTGTAGCGAAGGTACAGTCAATTTGCATGTTTCTCTTTTATTAGATAGGATCATTTTACGTTAATTTACTCCATGTAGCACAGTCTTCTCCTCAGAATTTACATGGCCTGCTCCCTCTGGATGATCAGTTGCCTCCTCAAGTACCCGCTTTTTCAGAACTCTAACTTCCTGGTATAATGTAGCACCCTCCCTTCAAACCTCCTTCTCTATCCCATTACTTACCATATGTTCCTTCTACCTTTAATCATTTATCACTTTCCGACATTTTATCTGACACTAGAGACATGGTGCATGAAACTCATGCACTCAGGGTCAGGGGAGTCCCTTAGCCCGGCCTGTGCCCTCTCACAGTCTGGGAGCCCTCGGGGGATGTCTGACTGACAGCTTTGGGGAGTGGGCCTAAGCTGTCAGTAGGACATCCTTTGTGCTGCTGTGGACGTGGGAGAGGCTCCTGCCACCACTGCTGTGCTTGCCAGCCATGAGCCCAGCTTCTGGCTGAGCAGCGCTCCCCCTGTGGGAGCACACTGACCACCAGAAGACAGCTCCTGAGTTGAGCGTCTGCCCCCTGGTGGTCAGTGCGCATCATAGCGACCAGTCGTTCAGTCGTTTTGCATATTAGCCTTTTGTTATATAGGATACTCCTTACTTATGTAGTTTATGTGGTTTATGAGGGAAGAAATTCTCTTTTTCATTCCTTTCTGTATTTTCCAAAGTGAAAAAAAGGTTCTTTTTTTTTTTTAATATATTTTATTGATTTTCTACAGAGAGGAAGGGAGAGGGATAGAGAGTTAGAAACATCGATGAGAGAGAAACATCGATCAGCTGCCTCCTGCACAATCCCCCACTGGGGATGTGCCCGCAACCAAGGTACATGCCCTTGACCGGAATCAAACCTGGGACCTTTCAGTCCACAGGCCGCGCTCTATCCACTGAGCCAAACCAGTCAGGGCAAAAGGTTCTTTATAAATAGTAGAGTCTCAAATATTCTTACAGAATGAATACATTTTATGACAGCATCCTTAGCATTTCTCTATTACAAGACCAAATTAATTATTTTATAAATAAAGTAGCGACTTTTTTTTAATCTATAGTATATAGCTGTATGTTATGCTTGTAGTATGTGATTTAGTACATTTTAGAAGAAGATGCATTGCATAAATGGGTTTAGTAGAAGCTTAAAAGCATCACCTGATGGATTATTAGTATACTTTACCACTATTCTAACTGTAAAATGATTATTCTTTTTTCAGAGTCATTACTAGCAAAGGTTTTAGTGAGTTACTTGGATGAATAATGTTGTTATTGATATTTATTTATTTTTGGAATTTTTGAATTCTTTGAAATTTTATTTGTATGTTAATTCATTTATGCATATCTGTATTTATGTTTGTATTATCTGTTTATGAGTATATTTGGATATATCAGTATGTCTACAGTGGCTGATAGCTGATGATAATTTTTCATCATTGCACGTAGCATTAGATAGTAATTATTCTCCCTGAGAAAAGCTAATACAATACCACATATCAGCTAAAATAATCTAGTCACAGGATACAATTGATGCCTGCTATTTTTCATGCACTGAAACAGGAAAGGGTTGAGTGAGTGGATCCATTAATAGATACTTGTTGAAGAAATGGACAAAAATAAGAGGTCTCAGCTGGTAAAATATCATACAATTAATCCCCCATCCCCTACTGAAGTTGGCATAATTATTATATTACTAGAGGCCCGTTGCACGAAAATTTGTGCAATAGACCTTCCTTTACCTGGCTGCCGGCACCAGTTTTCCTCCAGCACCGGGGACCCAGGCCTTGGCTCTGGCCACCCACCGATCGGGTGGCGGGAGGCGGAGGCAGCGGGACTCGCACGATGGGGACAGGGCAGCATGTGGGGGCCGCCATCTTGCTGGGTTAATTTGCATATCACCCTGATTGGCTGTGGGCATAGCGAAGGTACAGTCAATTAGCATATTACTCTTTTATTAGGTAGGATAGCTTTCTTTGAATCTAAGTTTCCTAAATTCTATTTCTTGTTCTAATAGCTCTTTTGGTTGTTATTTTAATATTGTCTATACACTTCAATTAAAGGTGATTTATTCTGAATTTTAATGGTATATATCCTTTAAAAATATATCACCTTTCTATGTTTTTCCCTGTAATACCTGGTTAGAATGTTTCTATTGTCAAGTTTAAGCTGAGGACTATATTTCATTTGCAAGTTTGCCAAACATACCTGGCTTATTCTGCTCAAGAACTGTGAAAGGTATGAGACTTTATTCACAAGCTAATAAGTTAGGCTGCAATAGTTTCTGACTCAGGAGACTCCTAAGACAGAGCTGCAGACAGCCCATCACTCACAGCAATTGCATGAGCCAGAGTAGTAGCGATTTTGTGCCAGTTACCTGAGCCTTGACTTCCATAGGCCAAAACAAAGAGGGCTAGATGACACCTATGAAACAGGAATTTTGGGGGTTGAAACAGATAGGTTTAGGAAATCTTAGAAATTTTGGAAATTAAGGGGACCATGGAGGAAGCACAGGGCTGCAGAGCAACAGAAGGTATATTTCCATAGAATGGGGAAGCTGAAAAGCTGCCACAGGTACATTTCCATAGAATGAGGGAGTTGGGAACAGCACAAGGTCTATATTCACAGAATAAAGAGAAGGAAGCCCTTCATCCAGAGGGAGAAGAAGAAAGCCCAAAGGGAATAGGAAAACAATAAGGAAGGAGGTGGGGGGTGGGGGGGGGACCTCACATGTCCCATGTGAGGGTCAACCTTTGAGCCCAGGAGTTACTGTAGTAACCAGTCTAGGGGAATAGTGACCAATCAGAGGGGATATCAAGGCACCAGGATCTGCAGCCTTTATAAGCCACAAGGAAAGGGAACTCAGTGGGACCCTTTCCCCCTCCCTACGTGGGAGTCCATTCTGTGGGACTCTTTCCCTCTCCCCAGGTGGGAGTTTGTACTTGTTCTTCAATAAATCTCCACCTTTGCTATACTGCTCTCTGTCCGTGGATTCATTCTTCGGCTCTAGCGGACAAAGAATCTGGGTTCCAGTCCAAAAATTCTCTTTCACCGATACATGTAGCAGGCTGTGCTACAGGAGAGAAACCTTGAGATTAAGAGCCCAAAGCATCCTAATGGCGAGGCATGCCTTCCCTTTGTTCAGGCCGAGGCACCATCTCTACTCTCCAAGATTAAAAGCAAACCTGCCCTTTGCTCTGGAGAGACACCTTTTTACCTTTCAAGATTGTTTCCTCTTCAAATATCTCTGAAAAGGTCACTTGGGACAAAGGGCAGTTAGTGCCTCTCTCCCAAGATGTAAATCAACACTGGAGATTCATGGAGAATTGCCTCCTGACACTTATTTTATCATATTAGTCAATATCCCCCTGCATAGTCTGCTTGGGCTGTGATTCTGCATGTGCTGACATCTGCCTCCTGAACCACTAAATTAAGGTGACCAGATTTTAACATTGGTAAAGTGGGACACCATTGACCGGGGGTGGAGGGGGGTGGAGGGGGAGGGGGATGTTCTTGATTAAAAATTTGGTCTATATGGAGCAACAAAAATTTTCATAGAACGCAAAAATAGTATTGTAATATATTTTTTTAAATTTCAACGTAAGTACAATTTACAAATATAACAAATAAAAATTCATGATAGTATTATTTTATTCTTTGGCATATTTCTCATTTGAGTGAATTTTTTTTAGTAGATTGCTGTCGTTATTTAAAAGGTCATGAATTTGCCGTTGCTAGGCTTTTTGCCGCCACTATAAAATATAAATAATACGAGTACTGTCTGCTAAATTCAAGAAAATTTATGTATTTATGAAATAAATAACTTACCTAAATTATCTGAATAGCTGATTTGTAATGACATCACTTGTTTAACTAGCTTACTAGCACGCAGTACGATGTGTATCGTCTGAGAGACAGTTACAAAATGTTTTCGTCGTTGCCAATCCCCAAAAAATGCCATTGTTCATTAAGTCCAAAGAATGGTGGTCGAATTCTAACAACTGATCAACAATGCGAACTCTGATAAACAGTTCTCGAGAATCAGTTCTCAACAAATATTTGTAATTATTAAAGTTTAACATTATAAAATTAACAAAAATAATATAAAACTCATATCCTGGCTAAATAGCCACATGGCCGCCGAAAACCGTATATTCCCTTCCCGTTCTCCCGCCGTTCCCTAGCTTGTCGTGCAATCTTTCCAAAAATCGGGATTTTTTTTTAAAACGCCAAGGGACGCGGGACAAATTGTTAAAAATCGGGACGTCTGGTCACCTTACACTAAATGTCAGGGGTGCTATGGAATTTACAGTTTGGCCTACAAATTAAAATTCATCGGAAGTTTAATTATTAAGATATAGAATGGTTCATCCACTCTCGGCCATCGAATGAAAACTGCTGTGATTTGAGGCCAATACGCAGTAAACGATGGTCTTTTCTTCCATTGTTGGCCGATACATTGATTTGTCAATTCTCCTGACAACATTTAAATCTTTGAAAACAGAGCAATTGTTTCTTTAGAGTTTGACAATGAGGGTCAAAGCTTGATATTAGATTTAATGTGTCTGTAATAGCTACTCTGACAATATTGAACTAAATTATCATTCTGATAATGATGAAAGTGAAAATAGGTAAAACCTCCTCAGCATCTATTTTGTACTGAGTGCAGTGTTCATTATTTTTTAATGTCTTACCTTCTTTTATTTCAAACAGCAAAATTCTCAGTTAGATAGTGTATCAGGCTAACTTTTGAGAAAATACAGCATGTAGCATAGAGGAGTTAAGAAACCAAAGCAGAGGAATTCAAATGCATACCTGTTGTCAAACCACCACAAAAGAGCAAACCCACAGTCTGCCTCTAGAAGGCACTACTCAACCTCTGTGCTCTTTCTACACAGGAGCAACCATTCTTTAGTGGTGGCCTCCAGATAAGTAAAAAGTAAACTCGCCAACCTAACACATCCTTTCCTAGATAAACAGAGTGGCAAGCAAATAATGCCATGTTCGAGAGAGTGTAGTAGAGGCAGGACTGCAGTTATAGGAAGGCTCATCTACTTCTCCCTGTAATCCTTCGGGCCGAGATTCCAAAAACTTCAAATTTAGAATTTAGTGGATTCTCCAAGACCATTCCATTGTGACATACAGACTCTATCTCACAACTACCAGAATATTTTAGAAAAATTCTTCTGTTTTTCACAGTGTTCTAGTTAAAACTGTGCCTGCCACTCCACATAGATTCAGGATTTGGCTAACATCTTGAAAGAAAAATGGACAGTATGCTTGAAGCCATTCAAGTCTCCAACGTTGTCTATTTAGGCCAGGGGTCAGCACATTGTAGCCTGTGGGCCAATCCAGCACACTGACATTTTCTACCACCTAGGAGCTGATAATAGTAGTTAGATTTTAAATGACTCGAAAAGATGAAAAGAACACTTTTAAATTACAAAAAAATTAAGCTTTCAAGGCTCACAGATTTAGTGTAAGAGCCACAATGATACATTTATATATTGTCTCAGGGTACTTTTGCTACAATGACAGAACCAAGAAGTTGCCACAGAAAGTGTATAGTTGCAACGCTGAAAATGTTTATCCTCTGGCCCATAAAAACAAAAATTACTATCCTTTGTGCTAGTCTATAAGACCACCGAAAGTTCTGGCAGTTTCTACGTCCCCTTGCAGTAGCCCTCTGTCCAGGCAAATCCCAGACTCTCATTGAATGCCTACAGAAAAAAAAAAATGGTTTAAGGTTGTAAATTCATCATTCACGATTCTCTCATTCCAAAGCCATTGCCCCTTACATCTGTTATGATTTCTATAAACATATATAAATATTTCTATTTTATCTATATTTTCTGTTTTACTTTTTTTTTTTCTTGATAGAAGCAATCATATGCCCCAAATTACTCTAGTCTTTTGCATGTGGAAGACAACTATTTATTTTAAGAGCTGTGCAATGGACATGTTTCATTTTGCTTATTTTAGGAGGTAGGAGGGAGTAGGGAAGGTAAAAGTTGAAAATAGCCCTGACTGGTTTGGCTCAGTGGATAGAGCGTTGGCCTGCAGACTGAAGGGTCCCAGGTTCAATTCGATCAAGGGCATGTACCTTGGTTGCAGGCACATCCCCAGTAGGGGGTGTGCAGAAGGCAGCTGATCGATGTTTCTAACTCTCTATCCCTCTCGCTTCCTCTCTGTAAAAAATCACTAAAATACATATTTTTAAAAAAAGTTGAAAATATGTGGGTCATCAGAGAGCTTCTTGTGTAAAAAGAATAGCAAACATGTTCTAATTCAATCACTTATTTTGCAGATTAATAAATCCTGGCTTAGAGAGAAGTGTGAGCAGTTTGTCAGGATCTATCTTTAAATTTTGTAGTTAAGACTGGAGTCCTAAACCTCTGGCTGTAGAAGACTTCCCTCTGTTGTCTTCTGCCCTCTGTGTGACCTTCACTGTACACGCACATATGGATATATACATTTAGTTGGAGTGGTAGGCTGTGTGTGTCTGTGTGTGTGCCTGTGTGTATACATCTTCTAAGACCTATGTATATTTGTGCTACTGACACAGAAAATGCTCTGATATTTGAAGTTATTGGAAGTTATCTTTCAAACTCTTTGACCTCTGTTTTTCCCAAGAGAGAACATTGTCTTCTTGCTTTTTCAGTGGAATGGAATCACCAAGGATGTTTTTAGGTCAGCATAACTTCACCCAAAGTGATTTAAATATTAATTTTAAAGTAAAAATATAATCTATTATTTTAAAAATAGAGTTAATGAGAACAATGCTGATCATTTCATCGTGCTAGTGTCACTGTAATCTAGGTTTTTATTCGAGGCATCAATTAAGAACAAGTTTTAAAAAGTTTTTAAAATTTTTATTCAGCTTTTATTATTTTAAGCATAGTTTATCTTTTAACATTAATTGCCTATGCTTATACTGTGTTTGTCTCTATATTGTTAGCTAGATAGCTATAGACTGGCATATCCATATAGAATACAGTGGAAGCACTAAAATAAATACATTTATTATTATAGAAGCTGACCAAAAGCTTAGACCAAGACTGAAGCACACCAAATGTATTTTATACCCAACCTTCTCATTAGTACTAAATGGTATCAACCAAAATTATTAAGATGAATGTATTTTGGTATCCAAGAGAGGTTTATCATACTATCAATAATAACAGCATTAAAATATATTTATATATTCATTCAAATTTTCAGTTTTTTTCATGAAATCTTGTGCAATTAAATATTTCAGCTCTACATTTTCTATTATTAAAATGCATTGCAATTGGGCAGAACTCAGGACTAGGCATAATTAGGAAATATTTATTTTGTTAGTGTTCTCATTCTTACTGACCTTAGTAATCACTAATAAATATTTAAATAAGGGTTTTCACACGTAGCCACATATTTGTTGGTTTTATGCTAATATTGATTTACTGCAGAGGTACGCATACTATCAGCATGGTTAAGCTTAGTCAGAAAACAATTCTCCATTATTTGCCACTTCCATGGTATTGACTTGTCATATACTGTTATTAAAACTGACCATTTCATTGGTATTTATATTTCTTAAAAAATGTGTAACAAAAACTTCTGAATAGAGTAAAATAAATTATTAGTTTCCAATTCCTGTAAAAGTTTTTGGTGTCTTCATATGACAAGTATTTGGAAGAAAAAAAATATGAAATTTCCTTCTGATTTTTGGTCTTTCTGGAAAAGACAGAAGAAGTGAAGCTGGGGGCAAATCTGATCCAAGGAAGTCCCCAAATATAATATGAAATATACACATAAAATGTATATAAATTTGAAACAAACATGTACATTTTTAAATTTGTTTGAAATTTAGTTCATTATTTCCCAGAGTCACGAGCTTGGTTTAAATTATTTTCAATTAATATACCTTTTTTTTTTTTTTTGGTGAATAGTTTAATACTGGGCTGAATATGCAGTAAACATTCACTGCAGAATTAATTGAATAAAATAATTGATGCAAATTTTGAAGAGCAAGATAAACATAAAGTGCTAATGGGAAAAGGAAAGGAATAGGAAGTAACAAAGCAACACTTCCTGGTTTTGATTTTTGTGACACCCTTTTAAGAAAAATACATATTTTTATTGATTTCAGAGAGAAAGGGAGAGAGAAGATAGGAACATCAATGATGAGAATCATCCATTGGCTGACTCCAGCATGCCTTCTACTGGGGACGAGCCTGCCACCCAGGCATGTGTCCTGAGTGGAAATAAAATTGTGACCTCTTGGTTCATAGGTCATTGCTGGTCGGGCTGTGGCATCTTTAAAATTATTGTTATTATGTGTATAATTCAGAAGAGGCTAGATATGCTACTGTTAGGAATAATAATAAAAATTTAATGGCTTAAAACAACAAAGCTTTATTTGTAGCTTATACTATCTGTCTGACATGTACCTATTGGATGGATGAAGGGTTCATCCTATCATGTTTCCTTGGCTACCACGGAATGGCAATGACAAAAGTTGCAGGATGTAGCTAGCACCTGCCGTTAAAAGCTACAGTCCAAAGTTTGGTCCACATTTACATCCAGGAATAGTCACATAGTCTCATTTAACTTTAAGAAGCAGAAAGGCACAACTGCTTGTATGTAAAGAGGAAAGGGAACTGGATATCAGAGAGAATGGTTACATCTGCCATAGTGGGACATTATAAAATTCAACGGAGATATGGCACAACTAACAGCTAAGAGCTCTAGAATTTGTTGGGAACAGAGCAAAACAAACACACAAACATAAAAACTTCTGGCCATTTAGTCAAACAAGAGTCCTCTAGTCTGAGAATCCTCTATTATTAATTATTAGGTTAATGGATTTGGACTTAGCACAATAAAAAAAACAGAGAATAGATTCTTTAAAATAGTGAACAAAATGATAAAAAATATAAACCATTACTGCAAATGTATACTCAGTGCTTGATAACTCTGGCATTTTTGCTTTGGGTAACTGGAGTGGGAGAAGGGAGAGTGATAGTAAAAAGAGCCAACAGACTTGTTACAATAATCCTGGTAAGGAGCAAGGTTTGGATTTGGCATGTAATTTTGCTGAACAAATGCAAAAAGAAAAAAAAAAAAACACAGGAGAAATTCTAGACCTCTCTGTAGAAGGAGATACCAGGAACTTGACACTATATTCAATTTCAAAGTAAAGGGAGAAATTTAGAAACACGATCCAAGCTGTACATTGTAGGGATTGTGAGAGAGTGTGTTTGTATGTTTATACATAAGCACAAGAGAGACAAGACAAACAAAGCACTTTAAAAACAAATCAGAGCATTTGAACTTCCCTGTCAGTGAAAATCATATCAAAATAGAAATAAAGCAAGACACACAAGGCTTCTCTCTGTGTCTTGGAATAGCAATGTGAAATTAAGGGTGACAAAATTTCGTATTCATGGATGCTATTCTGCTTTGAAATTTACTCATACACTCCGATATGTTAGAAAGGTAATGCACTCTGTAATATGGTCTTTATAATGCACAGTGTGACCGGCATGGTTTAAACATAACGTTTAGTTATAATATTACCCCAAATTATCCTAGCAGGGAGAGCCAAGGCAAACCACCAATTTTGACTCCACATGTATTCCAGATACAGAAAAATGGATAAATTGGCTTCTTTTGTGCTCTCCTTGCTGCTTGTCTTTACGAGCAGTGAAATTGTGTGGATGGCGATTTCAGCTCATAAAGAGACTTCTGGTGGAAAGCTGCGGGAGTGAGCTCCCCACGGGACAACCTGGACTGCCATGGAGCCCGGCAGTCATCACGCTGAAGAGGGTGGGTGTAGGTCACAAGGTAGCAGGTGGTTTTTTTTTAAGCACCGAGCTCCAAGGGTCTGAACATCAATGGGGAAAGGTAAAGACTCTGAATCGTGGGCATTCTAGGAAAGATTAATTTGGCTCTTCAAACAGCTGTTATCAATAGGTTTCAAAGAGTTAATTAGGAATGATTTTTGCAGGTCTCTACCACTGTCACTGCCTGATCCTCCATAAGTCACTTCACCGCTCTGTGCCTCAGATTCTTTCTCTGCCAAGTGGAGACAGTGTTAAAAGATCAGAGAGGAAGTCAGAAGATCACACAGGTCTCTCCTCACTTTAGGATGTATAGTCCCACGATTCACAAAGGCCTCTAGCTATGTAGTGCACGCCGGACTATAACTATAATGAATCGCCTCTGTAAATCTTTAACCTTTAAAATTGCGGCCACTTCCATCCTACCTGTACATTTAACACCATTCAAGATTCTCAGCCAGCTCTGCTCCGACTTGGAGATAATTTAAGAAGCCCTTGATGGGTCATGCCTAAGTATCAACTACCTCTCTCTTTGGGTGGTTATGAGAATAGAAACTATTAGTACATTAGGGTCCTTAACCTACTGCTGGACTTACAGTTAGTGTTCAACTAGAGGCTTGGTGCACAAAATTCATGCACGGGTAGAGTCCCTAGGCCTGGCTGGCGATCAGGGCTGATCTGTGGGGCGACTTCTGGGGCGATCTGGGGGCCCCCCGCTGGCACCCGCCTTGGCTGGCCTGGAGCCTGCGGGTTGGGGGCAGCTCCTGCATTGAGCATCTGCCCCCTGGTGGTCAGTGTGTGTCATAGTACCAGTGGTTCTGCCGTTTAGTCAATTTGCATATTAGCCTTTTATTATATAGGATAGTTATTACTGTTGGGGGGTGCCCTGACTGTCATCACTGAGATGGTCATGGTGCTAATGATGTGTCGACCGTCCTGCTAATCCACTACAACATGACACACAAATTCCTTGATGCCAGTAATCAGTGCTGTAGTTTCTCCTTCCCACTGCACAGTAAGTGTCCTGTCATCCTGCTTCTCTTTTGTACCTGGGCTTTATTTCCTGCGTTTGCTTCTAAGCTTGACTCCTCGGTCTTTCAAGGAACAAAAGATCTTGGCAAGAGCTCTGGGGTGTGGGGTGTGGTTGGACTCCTGATGCCTGCTGTGACCTTCCTGATGTGGGCGACCGCGGGGACCTCCGTTGGCTTAAGTCTATAACCTGGTGTCCAGCTCTTCCCTCTGTTGCCTCCAGTGCCACATCGCTCTCACTACACCTGGCCCGTTGTTGTGGTCTCCATTGAAGCTGCTAATAGATTTCCTAATTTCTGAAAAATTTAGGACATAAGAGAGAGGGCAGAATACCACCTTTCATATGGATGATATGGGATACGGTGGGTTTAGGTAGGAGACAAAGAAACTTCCTAACATGGAAACTCAGAATTAGGTAAGACCTGGTGGGGATGGCTACTGCTGGAGGGAATGAAATGGAAGAGCACAGTGTGAGGCTGAGCCCAGGATACCCTGGTTTTTCCTTGAATTTGCCAATTAGACAACTGAATAAAAAAGATTAGACTTGTCCTTAAGGGAAAAAAGCCCCCCTCATTTGGGGAAATTAGAAATGAGCAATAGATATCCCCTTTATGTATGTGCCTGACATCCTTGCTCTCTCCTGTCTGCACTTTCCCGTGCAAGTCCTGATTTCTTGGCCACCTTTGGACAAAAGCCTTTAATAGTTATGAAGATTTTCTATATTTTATTTGCGGGAGTAGTAACAGAGTAATATAAGCTCTCTATGAAACCTTTACTTTTTTATGGAGTTCTATATTACAAGATTGTGTTCATAATATAAATTTAGCTAACATAATATTTGGTGTTAATTAAAAACAGACTCTAGAGAGAGAGATGCTGAAAGTGCAATGTTCACCCTTAAGACAAAATAAAAGCATTTATGAACAAAAGATAGGTCTATGTGAGTCTTTTTGAAAAGGAAAGAGATAGGAAAAATAATTTTCTGAGTATGGGCCTTAATTTGCTATTTGTCATCTTCCCTATGTTATGATCATCTCCTTTAAAATATGTGACCCAGGGTCTCATTTCTGCTGCTTCTTTGTCTCAATGTTATGTCCTCCTACAACTTCTCGTTTTCATTGTATAAGATAATGCTGCTGGCCACCATCAAGCACTTTCCGGATTTGGATTCATTAAAATATTTTAATGGGGCTGAAAAATATTTCATTTTGAAGTGTGTCCTAAGGGTTCCACAGAAACCAGTAACAAACAATAAATTAACAGAAAAGGAAATTAACATAATATCAAGCAGTAAAACAATGCAGATGAATTACATGGGTTTCATCTTTAGCAATTATGAGTTAGAAAAATAGGACAGGAAGCCTGATGGGACCTGCTTTGCTTGCTTTCCTCTGTTAGAATCTCAGTGGCTGTGTGGTGGTGGCGGTGGTGTATGTGTCTCACTTGAAGAAGGAATAGGCCAGTTCTATTCCTACCATTGTGTTCTTTTTAAGCACAGTTATAACCATTACCAATGTTCCAAAGTTGCTTCAGAGGCACACAGAATTCTTGCCAACCTACACAAACTTAATAGGTAGCCTTCACCGAGAACTTATATTGAGCAAAGCATGAGCTAAGCAGTTTGTATGGGATATCTCACAACCTTCCAAAGATTCTGTAACCTAGGTTTCATAGTATTATCCCCACTTTATAAGACATTTTAAAAAACTTAAGTTTAAAGAGGTTATGTATTTTGTGTAAGAAATATACCACTAGAAATAGTCAAAGATAACATTTTAAATTCTTTTTTTGTCTGGCTCCTTAACCATTACCTACCAATAGATTTCAAATTTATTTACCAGGGCATGAACACAAAAGATACACTGGAGAGTAGAGAGAAAATACTTTTAAAGTTATCTCATCCATTTAAATTTTTACTTTTGTGTATGTTTTAGAACACAAATGGCATATTAGTAAGGTATTGTATACAGATATTTTATTATAGACTAGAGGCCACATGCACGACATACGTGCAAGGGTCTCAGCCCTCACAGCCCATCTGCCTTGGCCCTCGAAGCCCTGGCTTCATCCAGAAGGTAATCCGGAAGGTCATCCAGATGGTTGTCCGACCGTCCCATCTAATTAGCATATTAGCTCTTTATAATATAGGACTAGATGCCCGGTGCACAAATTTGTGCACTGGTGGGGTCCAGCCAGCCCGCCCCGAGGGGGCCATCAGAGGTGGGCTGACTGGGGCGGTAGGCTGATCGATGGCAGGGCTGGCCAGGGTGAGGGGCTGCAGGCAGTTTGCCAGCCAGCCCCACCCCCAATCGAGGTGGGGGTGCCCACTGGGGAACAGGGACAGACAGGGGAAGTGGCCATAGGCAGTTTGCTGGCCAGCTCCACCCCCCATTGGGATAGGGGGCCCCTTGGGGACCTAGGCCGGCTGGGCCAGGGGCCCCGGTGGTTTGCCGGCCAGCCCTACCCTCGATCAGGGCCAGGCAGGGCAAGGGGCCACAGGCATTCTGGTCATTCTGCTGTTCAGTCTATTTGCATATTACCCTTTTATTTTATAGGATTATTTTAATTGTTATTTATATGGATATATAATAAACCCTAAGGCTGGCTCTGATTCAGTTGTATTTGCAAAAGTAACAAAATAAGTTTTTTATATTTAACCCTACCTCTTTCTATTCTTTCACTTTCTGACATCCTCACTTCCTTATGCACCAGGTACCCCAGGTATTTGCTGTCTTATAATAGCCTCCTTTTAGGTTCAGGTTTTTCATTTTTGCTGTATTTCCTCTATCTCAATCATTAGGTTTGCCCTTCACCCAAAGTTAAAGTCTGCATCTTGGTGTAAAGCAAATAAATGATCACACCAATTGCTTATGAGTAATAGCATAACATCTTCAGATTATGTATATTTAAAAGCGAAGTATTTCACATCAAATAAAGCTTTTGTAATGGAGAGTGGAGAATAAAAACTCATTCTTTTTCCTTATTTCTTTTCTCAAAGTTCTAGATTATCAATTACATGGAATATGTTCAGAACTTTAGGAATGCATGTTTTTGAGTGTTGTTTTTAGTTTGCAACATTGTTAAAATTTAATAAAACATACATTTTAAACACATGCCATTACATTTATTTTTTTCTTTAAACTACGGATTATCCAAATGCTGTCTTTAATATGCATTTTTCTCCAATAAGTATTTTTTAGCATTTTGAATGTGAAATTTGCTAATTTCCATGTGACAAAATAATGGTGTCTTAGCATAAAAGCATTCACACTTTGGCAAAGATTCAAAGAAGGATATTCTTAACCATAGTTCTTGCATGACAGGAATTAACTTCCAACATCATAAGGGTCTTAGAAAAAGGCCTGCATTCACTTTGAAAAACCGATGCTATGTCTATTTATACCAGTTGTGAAAATGATCACCAGGCTAAAATAAGAACAACAGCTAGATATTTCATATATATTTTGTTCCTGTGAGCATCTCCCTACTTAAATCCATCTCTCTTGAGGGATATTGAATATATGCAGTGAAGACAGACTTTTTCTGCCTTGTCTATGGAGTAAGAAAACAGAAGAAAACTATGTAGACTCTGAAAAATGGAAGTAAAGAACACGTGTGAATTCAGTTAGGATCTGGTAGGATTGTTACATTATTTGCAAAGTTTGATTTGTATGCAATTCTATTCATTTTCTTTTTCAATGATGAACATTTTCACTGCTGTGCTTTCAGATGACATCAATGCTATACTGATCATCTCAGCAAGCGTTTGATCCTCGCACTCGAGAAAGCACAGAGAGAGGAGGCTCAGAGGACTGATGGAATATTCCCACATGAGGCTGTGCACACACCAGAGTCTATTCTACGATATGTCAGAAAATCAGAGTACAAAGACAAGCATAGAATATTAACACTCAGTATCAGGATGAAAGCAATATTCCTGTTTAGATGTAGAATATTATACATTAAGTACACACAATGAATATGTGGTGAATTACAATAGAAGCCTTTTGAATAGGCTTCAATTCCTCTTATCAGAGTTTGTAGGTATCAAAATATGAACTACATTAATTCTGTAGGTATATTCAGGCCACTTAATCTATTCTACTTCTGTATCTTCAGAAATATTAATTTATTCTCTCAACAGATTTAAAGCATCAAACATTTATTCTGACATAGTCATACTTTTATTAATGAGATGAGTAAGTCTTTTACTTTTATGTCTCAGGAAAAAATAGACAAATTTTAACTCACTTTAATTTCTTAAAAAATTATCCCCCCTTTTTTTGTGTTGGCACCATTTATCATTAAAAAATAGTGTATGTGGTTGTGTTACATAATTGTGTCTAGATATATTAGAATGAAAGAAAAAATTATTCTGTAGCCAGTATCTCTAACAAAAATAGACTTTTCTGTATTTGTATATTAAATGAGAGGTTAATTATCTTCAATTTTCAGACAACTGCAATTTAATTTATTAAATATACTGTGTTGAGCACAAGTTTCTATCTGCGATATTTTATAATATTCTCCTTTTATTGCAACCTTTTCCTGCCCTACATATATTATATACAAAAGAAGGATGATTCTCCACCTAATTACTGATGTGCTGGTATGGGACCCATCAATAAAAAATAAACTTTGAAAATATGAAGACAGATAGAAACAACAGAGAAGGACTTATTAGTAAATGGAAACTATCAGTATTTGTTGGGATAAACATTCATTATTTTGGAAGATATGATTTTATTTATTCAATGTTCATCTGAATTTGTTTTAAAAATCAGAATTTATGTAAGGGAGTAAAGAGAGCACAAGCAACATTATAATTTCAAAACATAAATTATTCTATACTTCTTGGTTTTGAAATAAACTGAATAAACCCATTTCATACAGACTCAAAATTTTATGTTCTGAACACAAAGGTTTTACATTTTTTCCACTCAAGAAAATGATATCATTAAAATGCATGTTTCCAAAGAAAAAGACTGGGTCGGTTTATAGCAAATATTTTTAAAATGAGCCTTTTGTTTTGTTTTGTTTTGGCTTCTTGGAAAAAAATGGAATAGCCAGAATCTAAAGGTTAAGGTTCTTCAGTCCTTTATAAAAATTAATCTATAACTGTTAAAGGCAAAACTGTCATTTGTCAATGGGAGGTACTAAAATACTAGTATTCACTTTTATAAACTAGTGTAGAGTTCACTGATCTTTTACAAATGTAAGTTTATTTTAAAATGTTACATATTTTACAATTAATGAATAAATATTGATATATAATTATTAAATAAATCCATACTTGATTCAGGTTTCCATTGTTTCTACTTAATATCAATTTTTTCTGTCCAGAAGCTCATTCAGATCACATTAGATTTAGTTGTCTTTCCATTCTCTTAATAATGTCTTTTTCACAGAATTAAAAAAATATATTTTTTTATTGATTTCAGAGAGGAAGGGAGAGGGAGAGAGAGAAAAACATCAATGATGAGAGAATCATTGATCAGCTGCCTCTTGCACACCCCACACTGGGGAATCATTCATCGAGCCTGCATTCCAAGCATATCAAACCATGACCTCCAGGTTCATAGGTTGACACTCAACCACTGAAGCAAGCTGGTCAGGTCTTCACAGAAGTTTTTTTTATTGTATTGAAGCCCAAATTAACAGGATTTTTTTCTCATGGATCATGATTTTGTCTTGTATCTAAAAACTTATTGTTGTACAATGAGATACCATTCCACATATGTACCAGCTGACTATAATAATGTTCAAAAAATTATAAGTATAAAATGGTTCAGCCACTGAGGGCTTTGTCCATTCCTTGAAAAGTAGAATTTAAATAGAGAATTTCATATGACCTATGAATTTCATTTCTAAGTGTAAACCCAAAAGAGTGGAACACAAGTACCAAAACAAATACTTGTATACTAATGTTCATAGTAGCAATATTCACAATATCTGCCAGTAGACGAATGAACAAAGTGTTTCATATCCCTATAATGAAATGTTATTAATAATAAAGGCAAATGAGGTACTAACACATGCTATAACATATATGATTCTTGATAACATGCTAAGCGAAAAAGTTGAACACAAAAGTCACATTTATATGAAAGATACAGAATAAGTATATCAATAGAAACAGGAAGCAAATTAGTATTTTCAGGTGAATGGGGAGTGACAGCTTGATATGTACAGGGTTCTCTCTTGGGGTAATGAAAATATTTTGGAACTAGCTAGAAATGTACTAAGTGCTACTGAACTGTACACTTTAATAAATTTAATATTATGTAATGTGAATTTTTCTAAAGAAAAAAAAAAGAAAAAAACTCATTGCCAAATGTTAGGTCATCTAATTATTATCTTATGTTTAAGAAATTTTATAGCTTTGTCTATTTTAATGAGTTTTAAAACAACATACATTTTTAAATAATAATGTTTTAACCTACATATATTTTAGAGCAACTTTTCTTTATTATGTAATAATGTAATTGTGTACATAAAAATTAAAAACACTAATGCATTGAGAATTTAATAGGATATATTTTGTATATATTGATTTTATTTTTCTATCTTTATTTTCATATATCTATGTTTGTCTTTATAATAAATAATTTATGAAGTTTTTTTAAATAAAAGATGAGCTTAAAGTGTAATATAACAATAAAAACAAGAAACTAGTTACTACATGATGCCTGTTATAAATTAAAATATACAAAAGTGGAAATTCTCTTGAGTAGTATAACAAAAGGTGGGTTCAACTAATATTTATTGAATTAAAAATTATACATCTTTTATATCTACCTAATTATTGCATCTGTATTACAAGCATACAAAATTCAAACTCTAATAAATTACAAAGACATTTGTTATAAAATTTTATAAAAGAAATTCAAACCAATGTGAAGTATCATTTTTCAGCTTGACTGTTTTCTTTGAAACAGAAAAGAACACATTATAAATATGCAATGCATGCTCAGAGAGAAAAAAACAGTATATACATTTTACTTATATTGGGAACCAGGAAATTAATCTTAGGATGCCGGTGTCATTCCCAATGTGGTATATTAGCAAAAAATTGACAATTTGATTTTAATATTTATAATCTGTTAGCCACATTATTCATCTTTAATATCAATCTTTAAATCTAAAACTAAAATGTAGTTTATTGTTTGGCTGTACCCCTAACTTCATTAAAGTTAGAAAAGAAATAACCAGAATAGAAGGAACTCAAAACAAAGAGCATGAAGGCATTAGTAATATCATCAGAGCAACATTCTTTATTGCCTTTCAGCTAGAACTGGTGGTCCTTCACGGGAATGAATTAGCTAGGTCAGTGGGTGACATATCCTTCACCAACTATTTTTTATAATATTGAGATATCTGGGGAATTAGTATATTTGATTCAAACTTTTGACACCTGTGAAATGTTCATAAGTCATAGAGATGCTAATTTCTTAATTAAAATATTACGTTAATGGTGATACATGTTCTAAAGAAGACTGTTTCATCATGTACAGAGAACAAAACATTTCCAGGAGAATACGGATAACTGTAAGCACTGAGAATGCAGATGAATGGCTACAGGAGCTTCAACAATAGGATAAATTGCAAAAACCTGTCTGAAATCCTTAGAAATCAAGATCTCAGGATACCTTAGATTTTTCAGACTTACTTTCTTTGTAGAATTGCTTATTGTGAAGCACTTTCTGGCATGTTGAGCCTAATGAGAGCCTCATGTAGCTCTTTCATTCACTCGGCACCAGGCTGACCTTGGCACAAATCATGTGCCATGACCCATGAGAAACAACTTTGCTGCCTGACGCCCTGACCGACTTCGCTGTTCTCTATGACACCTTCTCATTACAAATACTAGGTCATTCCAAATGGTAGACTGGTTTCATTTCTAAGGTCTGAACAGTGAGTATACAATGTCTTTAGCAGTGATCCACTTTGATCTGAATAAAATAAGGAATGGCTTTCCGGTGTTACTCCCTTCCCTATGTTGTTCCCTGCCATATGCACCTCGTGTTGGAGGCTCATGATAGGAAAGGAAAATGTAATCAAACCCATAATACCTATTTTGAACAACACCCAGTTCTGTTTCTAATATCTATTCTTGCTCCAAACTCAACAACTGTGGCAGTTTGAGAAAGAGCCAGTCAATATCATTCCTTCTTCCTGACTTTAGACTAACAAAGTGATGAAATCACAGGTAGAGACCATTTTCCTTAAAAAGAAATACTTTCCTTAACCATCACATTTTGTGAATACTAAAATTGGACTAGTTTGGATCTAATGTGGTAGCTTTAATTCAGGCACTTGAGCATTTCTCATCCTGAAACTCTGGGACCTTTTCTGAGACCATATGACCACAATTAAGCAGACTGACATCTCACAAGTCAGCACAAGGCCAAAGGTTCAGAAGTAGCAATGAGTGATCCTGATACTGAAGGTAGACGTGTCTACTAGTACCCTGTTTAGGATGACATGCCAGAAGCAAGCTCAGCTTTGTTGAAGAAGTAGGAATGAAAGGTTGCACACCTCAATTATGTCTTCTTGTACTTTAAAAAGGGTTGGGGGGATAACTTAATTTTAAGTGGGCCACTTCTCTTATTGAATAACTTGAATAATTAACACAAACCTGACTCCGAGTCCTCCACTTTAACATACTTAAGCAAGAATGAGCCAAGTGTTGCCTCTGTCCACTGGAGGAAAGAAGTAGAGATTTTTGCAAAGCAGGCATCTGGAGCAGGTGTGTCACTGGCACCTACTTCCTGTTTGGAATACAGCTGCACATGTTTTTGGCAGGCAGCTTGAATGTGTGCCCCTCACCCTCAGTGATTTCGTCTTGCTTGGCTCTAGCTTCTGGCATGTCTGCGCATAAAGTGCCGACTTTATTATGGCTATAAAAGGCCCGAGTGTTAACATGGAGCATGCAGATGCGGTGCTTCCCTAGCCAAGCACACTTCCTGGGCTACCAAAATAGTGCAGCTGCACCCATTGTGGGCCATTAGTGGGGACATTCTATAAATCTTAATCTGTTAAACGGTGGCACTGTCATGAGGTGATCCAGGGTAAACATTTGCTATTTCAATTAGCTAGTTGGTGGATCTCTATAAATATGCCACTTTTTTCCCCTTTAGAGACGAAGCTGTGTACTTAAAGTAAAAATATTATTTATAAAAATGGCTAATTTGTAATTGCATATTTAACAATAATTTGTGGAGTTTTCTTCTAGCTTGTGCCTTTAGAATTTCCAGTTCACCTGTTTCAAATGCAGATATTTATTGATTCATTATCCTTGAAGGCAACATTTATAGGTAATCTCCACATGTTGGTTCTTTCAAAATGACTCACATAATCATACTAATTTATTCCAAGTATTTACTAAAAAATGGTGTTAAGATGACTGAAAAAAGAATATCATTGGCCTAAAGGAATAAATCTTTAAAAATTTAGGAATTATTAATAGTGATATTTGATATATTAATTGAATATTATAAAGATCTATTATTAATCTATTTTAGCAAGTACCTGGTAGTTATACATATCATAAAAATTAAACATTTCAGCCATTCCTGTGATAATACCATGAATATTTTCATCATCCTTAAACAGCTGTCCAACTAATGTAACTGAATTTGTAAGAAATTAAACCTCAGATTATTGCAGGTGCTGTAGATGGAGCCATAAGAGACTATCAGACAGAATGAAACATGTGATTATTAAATGATGTTATGTGTATGTGTGCATTTACTTAATGACACTCAATTCCTATATACTATGCTAATAATGCTTGTGCTGAATCTTTTATAAAACAGTAAACCAAACACTATTCATTTTTTAAAAGTTTACTCTTTGTTTTTTTTCCTTTTTTAAAGTATGCTCATTTATTTACTTTCTTTTCTTTGTTTTAAATATATTTTTATTGATTTCGGAAAGGAAAGGAGAGGGAGAGAAACACCAATGACGAGAGAATCAGTGATTGGCTGCCTCCCATAGCCCCCCTATTTGGGGATTGAGCCTGCAACTCAGGCATATACCCTGACCAGGAATTGTACCCTGACCTCCTGATTCATAGGTCGACGCTCAACCACTAAGCTACACTGGCCAGGTATCATTCATTGACTTTGCTTAGATAGGGGTCTTATATTTGATGCATATGGTTTTATGAAACTAAACATTAGAAAAGAGCAAGATGGTTGTTAGAAATGAGATTTTTTTCTATCCTCTCCAAAATTTAGTTAACCTTCTTTCCCACCGTATCAATGCAATTATCTGATACATATAAACGTTAAATTGGTATAAGAATAAATGTATATTTGCAGGTCTCTCTGAAACTTCTATCTGATTTGAACACTGTAAGTGCTTCTTTTAAAGGTAGATGTGCTTGTAGTTTTTTCCTGGGAAAATCTAATGTCATACATTTCTTTCAGGCAGAGAAAATTTTCTGAACAGAATACTGAAGAACTAAAGGCATGATGAAGTGTTCAGTTCTAAAAGTTACTGAACAATTTTAAAATGTCAGGACACGCATTATTCTGTTTATATTAAACAAACTGTCAGCCCAACATTTGTGAAAAATAACAGAGGTTATTTGTTTGGTATTTCCAGTGTCTCCAAATTTAACTCAAAATACCCACCCCTCTTTCCATCAGTCAGAGCCTGCAGTTAAATTTTTTCTTTAAAATCATTTAGTAATCTTGTGTCACCTAACAACCTTTATTAATGTTTAAATTAAGAGAGAACTAGAGATAAGGCTCTTGCTATAGACTTCATGGCTGTGTTCCCCCCAAAGACATATGCTGAAATCTAAACCCCAATGAAATGGTATTTGTAGGTGGAACCTGTGGGAGGTGATTAGGTCATGAAGACAGAGCCACATGAATGAGATTGGTGCCCTTATAAAAGAGACTCGGACAGCTCCCTCATCCCTTAGTCATGTGAGGGCACAGCCAGAAGAGCGCCAGCTACGACCCGGGAAGTGTGCTCTCACCAGACACTGAATCTGTAGTCATCTTGATCTTGGACTTCTTAGCCCTCAAAATGATGACAAATATTTTGTTGTGGTTTATAAGCCACCCAGACTTGATATCCTATCTAATAAAGAGAGGATATGATAATTGACCCTCACACCGTCACAAAGATGGTGGCACCCACACCCAAGAAGGAGGGAATATGCTAATTGACTGCCCTGCCCTCAAAGATGGAAGCACCTACAGCCAATAAGGAGAGAATATGCTAACTGACTTTCCTGCCGTCAAAGATGGTGGCACCCACAGCCAATAAGGAGGGAATATGCTAATTCGCTGCCCCACCCTCAAAGATGGTGGCGCCCACAGCCACAAGATGGCAGTGCCCAGTCCCCTCAGCCTCGCCGGGGTGGCAGGCACGTGGCAAGGCCAGGCGGGCCCAGGTGCTCCACACACCTGCCTCTGGAGTCCCCCAATTCCCTCAGTCCCCCAGCAGCCCAGGACCGGCCCAAGATGTTGGCTGCCCAGACACCCAGGGCTGGCCCAAGAGGCAGGCAAGCCTTGGATGGCAGCTTCCCAGCCACCTAGGGCCACTCGAGGCTCAGGTAATCAGGGCCATCGAGGCTTGCACTGCTGGCAGTGGCAGCAGCAGAGGTGTGATGGGGCATCGCCTTCCCCTCATCGCCAGGTCGCCTCCCACCCCTGAGGGCTCCCAGACTGTGACAGCGGGCAGGCTGGGCTGAGGAACCCCGCCTCCAGTGCATGAATTTTCATGCACGGGGCCTGTAGTTTTTTAAATAAGAAGGCTGAATGGACTAAGACAGCCTAGTAATTCAAAGAGCAGTTAACAGAGTTTACTAGTAAAATATGAATAGAAAGTAGTATCATAAAGAAGGTTAATTTAAAAAGGAAATGCTCCTCATATGACATGTAGGGTCTACCTATAGGTAGTGTGAATGTGCACATACTAAATTAAAAATACCTAATCTAATTCACCTAATGACCTTTTATAATGTAAACTGCCTGTTTCAGGTGAACCCTTGTGTGTAATTTTTCAAATCAATTAATTAAAGATGTCTTGAGAGTTGTCTCTCGTTGACACATCATATGAGGTAGATGCTATGGAGGACACAGAGAAGGGTACATTAAGACATGGTGCCTGCCTTGCCTAATGGAAATCACAGAGAACAGAAAGAAGCCAAATGTAAGCCAGGAGAGCTGGCCAGCATATGAGGATGGAAGGTGTTAAGAGCTACAATAGTAATTAAACTTATAAAGCTCTTATCATCTGCAAGTTACTATGTTCACATTTCAATTCACTTAATAAACCACAATATGTGAAGCATGGTAAAAAATCAAATTTAAATTTATATAAACAAAAATAGTAGAGAACCAACTGAGATTTACTTATAAAAATGTTGGTAAAATAAACAAACCACTGCTGACATTAATCAAGAAAAAAATAAAAGATACAAATACATAATATTAAGAAAAATATGGAGTGAAACAGCTAGTGCAGATATTAAAATAATTATACTTGTACTTTGAATAATGTTATGCCAATCAATTAGTAAAGTAATATAAAATAGATTTTTTAAGAGCTAAAACCTATCAAATATCTCAATAAGTTAATAGCCATTAAAAATTACCTTGGTATTACTTAAAAATACAACCACAAATTATTCTGTCAAACCCATATAACTGTACTAATGATATCAGCCAAACTTTTATGAAAAATATAATTCCAGTCTTATCTAAATATATTTTAGAGAACAGAAAAAGACGTGGCACTCCTCAATTCATCTTATGAGGCCCATAATCCTTGATATTAAAACAAATTAGGACAGTATAAAGTTAATATTGTAAGCCAATATTACTTAGGAATCATTCCAAATGTAATATTTGAATAAAACACAAGGTGATGTTATCTTAAAGTACAATGATAGCTTAATTTTGCAAATTCTATTAGTGAAATCCATTCAATATTATATTTAGAGAATAATCCATCAAATCATCTTAACAGAAAAAGAAATAGTCTTTGATAAACCTAAACTGACTTTCCTATTATAAGCACTTAGCAAACGAACAATAGGAAGAAACATTCTTAATATCAAAATTTGCAGCAAATATTAAAGTCAATGGTAAAATAACAGAAGCATTTTGCTAAATCAAAGAATGAGAAACTTTGTCTATGTTCAAGACAAGTTTAAGCAATATGAAGTATAAAGATTTGAAATTACATGTATTTTTAATGTCCATGATACAGATTGCCCACATGACATTGTTTCATATGTTGTAAAACATTATATTGTGAAATTACATTATATTGGCTCCTTAAAATGCATTTTCTTAATAATATATTTTTTAAGTTAATTTGAATTGATGGATTACACTCTGTGACAATATGTTTTACTTATATGTAGTAAGTACTATGTGACATCCTCATAGAAAAAAACCCAACAGGTTCTTTAGACGCAATATTAGAAATAAAAAAAAAGTTTAGGTAGGTGGCTAGTGACTATAAGAGTAATAAAAATAAAAGGTGCATACCTATATTAGAGCAACATTATCAAATGATTTAAGATACTAGTATTTATACAAATAATACAAATATAAATTAATTAACAAAACTGATAAACATATGGGTACATTATATAAAGAAAATTGTAAAAGATTTATGTTCTAAATAAACTATATAATTCACTTAGTAAACTATAAATAGGTCTACTTGTATTGTTGCAATAATGCAGCTCTGATAACAAAGTTGATAATATTAAAATAATGATACTTAAAGTGTTCTCCACTAAAGACATATTAAAAGTATAAGAAGATAAGCTGTTACTCTTTGGAAAAATATTTATATTACATATGATTGGCATGGATCAATATTGAGAATATATAAGTGAATCATACAAATGTATAAAAAAAGTAATCTATCAAAAATTTGGGCAAAATATATGATTAGGCATATCACAGAAGAGGAGCTCAATAATAATGAGGAAATATAAAGAGATTTTTGAATCTCTTCTAGTTAACCTGGCAAGGAAAGAGAAAACACAATTATATAGAACTTTCACTAAATTGAAATAAATTTTAAATCTGGAAGACCTATAAAATGGCTACATGAATATTGGCACAGACATTTTGGAGAGCAATATGGCAATTACTGGCAACGCTGAAGATGTGTTGATCATAAAACCCAGCAATTTTACAAATCGATGTCATTATAATTGAAAAAGCCTGAAAACAACCTAAAAACTCACTAAGAGGAAATCAGGCATTATATTGTTATATACATGCATAGCTATATATTATGTTTATAATATATATTACAGGTGAAAAATTATATACAAACTATATACTTCATAGTATAACATATACGTATAAAACATATAGTAGTATATATAGTATGTACTTTTATATATTATATATAAATTATAGTATATACACATAGAAAGATAGAATTCAAGATACAAGTAACAAAGAATAAAAGTACCACAACAATTTGCATTAAGCTAACAAACAGTTCATTAACTAAAAATAACATATTTCAAGAGGATACATTAGTTAATACTACTGTGACCATTTTGTGCACATTATACCAACAAATTATTAAAATAATACAAAATAGAGTTTTTAAAACCTATCAAACTGACTCAAAAGAAAAAACAAAAATCTCAATTAATTAATAGCCATTAAAAAAATACCTTAGTATTACTTAGATACTTATTGCATGTCTAAGTCTCTTTGGGTACATTGATATGTAATTCTATTGGATATATATGTGAGAGGGGAATTGCTGGATCATATAAATTGGGTATTTACATTTGTACAGAAGAATTTGACAGTTTTACAAAGTGATTGTTTGCATTTATAATCTCAGCATCAACATATAAGAATTTCAATTGCTCCACATCCTAGGAGCACTCTCGGTGTTCTCAGTTTTATAAAATGCAGCCAAACCCACCATCTGGAGGGTGGTCATAACCATGTATTTTCTGTTAGTGTGAATGTTGCTGTGACCATCTAGTCATCCCAAAGCGCATCACTTTCCCCCTATTATGAGTCTTTAGAAACTGAAACTCACACTATTTACTTTAAATTTGCCCATAAACAGTCTGAATGGAGAGCCTGATCTCTGGTTCCCTATGTACCCATTACATTATTCTTTTATTAGTTTAATTTATGAACACATTTAGGGCCTCACATATTCCTGATTCCAATTTATACCCCATAAAGGCTTTTTAAATTCAAAATCATTTTGTGGCTTTCTGTGATTTTCACAGTACAGACCTGTTATCCTAATTCTCTTTGTCAGTAAAATTTCTCAGTCTACTGCAATCTCCCAACAAAGTAAAAAATCTATCTCATATATCTGATTTTGGCTTTAATTCTTCCTAATGCTTTATATGTATTACAGGAGCAGGTTTGTCATATTTGGGGACTGATATAGTAAGTTAATCTATAAGCCTGTTTTGGAGTTCTAGGAAATGAACTGGCATTTAATGAGTAAATTCAGATCCTGCCGCACCGAAACATCTGGCGCTCGCTTCCTGAGGCTCCCTTATTGTTGGAATTTTCCATTTTGGTTTTACCTTGTATCTCTTTTTAAAGATATATTTAGATCAATAATGAAGTGCTTTTCTCTCTAAACCTTGCCTAGGGCCTTGAATTTCTAAAAAAAATAAATGTTTTTTTTTTGTTGTTGTTTACCTTTTGACTTTTGCTTTGGCTCTGATGGAAATAGTCTGGGTTTTAAGAATGATTTATTATCTTAAATGCTAAAGAAAAAATACTAAGGACAAAATAATTATTTTACTTCCTGTACAGAGTTTTCCACAATTAATTTAGACATACAGCAAGTCTATTGAGAAATAACATAAAGGCTTTTATAAGTACAAAATATAAAACTCCAACGTCTGACTGTACCTGAAGATTTTCATAGAAGTTAGCTGCTGAATTTTGAGACCTCTACCTGCCAAGCAACTGCCATTGATTATCTTTATATTCTGCTAACTAATCCTACTGGAAAATTATTATAGTTCATATTTCCTAATGGGAACCTGTAACAGAGCAATGTTAAAATAGATAGGTCTCATGAACAGTAAGTAGCAGAATTTAGCAATTAATTTTTAAAATATGCATTCTTTAAATCAGGTTTTCTCATGTTGGGACTGTTAGGACTTCACAGGTAGAAAAAACATTTTTTTCTCACTATTGTATCCTGCTTGTGGAACATAATGCCTAAAACTTAGTAAATATTAAATAAAAGAATATTTAGGTAAAGAAATGAAATGAATAATGTAGTATGGCTTTAAATCTGACAGGAGCATATAAGATGAATGTGAATAGAGAGGCCAGAAGAATAATTAGATCTTTGTGGTGGTATTTTGAGTGTGGAATTGTTAAATATCTTAACTAAGGTCACTTTAGTGGGAATAGGAAAGAAAGGACATAATTACATAATGAAATTGGCATCCTTATAATATCTCCTTATGTCTCATAACTCACTGAGGAAAATAACAAACTGAGCTACTAGCTTTGAGATACAGTGATCACATAGCAATTACTTTGCTGTTCTTTATTTTATATTGTCCTAAAAGCAACTTATTTTATTCACCACATCTTTACTCTGAACTTCCCAAAGACTTTTTTTTTTTTTTTGGCAAGCACTCAATCTGGGATATTTTTGTTGGTAGTGTAGTTACAAATTTTTCAAAGAATTTATTGTGGCTACAAAATCAGGTGCACATAAAATTGAGATACGGCTCTAGTTTAGGTCATGCTAGTGTCTCCCTGCCTAACATAAACCCAGACCTTCAAAGAGCACTTTAATTTATTTCACTTTATACTTGTAATTTCTGGGCATGGTGTGTTGTTTGCAAAGCACCTACAGTTATTTAAGGGAAGTAATATTTTGGGCTCTTAAGGAGTACTTTTCAAAGACAGCCAGACTGATGTAAAACTTAAGTATCTAATATGAGTTAAAGGAAGCCATTTTCTTAATATCTGAGGGAGTTTGCATGGAAATTCATCATTATCATTATCTCTAGGCAGTGTGTTGAGCACCAGAAAAGCTGGATATTATTCACTCTGAAAGCTTTGAGGGCACGCCATACATCACCTCGTTGCTTTTCAGTAGACTTTAACATAGGAATCGGGTGTGTAGGGAACAGGAATGGAAATGGTTTTCCATAGAGTTAGAAATCTTAACAATGAATATCCTATATAAAATAGACACTTTACAGATATGAGGAAATAAATATACATAGATCCACTTTACACCATATTGTTTAGTGTGTTGTCAAGAACATTATAACTTTTATAGTTGAAAGATAGATTTGGTTATACTATTTTGTTATGTAAATAAAATTCAAATTCAATATAATTTCCTCTCCAGTGTTCACTATTTAAGGTAGAGAAGTAATATTATTCAAATTTTCCAAATCTTAGTCACATTGAAAACTAATACGTTTTGACAATAAGTTAGTTTTCCAAATCTTAGTCACATTGAAAACTAATATGTTTTGACAATAAGTTAGTTTGGTAAAGAAAAACATGAGTTAAATAAGATTTTTAAAAATATATACTTTTATTGACTTCAGAGAGGAAGGGAGAGGGAGAGAGAGATAGAAACATCAATGATGAGAGAGAATCATTGATCGGCTGCCTCCTGCACACCCCACACTAGGGGACTGAGCCCCCAGCATGTGCCCCTGACCAGAATTGAACCTGGGACCCTTCAGTCTGCAGGCCAACACTCTATTCACTGAGCCAAACCAGCTAGGGCTGCAATTTATTTTATTCCTAACCATATATTGGAGAAGAGTCTTGGCAGTATAGACTTGATCTCTACCTCATTCCCTTTCTGTAGGTTGGTGATTCTCAAACTGTAATGCATATAAGAATCACCTAGGGAGCTTATTAAAGATCCTACAACTCAGGATAAACCTCCTGTGAATTAAATACATTTCTGGAGATATGACATAAGAATCAGTAGCTTTTAAAGTTCCCTAGGTGATTCCAGCATGCAGGTAAGATTGAAAACCAATATCCTAGATTCTTAATTTCCCCTTTCTCATGAGAATATTAAATGCTTGGTATAAAGCTAAAGGTCTCATTTTCATATTCAGTAAAGTGTCAAAAGCTCAGAACTTTTTATCCAGATGCTCTTGCTCTCACATTCCTCATTTGCTTCATCCTAAAGCAGATTTATTGCTATGAATTTTCACTCTTAAGGCATCTGAGATAAAGACACATGGTCCACCCTCCTTTAATAGAAAAGAATCTACTTGCTCCTTAGATTTTATTGCACTTTTCAGGAATTGATTCCAGCTAAATAAATGAATGAAATGATGGGCAACCAGAATCTAATTAAAAATGTATTGAATTTTAAATGTGTATCAATTATAAAAAATAGCAGATATTCACCACAGTTAAAAAATATATATGTCAAACATCAAATTGCTGATAACTCTTCTTTCCATGAATATTAACTTTTGTGTTAAGATTTTTAATAAAAATGTAAGCCACCACAGGGAAAAAATGTGCAGTAAATATCAAATATGTCAAATGCTATTTTTATAACCTTTAATTATATGGGCATATGTGCTCTAGTGGATTTAGTAATAGGAATAATACTATCTGTCTTGAATTAAGCATTTGCTAAGTACCTGGTAAAGTGTCAGGAGGAAATTTAAGAAGTCCCTTGGAGAGATCCTAGAGCAACTGATGTGCTAGTAACCAGCTCCTCACTATGAGCGTTGGCCATCTTGCAATCACAGCCTTCAGTCCCAGTCAAGCCTTCTGATGACTGTAGGCCCAGCTGACATCTGGTCTGCAACTCACGGGAGAACCTGAGATATAACTGCCCAGTACAGTTTCTTCTTAATTATCAACCCACAGATACTAGAATTGTGCCTGGGACATAGTAACACTCAGTAGATCATTGCTGTTGATCTTAGGGGGCAAAAGCAATGTTGGATGCTAATGATTTCAAGAGCAAGGGCCAGATTCCGAGGGAGGTATGGTTCTCTATATGTGTGTTTTCCTAGACCATGGGAGTAAGTAGGAGTGAGGAGTGAGATGGCATGGATGGAGTGATGGGCGTGGAGTAGAAGAGGGTAGGCAGTGCTTCAAGATTCCTTACGTATAAAAGGGACACGATGGCTGGGATGTTTACATAGAGCAAAAAAACCCTTTCTATTTAGATTTCTTACTAACAGAAACATACACATATATTTCTGTATTTGTTTTCCATGACATTTTAACTGACTAGTTGCATTTTGTTGATACATACACATATTTTATACATATGTGTATATGCATATTTAATATGCATAAGCCAAAAGTTGTAATCTAGCCTCAATGTCTCACTATCCCCTCCATCCAATCAATAACAAATCCCCAGTGCTTTACTGCTAAATCAGTAGAATAACCCATCTTCTCTGACCTCAGTTATTTCTTCCTTTAAGACTTTCTTCTCATTAATCTTTACACAAATCATGTGCAAAGTAATTTTTAAACTTAAATCTCATTTTATCAGTCTTATGCTAATTTTATCCATGTTGTCAGGGTTGTAATTAGAATAATTCCAAAACCCTTAACATTTGTACAGGAACCTGCCTTTTCTTATAGTCTGTAATTTAGCAACATAGACTTGCTTCCAGGTCTATACTCCATATTTTAGCAAATATTTATTTATGCCTTTGTCTATGTATTTTTTTAAATTTATCTGACTCTTGTCTTTATCATATTGCTCTTACGATCACCTTTTTTGATCACACCTAATTCAATGACATATAAATAAATTATTTGGATATAGAATATATTTTTACACAGTATCTTAAATCATTTAGGGGTAAGTGGGATTAAAACAGTTATATATTATAATTAATCCTGTTCATCTAACAGAAAGTTCTTTCCTGTGGGGATCTGTGTGTGTGTGTGTGTGTGTGTGTGTGCACGCGCGCACGCGCGCACACACACACACACAAAGATTCAGGTCCTCTCCATGTCTGACTGCTAGTTGAGACTTAGTTACATACTCTCAGCTGCTCCTTTTGATATTTTGGTACCCCAGAGAACTATTCAGCACAATGGAGCAATAACTAGTTAAAATGAAAAAAGAAAGCAGTTAAAGGGAATGGTGGGCTCAATATATATTTCTTTAAATGTTTTTCCTCAATAGACAGCTACGGAAATATTTCAAGGGAAAAATAATCAGACCATAATAGGTAAGAATGTGATTATTGTTCTTAATATCCCTACGTTTAAGAAATGCAATGGCTGTCCATGAACATAAACATTATTACAGTTAGTGGTTTAAATTCTAAATAATACGCACATACACATGCAGCCTCAGAGTGGAGGAAAGGAGAGAATGGGGGAGGGGGAGAGAAGCAAAATATTGTGTATCCATTCTTTTTAAATCTCATGTGTTCTGGAAATGTTTCCTGCAAGAAAGAAATTGTACCACTTATTTTTAAAAGCTTCTGATTTCTTTTGATAGGTGTCTCCATTTTAATTTTTAAATAAATATTTAGAGCTTATTCATTTTAAAGTTTTAAGTGACTTAAGTATGTAGCAGTAAATTCATAGCAAGAGATGAAACCTCTTGTTTTGACTTTTTCTGAGAAGGAAACAGTAGTAAATCACACAACTCCATGATATGACTCAAAAGTTCAAGGCTTGATAAACTAAAGGTTGTACCTTTAAATTCTGTGTGTCCAAAGTATAAGTTAAATGTTTTTCTATTGTAAAATCTCAGCCTCAAGGAAATGGTACTTAGAAAACACTACTTGAAAACAGTTTGGCCTCTTGGAACAAGAACATAAGGAAATTGCTTTCTGGGCTCTCCTTGTCTAGCTTTGACCTTCCCTTTTGACCTTCCCTTTTGTTCTCTCCTAATTAGACCACTTGAGTCCATATTTTCAAGCAGGCATTTCTAACAAGCCTTTGGTCTTTCCAAGAACTGAGAGTTCAACAAAACTGAAAGGGAATTACAGCAACAAAGCTGGTCTCCTGTTGCTCTCATTTCCCCTTTCTCTACCTTAATTAACCCATATTGGGTTAAAATTCTTTTCTAATTTATCTCAGATGCTTTCTGGTTGTTGTTATTATAAAGCATATTAAATAATCTTTTATAATTATTTGAAACAGAAGATACCTCTTAAATCATATCCAGTTTAGAATCTCCAGGAATTCTGTGCATACAACTTCACTGACCCTATTGGGGTTTTTTTGCTTTGTCTTGTTTTTGTTTGGTTTAGTATTTTAACCTTTCAAATTTTTATAAATTTTCAAAATTTTATTTCTGATCTTCTAATGTCATGAACTCTTTTCTTCTTGTTTTCTCATATCCAATTGATTAAATCAGCATAGGAATGGGGGAAAAACATCATTGATTAGAGAAGAATGTTTTTTATTTATTGTTAACTAGAGGCCCAGTGCATGGAATCGTGCACAGTTGAGGTCCCTTGGATTGCCCTGCGGGGATCAGGCCGAAATTGGCTCTCCAACATTCACTGAGGGGTCCCGGATTGTGAGAGGGCAGCTCTCAGGTGACACACCCTGGAATCAGGCTCCCTCCTGTCTGGTTCTGGGTGCGTCACCCGAGAACCGCAGCTAAATCACCACAGCTTGGCAGCTCCTGCATTGAGCATCTGCCCCCTGGTGGTCACTGTGCATCATAGCTACCAAGCAAATGGTCAGACGGTCACTTAGGCTTTTATATATATAAACATATATTGTTGAAGTGTACAATTTAATGGCATATATATGTGTATGTATATATCCTATATAATAAAAGGGTAATATGCAAATAGACCAAATGGCAGAACAACCGAACAAACAATCAAAGTGTAATATGCTAATGATATGCTAAGGCTGCTCAACTGCTCGCTATGATGTGCTCTGACCACCAGGGGCAGACAGTCAACTGGTTGACCAGTCGCTATGACGTGCACTGACCACCAGGGGGCAGATGCTCCAACTGGTAGATTACCTTGCTGCTGGGGTAAAGCTAATCGGGACTGAGCAGGATGGGCCGGACACGCCCTGCAGCCCTCCCGCGGTCCCTCCCTGGCCCGATCGTGCACCAATGGGGTCCCTCAGCCTGGCTTGCACCCTTTCACAATCTGGGACCCCTTGGGGGATGTCGGAGAGCTGGTTTCAGCCCGATCCCGCAGGCCACTCCCCTTTGGAGGGCTCTAGACACAGGGCTGCTGTGGCAGCATGAGCCTCTCCCAATCAGGACTGATTGGGCGCAAGCCCGTGAGAGGCACAGTGGGGCCGGGATGAGTGGGAGCAGCAGGTAGGAGCTGCAGGTAGCATTGGACTGCAAGTTTCAGCCAGATCTCTGCAGGCTACCCAGAGGGACCTCACCCGTGCCCTAATTCGTGCACCAGGCCTCTAGTATACACACACACACACACACACACACACACACACTCACACCACATTTTGTTTATCCATTGATCTGTCAAAGAGCAAATGGGTACTTGGGTTACTTTCCTCATTGGCTATTGTGGATAATGCTGCTATGAACATGGGTTTACCAATATCTTTTTTAATTCATCTCTTAATTGTGGGTATATTTCTGGAAGTGGAATTGCTAGATCATATGGTAATTTTACATTTGATTTTTTGAGGAATTACCATACTGTTTTCCATAGTAGCTGTATCATTTTAGATTCCCACAAGAGTTTCATTTTCTCCACATCCTTGTCAGCACTTGTTTCTCTCTCTCCTTTCTTTCTCTCTCTTTTTCTCTCTCTCATTGTTTATGGGGGAACAACACCTGATAATTCTTAGTACATTATCTTGTTGACATTCAAAAATATACATATAGCCCTAGCTGGTTTGGCTCAGTGGATAGAGCATCGACCTACAGACTGAAGGGTCCCTGGTTCGATTCCAGTCAAGGGCCCATGCCTCGGTTGTAGGCTTGATCTTCAGTGTTCAGGAGGCAGCCGATCAATGATTATCTCTCATCATTGATGTTTTTATCTCTCTCTCCCTCTTCCTCTCTGAAATCAATAAAAATATATTTAAAAAATATATATATACACATATATTAATTCATAAAAAATTAGTATTAGTACTGAATAACATTCTTTGAGTACCTTTTATTTCAAGGAAATATGATTTCATGTTTTAAGTTAAAATCTTGCTCTAAGTTCTATAGGAAGTATTATAATCACATCCTGAGATAAATTGATGCAAGATGTTAGAAAATAAATCTCACTTTATGCATAGATTCATAATTAAACATTAGGAATTCTGTACAAATTATCTATTACCCAAAAATAAGTGGCTTAGCATATTCATCTTTTGTTTATCTCACTAATCTGAATGTTCGCAATTTAGGCGGTGATCAGATGGTTAGTGTTTCTGGTCTTGGCTGTGTTCATTCACATATTGTGGTCTCTTACATTGTAGGCTCATTCACAACAGCTAAATGTTGGCTGATTTAGGTTGGTCTTGGCTGGAATGACTTTGGTGACTTGGCTGTGCTCCATGTGTCTTTCATCTTTCAGCAGATTAGTCTAGGCATGCTGTCATGAAGATGGCAAAAGTTCAAGACAGCAAAACTCATTGCACCAGCTAATATATCATTGGAAAGAGCAAGTCACGTGGTTGAACCCAGTGTCAAGTGATGGGGCAGATCACTCTGATCTTAGTGGTGAAAGTATGAGGTTACAAAGGTACAAACGAATACAAGAAGGCAGAAAAGGTGGAACTCTCATTGCAATCATTCACACCTGAGAAGAAGAGCTTCTCTGTAATCTTAAGCTTCCTCAGAAATAACTGAATAACTTTTCAGTTGTGGAAGCACTGAAGCATTTCTGGTATAATTACTGTTTATATTGTGGTAATCTAATTAGCTTTAATATTCTTAATTTGAACTAATAAAGTTTAATTTTACGTCCTCTAGGTCCTTTAGCACATAAAAGCAGTCAGTAATAACTGGGAAGCAAAGGAGTCAGTACAATATTTTCAGTGTGCCTTTTACCCATGTAATTCTCGATTCAAGTTTTAGTTCATAAGTGTATTGTTGATTCTTTTTATTTGCTTCAGTGACTGGACATGAATACATGATTTTTCTCCATCTTACTTCTTGACTGGACATGAATACATGATTTGTAGTGACTGGACATGAATACATGATTTTTCTCCATCTTACTTCTTGACTCATTGTCTAACCTCAATACTTCCACCAATTATGTCCATTCACTGAATACTATACCATACAAACATGGTCTCACAATCTCACCAAGACGGCTATGCACTAAGGAAAACCTGAGTAAGCCATCATATTTCCCGAAGATGTCATACGTTAAAGAAGAATAACGAATTTGAGATTACTAAAAGTAAAAAGCACGGAGGATATATAATAAAATTTATTGTGGATGACTGCTCATTTAAAAATAAATAGTTATTTATTCTATATCTTTACTCTGCCAACACGATACTACGTATTGCAAGGAAAAACTTATATGAGATAATTAAATTATAAAGCTAAAATGAATCTTGCATTTAATCTTGTATTATCACACCTTATTTTCTATATCACATATAATAATGGGAAGAAATCAAGCTGCAAAAGAGATTAAAGTGGAGAGACTATTGAGTCCCTAGTCAATTAGTTCAATTTTACTCACTTTTCCCTACCCCAGCACTCAGAGCAATCCCAGCAAAACACTTGAGTGTGTGTAGAATGCAGTTCAAAAAATGTTGAATCTGTTGGGTTGTAGATAGGAAACTGAGCAGTAGAGATAAGATTAATTGACCTAAATTAAATTAGTATGGATATTTACTAATAGAGCTGGAGATTGAAGTTAAGGTACCTGACGACTGATTGTGATTAAAAAATGCTAAGCAGTGTCTTCATGCTTTTGTTTGGATTTTGTCTTATTGGCTATAACTGTCATTCTTTTACAGCTTCTTCTCTGAGAGGTAATGGCTATAAGGTAGTTTGGAGTAATTGAAATTATTAGGCTGTTTGAAAGGAAATAAAAGTAAAAGCAGTTCAGGTTTCTGAATTGTCCTGTAGCTTTAAGACCTTCAGTGGTCCAGAAATTGCCCACTATATGTCTGATTGCTGACACAGTGGGATTAGTTTAAAAAAAAAAGGTTGTCCTCCTTGTAGTGGTTATATCTAATTTGTAGTACAATAAATTTTGAATTCCATTTAGAATGTTTGTTTTTCTTTAATTCGATATTTGAGTTTCTGAAAATTGGTAGCTAGAGATAAACTAAGATTATTGAGATCAACTCTGTATTTTAGAACCTAAAAAAGAGCTCACATTATTCTGTTTGGAGCAAATAAATAATCTTTTAAAAATATTTGTTTTTTTTAATCAAAAGGCTTTCTACATAAGAGGAGAAAGTAAGACTGGTCATATTCAGCCCAACAACACTGAGGCTTAGATGAAAACGTTATAAGCAAAATTGTGGGGAAATAAATTATGATCCAAGATTAGTAGACTGGCAAGATGTGAATCAAGTGTCTAAGAAGACGTTCTCATAAAGTGCTCTATATAAGACATTGTTGAAAAAAATCAATGGTAAGTCTAGCCAACCAAGGAGTGAAACAAAATAAGAAATTCAGAAATGAGAAAGCTGTTGTAAATGAACGATCTTGAGAGGTAAAACCACTCAGAGAAACAAAACAAAATAACAATCCCAAAGGTCAAAACTCCCATGGTGTTAAGTCCAATATGCACTTTTCATTTCTCATTTTATGTATCCTCCTACCACATTTAGTACACACACACACACACACACACACACACACACACACACACCCTCAGACTTTGAATTTGAATGCTTGGGTTTTAATATTTTTCCTGAGACAAGAATTCAGAAAAATGTAAACTCTCTTATTTGTCACATGGTTTTTTTGTGAGAATTAAGTAAAGGATCACTAAATTTCATTCATTCTATCTGCTATTTATATTTCAAATCTTCCAACATGTTCTTCAGTTTTACTCTCTAGAGTCTGGACTATAGAATATAGCCCAATCCACCAACATCTCTTATATTACGTACTTCAATTGCCTCTTCTTCTATTGCTGTATGGCTATTTCTAAGGAATTGATAGCATTTTGTTTAAAATGACTATATTTAAAATCCAAAGCTTATCACGCTACCACTCTGCTTAAAACTCTGTGGGATACATACTCTCTCCATTTCTCTTCACAAATATAATGACAATTTACTATTGAGATCTCACTATTGCGAGCTTAATATTTTATCCATATGCCTACATATGTAATTATGTATTGTAAATATATATAATACATATATAACATTTTAAAACAAATAATTGCCAGCATAATTAATTATAAATAATTCCCTTATAGACTAGGCTTTCCCTGAGCAAAGGAAACAATGTTAATCCTCTTCATCCATTGGTTTTGTAACAACTATCAAAGAGTAGGTGATTAATAGACAGTTGTTAAATAAATAAATGACCTGCAGAATATATGGCAAACAATTCTGCATTTTATCCTTACTTCAGTAAGAAAAATAACCTGAATATCCCAGATCATATTAATGAGAAGAAGTGGGGAGAGTTAATGAATCAGAACATATATAAAAAGTCATGGAATCCAAATATTATCTGATTTGGGATTTTAGCAACCTCTTTGTAGAAACTTCTACTGGCTATATACTATATTTTATAATTATTTTGAGATAAAATCTAGTATAGTAAAAGCAAAAGGCCAATGTACACTAGGAAGAATGGACTAGATGTTCTGTTTATAAATTCTCTGCCATTTCTTGCCTACTTTATTATTCACTTTCTGACAGAAAGTTGTCATGTAGTTAAATAGCTATTATACTCATGGACACTGAATAGTTATTAGCTTTTTTTTGTCACATAGAAGCAGACAACTATACTCAGTGTTAAAACAACTGAGATGGTTTTATTGTAAGAGGCAGAAATGTACACTTTTGAGGTAGAAAAATAAAAATATAAAATACTTAAAATCTTTTTCTTTTTAAACAATTTATGTTTTATTTTATTTTATTTATTTTTATTGATTTCAGAGAGGAAGAGAACAGGTGAGAGATAGAAACATCAATGATAAGAGAGAATCACTGGTCGGCTACCTCCTGCACGCCCCCTACTGGGGACCAAGCCCACAACCTAGGCATGAGCCCTTGACTGGAATTGAACCCAGGACCCTTCAGTCCCCAGGCTGACACTCTATCCACTGAGACAAACCAGTTAGAGCTCACATCTTTTTTATTTCTACATATTTTTGTCTGGTTTATCTTCTAAAATATTATTGTTTTTCTTATTTCCACATCAAGTTGTTTCTACTACAATGTAGCTAAAATGTACTAGATGTAGTTATTTAAAAGAAAATCACAGTCTTTGGTGTCTAATTTGGTCGCTGTCTTTTTAAGTTGATGGAGAATATGTATACAGTGTTGTGATTTTAAAATCAGTGTATCCACACAAAAATTGTCAGAGTAATCTTGGTATTTGTTATAAATTAAAAGTGTACTGTTATGGTTGGGAACATTTTAATTTTGTCCCAAAGCTTGCAAAATTGAGCTAGTTTAGTGATGTCTTTACTCACAACATTATCAAGAATCATCAGATCCCTTAATATAAAAGCCAGCATATCAATATACAGATGCTTATATACTGAAACAATAAGACCATAAAAATGGAGAGTGAAAATAACAATTGAATTCCCTCCATAATTTTACATATTTTTCATTAAACCAATGACATACTAGGGAAAGATGGTGAAGGGATTAGCCAAAGACCATACATGAATACCCCATGGACACAGACAACAGTGTGGTGATAACCAGAGAGTAAAAGGGGTGGAGACTCAGTGGAGGGGGGGAAAGGGGAAAATGGGGACATCTGTAATAGTGTCAACAAATAAATAAGTAAAATAATAAAGTACTAGGGAAGAACTGAACTTACATGTGGAATGAGTTATATGCAGTTGACCAGTAGACAAAATTTGTCTGGTTTACTTTCCCAGGTGACTCAGGGAAACTTGTTTCTGACCCAAGTTCATTTCCCTATTATTTCTTCTGGACTTTTCTCCTCCATTATTGTCATAGATATTTACATTTTAGGATGCAGTTATCTAATTCCTTTTCTCTTTGGACAGCAGCAACCTGATTTTTATTTAGAACTCTAGCCCACCCTCGGAAAGTCTATCTACGTTTAGAGAAGCTGCCTTCGCCCCAGATGCTTCCACCACTCAGCCCCGTGTATCAAATATGAAAATGTGAATAATGACACAGACTAAAGAGCAGTTCAGGTAAGCATCTGGGACTTTATGTAAATCAGCTTTTAATTGTACAGCTGGCCTGCTAAGTATAAAATAAAATGTGTACCTATATTACACATGTTAAGTTGTTATATTAAGTATTTATGAGTAAAAACTAAACTGACATTCCTTGATTCCAAGACAAAATATGCAAAATTAAAATATTAACTTCAATTCTATAGGTTAATCTGAATTTATATACATTTATGATAATGATAGCTATTAACTGAACCAGAATTATTCTCATTAGAGGACAAAACAGGCTTGCTGATCACTATGCTGGCTCTAAGCCTTCACAACTTAATGAATGCTAAAATATTAAAATCTCATCCAGTTTACTATGGAGTCATAATTTATTAGAATAAGTGAATAATAATCCTTTAGACTTCAGAGGTAATTTAGGAGAAATATTCTCACAGAGGATGATGATAATTTACTCTCAATTAGCCCAGGTTGGTTTAAGTCATTGATTGCCCCATGTTTAATAATTTAGTAATAATGAAATTAATACTTTCTTCTATTTTGGGGCAAAATTATTAAAGATCAATGGTAAATTTTAACTGTAAACATGAAGGCTCGTAAATATCTTTCTGCAAATTTTCCATTTGGGATTGGTATCACCTTCCAGGTATTGTTCACTTTATAAGAAACATTCCATAAAAATGTTGAGTCTTTAGGCATTAAACTATACCCTGCCTCTGCCTTCAAGGTACCTCTAGAAGTTCCAAGATCAAATTTTCAGATGCCTAATTCTTTCAAAATTACAATGACAATATTCACTTTCAGGGATTTACAGAAGATATGGGTAGAATTAGTTATTTCTTATGATTTGGCATTTCAAAATAAAAAGCAACAGTTCAAAAATATTTTTTCAAATTACAAAGTCTGTATTTAAAATGTATTATAATCATTATTAATTAGGCAGATGTTATCCTGATTCTGCTAAAATGGGGTATGGGATAATTTATATATATACAATAATTTTAGAAAATGAAGAAAATTTATCAAAGGCAGCAACACCTAAAGAGATTGGACTCATTCCAACTACACTATGGATTTTATATATGATGTTTTCTTTTTCCCATGGGTTGAATTCCTATTTAGAAGACATAATATGTTATATCTGAGTAAGAATGAGGTTAATTTGCTTGATACCATATTTTCATTTGAGTTTGGATTGAAGAAAATGCTAGTAGAGACTCATATCTCAATGAAAAAAATTCGGATGATTCCTCAGGTTTGATCAGCAACATTATCTCTAAAATTAACTTTTGCCATAGAGCCATTGTGCTTGCCTGATAATTCTGACAGTCTCAGAACTTTAATGCTTCAGTTTAAAAAAAATGATAGTGCCTATGGAAAAATAAAGTAGCAACATAAGAAGAAAATAGGAAAAATCAGAGTGCTTTTGTTTTCCTTTACTTGAAAGCCAGCATCAGTAAATGGGAAAGAAACATCACTGCAAAATCACTGCAAAATGTTACAGAACAGCTGACATTTCCTGTGACCTGGGAAAAGTTACCTTTAAGGGTATCAGTTGCATGTATAAGAAGGATGGGAGGGAGGTGGTCAAATATATCAGAATTTCATAACTTTTGACATGAAACCAAATGCAGGTGTTGGACCTTCACAACAAAGAAAACAATGTCAACCTTCTCCATCCATAACACATACCAAATAGTAGGTGATGAATAAACAATTGCTAAGTAAATCAATGAATGACTTGCAGAATAAATGGCAAACAATTCCTCATTTTATCCTTGCTTCATATTAATGGGAATGAAGTGGGAGGAGTTAGTGAATCAGAACATATATAAAACATCATAGAATCCAAATATTACCTGATATTGGATTTTAGTAACCTTTTTGTGTCACATTAAAGCCTTAAAAGAGGTGATCAGTTAAAATGAGGGCCTTGGAGTGGACCATACTCTAATATGATTCATAAAAAGAAATTTGGCCACACACAATAATAAGATACCAAGGATGCAAGTATATGGAGGAAAGACTATATGAGAACACGGAGAAGGTGGTCATCTGCAACTCAGGGACAGAGGATTTAGGAGAAACCATATCTTCTGACACCTTGATCTTAGACTTTTAGTATCAAGAACTCTAAGAAAATAAATTCTGTCATTTAAGCCATCCCATCAATGGTATTTGTTATGGCAGTACTAGCTTCTGAATAGAACTTGCAATACAGAGGATTCACAAAATGCCAATATGCCCTTCCTGTGGTAATTGAGTGTTTGTCTATAAGAAAGAAAAAGAAAAAGACTGCAAGAATCAAGTACTGAACTCCATAGTTCCATTGAATTTTAAGGATCTGGATTTTATAGTATCACAATATGCTAGAAACATGAATAATGTCCTAGTGGTATTTATTGTGCTCTCTCAGTTCTGAAATTCCAAAATCTATCATTGCAATGCCTATCAGCAAACTCATTCTGTCAAGCATTCATCTACCATTTTCATATTCTTATTGAACACCTCCTATGTGCCATAAACTACCATAAGATTTGAGCATGCAGTGCTGAAGCAAATCGAGATGGCCTCTGATTCTGTTAATAAAGTTCTATTAAGGAAGAGGTGGTGGTGCTGTGAACTATCAATGGGACGAATTAATTAATGGTGGGAAGTGAGGAGGAACTATTACCTTAGATTGAATATCAGCGAAAGACTCTCCGAGGAAGGCCATAATGTCAAAACTAAAATCTAAAGGAAAGGTAATATTAATCTAGGGAGATCTTCAGTGAGGCAGACAGCATATATAGAGTCTCGTGAGTACAACATAAGTTAAAGTCCTTTAGGAACTGAAATAACACATGATTTCTTGAACATAATGAACAAGCAGAAAATTTATAAGATTATGTTGAGAAGTGGGAAGGAGCTGGTCATACAGGGCATTTTTAGACTATATTATCATAGTATGATAGACAGCCTTTGAAAGCATTTAAAATAGGTAAGTGAGTGACATTTGAGTTATATTTTTAAAAGATAACTCTTGCATGGAAAATAAATTGAAGAGGGATAGAAAGGAAATCGGTTCTTAATTTAGAGAGAGAATTACAGAGGCAGTCGTAGGAGGTGATGGTATGTTCTATGTTATTGAAATAGAGGTGGAGAGAAGGGGCAAGCGAAGTTTTGGGGGTAGACTTCAGAGATCTTGGTGACATACTGGATTGCGTTTTGGTAATGTCGAGTATGAAGGGGAAGTGACCCAACTTGCTGGCCTGAGTAACAGAGTGGGTGTAAATTCTGAAGACTGGAGGAGAAAAGTTTGGCAGGTGAGATTAAGCATTTAGTTTGGGATGTGTTAAATTTGAAATTTATGTCAGACATCCAAAGGGAGGTATAACAAAATCTGGTGGTTATATAAGGCTTGATCTGAGAAGATAATTTTGATCTAGAAACAGAAATTTTGGAACGTTAAAATGTAAATAGCATTTAAAACTGTGGATATGTATTAAATACCTACTTTATAAAAACTTCATGTGTTCAAGCTATTCGTACAGCTATTAGAGGAAAAAGTGTGCTCACATAGAAAGTTAATACTGGCTTAATGGAACTAATTGTAGCGCATTATAGATTGCTGGTTGCTTGTTAGGACTACATATGGTTCAAAAAACAAACAAAAAAGTTCTGTTGCTCAAATATATAGGAGCTTAATTGCCCCATGCCACAAAAACTTAGGGATATGTGAGATAATAGAAAATACATATTAGTCTGGCCCCCCAGTTCCTGGCACAATTCTCCTGAAATCCTTCTAATATCCTAAGTGATAAGAGCACTAGAAGCATCTTTTATCCTAATAATTGGTCTCTGATCCTGGTTTCTGACACAGGGTTCCTGAAAGCTTTGTAATCCCCTGGGTGATAGGAGTTCTTCTGGGGTGACTTTGGGTGGGATCCTGCAAGGCTTCTGGGTGAGGGCTGGCCTCAGGAAAGCCAAAGCCATAATTTCAAGCCTGGAATTTCCAGTCCTGTCCCTGCCTTTGGCCCTCCTCCCAACTCTCTTTAGAAAGGAGAAGGGCTGAAAATTGAGTTAAGAGTTGATCATGTCTATATGATGAAGCTGACATGAAATTCCCAAATAGAAAGGAGTTTGGAGAGATTCCAGGTTGTTGAACATATCAATGTACTCAGAGGGTGACATACCCCAACTCCCTGGGGACAGATGCTCCTGTGCTTGGAGACCTTCATGGGGACTTCTGATTTGTAGCCAAGTTGGACAGAAGTTGTGGGTAAGCTGGGGACCTTCTCCTTGCAATTGGCATCTAAAGTAGTGGGCAATTTCATGGGATTTGAACCCTTACCCTGTGAAATCTGATGCCATCTCCTGGTAGTGTCAGAATTGAGTTAAATTGTAGGACATCCACCCGGTGTCACAGAATTGCTTAGTGTGGGGAAAAATAAACCCCACACATCTGGTGTCTGAAGTGTTGAGAGTGTGGTAATAGTATGAGAGTGAAGGAGAAACACAGGAGGAAAGACTGGGTTTTTGTAACACAGGGTAAGACAATTCAAGGCTAGTAATATAGCTCCATACACCATCAAATTACATTACTTTTCATCCCCCCCATACCTCTGAATGTGATCCTTTAACATAATGCTACTCATATCAAGGTTTATCAAAATGTTGCTAAAATTGTAGGTGTTTTGTATTTATTTCTATTCTCAATTACTTTGAAATACTAGCAATACAAGGCCATTCCTAGCTGTATGAGAGCCTACAATACTAAGTATGTTTATCTAAGACAAGGCTAAATGGAAATTCTATTTGTAAGGATAAAAGGAGGAAAAACTTCTATCTGGTAGTTAACTAGCAATCACTAACTTTGGTATAATCCACTGGGTAAAACTCTGCAAATTTGAGGATCATTTAAGTTATTTTAACAGTCATTTCCATAATATTATTTTTACTCATTTGAATTTTTCCCATGCTTTTTCTTTTCATTTTATAGTGAATCAGAATATCATCTCCTCCACCATCTGAAAACTGTGTTTCTATGAAACTCTTCATAAGTCAAAGATGGTATAGAAAAGTATATTACACTTTTCAAAAGTTCACATTATGCCATTTTGCTTTTATTAAATACTTCATTAGTTTCTGTTTTTGCTACCTGAAGAAAATTCAAAGAGACTTTTTGCTTTTATGACTTTTGTGACCATGCTAATGTAGGTCTTTTGAAAAGTAAAGTGGTGCAATGTGAACTTTTAGAAAGTTGGAGACATCTGTGTTATAAAACAGTATCTGTGAATATGCTATAGAATGCTCTTGTTTTTCTATAATATTCTAAACGATATACATTGGCAATTATTAATAGCACTTAATAAACATGACTGCAGAAATCTTAAAAAGTAGAAAATATCTAAATTTCCACTAGTGATAAACTAATGTATAGTGGTACAGAGTATCCTACCTAATAATAGAGTAATATGCAAATTGACCGTACCTTTGCTATGCCCACAAATGGCCAGGAGGCGTGGGGGGGCGGGACTTGGGGTGGCCGGGGTGGCTGATTGGGCCGGCGGGACACTGAGCTCGCGTCGCCAGCGGCGACGCGAGCTCAGTGTCTGTGCCATGGCTGTGCTGCGGCTGTGAAGGGGCCTCTGGGACAGCGAGCCCACATCCCACTGCCGACCATCAAAAGCGGGGAGCTGAGTGTCCGCTCGGGCATCAGTGGACAGACACCCAGCTCCCCTGCGATCAAAAGCGAAAGCCGAGAAACTGGGTGTCTGTCCGCTCCAGTACCAGGCCAAAAGCCTCCGCCGGAGGCTTTTGAAAGGCCTGGTGCACCAGTGGACACCTAACTCCCCCTCGATCGAAAGCGGAGACCTGTGTGTCTGCTCCGGCACCAGCGGACCCCCTGCCATCAAAAGCGGGGAGCAGGCTGCCAGCAGTGTCTGCGGAGTGTGCTAGGCTTTGCGGGGCAGTGGATATGGCCTGGATGGCAAGTTAGGCCTAGGGGACCCTACACATGCATGATTTAATCATGCACTGGGCCTCTAGTCCTATATAATAAAAGCCTAGATGGCGTCATGCCCTTGTGCGATGCCCTCGCACATCATCACAAGATGGCAACCACAAGATGGCCACACACACAGTGGAGGCGGGGCCCAGCGGCCACTCCGTGTGGTGAGGCCTGGGAGTCCCACAGCACTGTGCAATGCGGAGGAGGCTGGTCCCAGCATCTCCGCTGCCTTTTGTGGAATAGGCGGGTCATGGCAGGGGAGGGCAGTTGTGGGCGACCAGGCCGGCAGGAGAGGGCAGTTGAGGGTGATCAGGTTGGCAGGGGAGGGCAGCTGGGGGTGATCAGGCTGGCAGGGGAGCAGTTAGGCATCAATCAAGCCAGCAGTTGAGCAGTTAGGTGGCAATCAGGCAGGCAGGCAGGCAGGCAGGCAGGTGAACGGTTAGGAGCCAGTGGTCCTGGATTGTGAGAGAGATGTCTGGCAGTCAGACATCCCCTAAGGGGGTCCCAGATTGGAGAGGGTGCAGGCCGGGTTGAGGGACATCCCCCTCTGTGCACGAATTTCGTGCACCAGGCCTCTGGTACTATAATAATTTAAATGAATAGAACACATCTATGTATACTGATGTAGAGAGATTCTTAAAACATAGGATTAAGTGAAAATAGATTAAGTGAAAAATAGGATTAAGTGAAACATATCCTTAAAACATAGGATTAAATGAAAAAATAGGATTAAGTCAGGAACAGACCTAGCCAGTTAGGCTCAATTGGTAGAGTGTGTCAGCTTGATTCCTGTAATGGGCACATACCTTGGTTGCAGGCTCGATCCCCTGCTCTGGTCAGGTCACATGTGGAAAGCAACCAATCAATGTGTGTTCCTCTCACATCAGTGTTTCTCTCTTTCCCCCTCGCTCACATTTTCTCTAAAGATTTATGGAAAAATATCATCAGGTGAGGATTAACAACAATAACAACAAAAATGTAAGCAACTGATAATTAAGGACATTTTTTCTATAAAGGGCCAGATAGCAAATGTTTTAGGCTTTATAGTCTTATAGTTGGTTGCAACTACTCAACCCTGACATTGTATCATGAAAGCAGCCATAGACAATATGTAAACAAAAAGAGGGAACTGTATTCAAACAAAATCATATTTATAAAACTGGATTTGGGCCATAGGTGCTGGCTTGTCAACTTGTGATGTAGAGATTATACAAAAAGAGAGAGAGAAAAAAATTGCTTTCATTTGTAATGAAGAATTAATGCAAAGAGTTCAGCAAAAGAGGCTAGGGGAAAGAAAATTGAAATTTTCAAACTTTCATGTCTTACTTTATACAAAATTTAAATAGTGAGATGTAAATTTTTACTTGTGTATTCATCCTTTGTAAATACAAAGCTCCTTAAAAGTGAAAGTATGGTTTTTAAAACTATATTATGACTTTACTTGAAATTAACTGACATCATAAAATCAGCTATTTATCCAATGCTTTGAACTATAAAATGAGATCTTTCAGGTCCCAAGAACTAATAACTAATAAAAATATTCTATGATATGATTTTTCAATTTTTCAGCACATAGTTATTATGTCTGTAGTTGAAGAACAGAACTTGTATAAGAATATATTACCCATAACTTACAATTTAAGATTGGAGAGGCACAAAATGAATTCACAATAAATGAACAAAATATATTAGTAGACATTAAAGGATTAAAATGGCAATGACCTATGAATTTCTTCTTAATACTATCAGGGACATCAGTCCCTTGTCAGCCCCATACTTTATTCACTTATCAATACCAGACCTCTGGTGCCCCCTATGGCCTTGTTGCTTAAAACATACCACCACTCTCATTTTGCCTCTAGTGCAGTGGTTCTCAACCTTCCTAATGCCGTGACCCTTTAATACAGTTCCTCATGTTGTGGTGACCCCCAACCATAAAACTATTTTCGTTGCTACTTCATAACTGTAATTTTGCTATTGTTATGAATTGTTATGTAAATATCTGTGTTTTCCGATGGTCTCAGGCGACCCCTGACAGCGGTTCTCAACCTGTGGGTCGCAACCCCTTTCACAGGGGTCGCCTAAGACCATCGGAAAACACAGATATTTACATTACGATTCATAACAGTAGCAAAATTACAGTAATGAGGTAGCAATGAAAATAGTTTTATGGTTGGGGGTCACCACAACATGAGGAACTGTATTAAAGGGTCACGGCATTAGGAAGGTTGAGGACCACTGCTCTAGTGCCTAATTCTTTTAATCTCAAATTGATTATTCGAATCCATTTTCATCTAGTATTTTAACTCCCATTTTGTATTATCTTTTAACTACATCCCTTTAATGCTCACAAATTCAAAAAAATTATTATTAGTGAGCATTATTTCGTCTATTATAATGGCCTTTGTTATTAGACATTTACTGTCAGACATTGTGCTAAATTATATATACATGCATTACTTCCTTGAATCCCCAAATAACCCTGTGCTACGGGCACTTTTATTCCACTACTACAGATGGGGAAAGTAGAGTTTAGATGTGTTTAGTATCCTGTCCAGGAACACTAGCTAGAAGGCAAGGGAAGAAATTTGATCTCAGGAGGGTATGATTCCAAAATGCATTCTTGGTCACCCATGATTTCCTGTCTCATATTGACACAATGGCTGGGAAAATCATTCAGTACTATAACATATGGTTACACAAATGCTTTTCTTTAACTTGACTCAACCCTAATGCCACCCAGAAGTATTGTATGATTCAGACAATTTTTCTCCTAGTTCCTACAATGACTGTTGCTAGCATGTCTTGCCCTGTTTCCTCCACCTTTTCTACCTTCATGCTGAGAAATCGTTCCCTCTATTTCACAGAGAAAATAAGGGCTGCCAAGTGGAATTTGCTAATACTTTGTGCTTATCCCCATGTGAACATCTTATTGGCACCCGCATTCAATCCCGTTTCTTTTCATTTTGTCTTGATTGAAGCTATGTCTTTATTCCTACAGCTCATTCTTCCATATCAACTTAGGATCCTAACTCCTAAATTCCAAAGAAAATTACTGTTTTCCTCTTCTACCCTCGTTGCTGTCACCTCTCAGACTTGTGTCTGGTAATACAGTCTTGAATTAAAAGCCTTGCCTTGAAAAACAGGTTCTTAACCTCACCAAGCCCAACATTAATAATAATAATAATAATAATAATAATAATAATGGGAAGAACATAGCAGGCTTTGCTGAAGAGACATACTATTTCTACTGAAAGTCATGTAACAAAATCAACATATTCCGAGCTTGTCAAGGTGATGTTTTGTTAAAGGTTTTATTTGCAGGGGGAGAGATGGAGCCAATAACTGTTTTGGAGAACTTTGAGATAAAATTTGTACTCATAATTTGTTCTTTATTGTTTCCTCTTCTACTAATTTTTACCTGAGATTTATTTCATTATAAAATTTCTTTTTCCAATGTGTTTTTGCATAGAAGCCACCTTTCATTCTTTGCCTTCATAGTATTTCTTAAGTGGAATTAGATGACTAAAAAAAAAATACCCCAGTTTTAGAGAAAAAATATAAGTCTATTTCTCAGTATTTCCTAAGGAATAGCTGGCCATGGAATTTATTGATACAGTTGAAAACCAATATTTTTATTTGTATCCTGAATAAATTTCTTCTCTAGAGATATGTCCTACTAATATAATTACACTGTCAATAATTATAATATACTAGAGGCCCAGTGCATGAATTTGTGCAGGGGTGGGGTCCGGCCGGACAGGGGGAGGGGCCCCAGGTGGTTGGTGGGCCGCCTCCCCCCCACCCCCAGGGCCAAACTCTGGTCAAACTCCTGGTCGAGGGGACAATATGCATATTACCCTTTTATTATATAGGAAGTTATTTAAACGTATCCAAATAAATTAATCATTTGACATTTATTTGATTTTCTCACACATTTTAATTAGACCTGGCATAAATAACATAAATCTGCATAAAATATCATTTTCAATGTCAAAGTAAAAATTAAACACATGATATGATGGTTGGTGAGTAAAATTTCTGTAACTCATTTGGATTATCTGATTATTGAATTACTAGGGCAAGAAAGAGATTTTCTAAAATTCTAATTCAGAAGGTTATAAACATTATTCTGTGCATCAATTAATTATTCAAGGCCCTCCTCCAATTGCATTTCTCCCATGATGATACCTTCATAGGCACTTCTAGCCAGAAATAATCTCTTCCTCCAGTGTCCCCACATTGCAATTAGTACTTCTCTTATGACAGACCTATTTAAAACCTGCTTATTCCCCATTTGTAAACTGGACAGTTGGCACTGTGTAAAATCAAGTCCTTATCTTACACAACATCTAGCGCAGTGCCTTTTTTGTAGTAAATACTTAAAAAAAATGATGGCCGATTAAAATATGTTAATTAAAAGTTTGTAAGTCTCAGATTTAGGTGTTTGGAAGAAATCATCCTAGTGTGCTCTTTGAGCCCCTTTCTGTTGATACATTTAATCTCAGAGGGAAAACCTCTGACTACCAATAGTAATTTTGACCATAGTATTAATACAATTAAATAGGGTTACCCCTGGGTTCTATTTTGTTTGAAACCTTAAAAGAGAGCTTTTATAGACATCTAAGTTTTCAACTGCCTCAATAATAAAGCTTTTTTGTGTAATGAGATTAGGTATACAAGCTTTGCCAATAATTTACACTGTTAAGATAGACTGATAGAGCTCAGCAAGAGATGAAATGAAAATATTTAGAAATCTAATTATCAGCTAGCATTGGAGTGTGTCTGATCTGGAAACATTATTAAGAAAATCTATTAAGTAAACGTACTAAGAAGAATCATGCTTGTATGGTTTCAAGAACCAGGATATAAGTACTTATTTTGACCTCAATTAACTTACGGATGTAAAATATTTATAAAATGACCACTTTTCTAAAGGTTAAAAGGTGTGAATGTCATGATGACACAAGACTGAATCTCTTGAATTGTGGCTAATAGATTTCACACTGCAATGTGGGCTGATAGGTGGTCCCTGGTGTCACAGAAAAATACTTTATAAATAATATTGTGGCTGAGATTGCTTTCCCTAAGGTCCAGTTTCGCCTTCTATATGACAGAGTTGAAGGGAATGGCTGTGCAGCTACACATTCTGTAGCAATCTCTCTATATATGTGACCACATGATTTACTTCTGGAGAGTAGGATGTCCATAGAAATGATGTGTTTTACTTCCAGTGCAAGCTATTTAAATTAATATGAACTTAAAGCCTCTTCCTTTTATTCTTTCTTGCCACTCTAGATGCAATCTTTATGTAAAGAGTGAGAGAAATAAATTAAGAACTTAAATATAAGATTGACATTTGTAATAGGCAAAAAGAGGAAACCTAGCTAAGTTTCAATTTTAGATACCCTTTAGTATAGGTACCTAAGTACCAATGAACATTTTGAAAACAATCATACTACACTATTGTCAGAGAAGAACAAAGAAAAGGTTATTTTAAAGAAATAAAGAAAATGTACATAATCTATGTGATACCATCAGATAATCAATTTGCAAATTACTGGAATCCAGTAGGAAAAAAAAAAGAGAGAGAAGAAAGCAGAAAGCCTACTTAAAGAAATAATGAATGAGAACTTCCCAAATTTGAGGAGATATTTAGATATCCAAGATCATGATGCTCATAGGAAAACAAACAAAATAAACTTAAAGAAATCCTCCCACGAAACACAATAATGAGTGCCAAAAATCAAAGACAAAGAGAGAATCTTCAAAACAACAAGGGGAAAAAAGCTAATAACTTACAAGAAAGTCTACATTAAGTTTGGGGGTTTTTTTTTGGTCATTCTGTTTAAAGTGGGAGAAGATCTTCTTAACATACATCACCTACAAAGTTTTCATGTCCTAATAGATAATAAATGCTTATAAATTAATAGAGAAAAGATAATAAAAATGGACAAAACACATAGCCATTTCACTAAGGAGAAAAAAATATGGCTAATAAACATAAGAATACTTACCCTCAAACATAACCAAGGAAATACTAACACAAAGCAAAATAAGATACCATTTGATTCCTAACAATGGGCAAAAATAAAGATTTCCTAAAAATACTGAATGCTGGAGAAAAATGTAAATTGTTAGTTTGTGTTTTTTTTAATAACTTCTGGTTCAACAATCTAATGGGAGAAAAATAATCTATCAGTGGTTTTAGTTTGTTAGCTTTTGAATATAATGCATAATTGTTACTGATTTTGAATATTTTTCATATATTTAAGGGCTAATTACTTTTAAAAACTGTTCATATATTTTTCCTACTTTCCATCTCTGGCTTCTAATACTGTACTTCACTTTTGTTCATTTGAAGTTATATGTATAGCCACTACCCTCCAGTGTGACTCTTAGGTATAAAACCGAGTCTTTGCACAAATTATTTTTTATAAAAATGCCTTTTTCATTTCTTGTTACAGATCAAATTATTTTTATATCAATCAATCCCTAAAATATGTATTAAATATCACTGCACTGAGGTATTCTGAAGAACAAACAAACAAAACAAGAGCAACCAGCATTGATGTGCCCTTTTCCCTAGATCTCTAACTTGAATCGGCATCTTACCCTTTAATACTTAATTGCCTCGCATTGTTTCTTAAATGTTTCCTGTTTTCCCAAATAGATTTTATGTTTATAGAATGGTAGCTTCTGACCTTTAGATATCTGAGACACAAATTTGAATCATGGAATTTTGTGTGCCAAACTAAAGGGAATTACAATGCAAACAACTGCAAAACCAAGCTTGGAGAATAACATAAAGACCTTTCATAAGTTCTGAATTTTCAGCTGGTCATTTTTCAGTGCTATATTATCTTTGAATAAAATACAGCTGACTGCCCTGTGTTTCCTTATATATTCATGGGAGCGTTTCCTGGTTACTGGTTGATCTCATGACAAATTCTTATTTGTAGCAAGTTATACTGCATACTTCAATGTATCCTGGTGTTTATGACTTAATCAAAATGTATGCAGTGTTAAAAATTTGACTTCATACTTGTGAAGGCTTTACAAATAGAATGAGTTATAACTATCCTAGGAAACTAGATTTAACATATTATCTGGCTAGAATGACTTGCTCAGGAACATACTAGGGATGAGATAAAAAACAAAGTAAAGAAAAATACCTATTAAAAATGATTTCACATTTCCACCATTTTTCAATTCAGCATTTTAATTTTTTTTATATTTTATGTAATTACTGGGGCCCAGTGCACTAATTCATGCACCTTGAAAGGAACTGTGGACCACAAGGCTGCAGTGGGCACAGGGGAGGGTCTCAGCCCATCCTCCGTGCCCCTGCCTGGCCCCTCCCACCATGGCTTAGGTCCCCTGTCTGCTGCAGCCCTGTTCCTGCCACCGCCACTCCCACATGCTGATAGCACCAGCCCTGCTTGCACCCGCTGATGGCGATTGTGGCCAGCGCCCTAATGGGTGCAAGCAGTGGCTGCTGCCCTGATTGCCCTTCAGGAACAGGGAGGAGGTGGAGAAGCCCTCAGGGGTGATTGGAGCCAGCAGCCACTGCTCGCACCTGCTGATGGTGCCAAGCAATTGGGACTGGCACCAGGTGCCAGCAATGGGTGCAAGCGGCGGCTCTGGCGATGGCTGCGGGTGCGAGCAGGGCTGGCACCAGCAGCAGGTGTGAGTGGGGACATAGCTGGCAGTGGGTGCGAGAGGTGGCTGCTGCCTCTGATTGCTCCTCAGGAACAGGGGGAGGTGGAGAAGTCCTGAGGGGTGATCAGGGCCAGCAGCCACTGCTCACAATCACTGAAGGTGCCAAGCACATGCGAGCTGCGGCTCCAGTGCTGGCAGCAGGTGCAAGCAGGGCCAGCAGCAGGTGTGAGCACTGGACAGGACCACGGTGCGCAGGAGCAAAGAATTTTCAGTAACCACCAGAGGCTTGCCCTGATGACAGCGACTGGTGCCCCACCTTGGTCTGGCGCACCCGCTTACCTGCTCCACCATCCCACCATGTTTCGCTCACGCCCCCAGGTGGTCCACACACATCATAGTGACCAGTTGTTCGGTTGTTCTGCTGCCATTTGGCCTATTTGCATATTAGCCTTTTATTATATAGGATAATCAGTTCTCATTTATTTCCTTCTTTTTTTAATTTAAAAAATATATTTTATTGATTTTTTACAGAGAGCAAGGGAGAGGGATAAAGAGTTAGAAACATTGATGAGAGAGAAACATCGATCAGCTGCCTCCGGTGTGCCCGCAACCAAGGTACATGCCCTTGACTGGAATCGAACCTGGGACCCTTCAGTCTGCAGGCCAATGCTCTATCCACTGAGCCAAACTGGTTAGGGCTCTCATTTATTTTATTATCAAATTTTGACTACCTTATCTCTAAAACAAAATGTTTTAAAATATATGTTTATTGATTTTAGAGAGGAAGGGAGAGGAAAAGAGGGGTAGAAACATCAATGATAAGAGAATCATTGATCAGTTGTCTCCTGCACGCCCCCTACTGGGGATCGAGCCTGCAACCTGGGCATGTGCCCTTGACCAGAGTCAAACCCGGGACCCTTCAGTCTGCAGGCTGACACTCTATCCACTGATAGAGTTTTGGCTAGGGCACAAAACATATTCTAATTAATTTCTTAGTTAAGAAATGGTATATTTTCTCTTTTAAGGAGAAAAAAGGAAGTGGGCATTTAAAGGATTTTATCAGTGCTCGATACAGCTTCAATTGTCATTTTATAGAACTATGCAGAAATATTACAACTTTTGAATTGTGTATTCTTAGACACTGGAATATGCAAATCTGAATCTGTTAGATAGTTTATTCATTGCTATCATGTAAGTGACAACTCTTCATAACTAAGGCATACTAAAATAACATATATGAAAAGATAATGAGAATCAATATAAAATCCTCAGAAAAGCTACTAAGGAATGATAAGTTACAGTCAGGCAACCATACCTCCTGGTAATTTTCTTCAGATATCCCCATTAATAAAGAGGCCCCAGACTCTGATAAAGGACTGATGTCAACAGATCCCTGGGAAGAACCTGTTTGTTTCCTTGACAGCCCCGTGAGCTAGTCACAGTCTTATCATTTTACCCCTAAGAGATGTTTAACACAGATCTGGGAAATTAAGATAAATACAAATAGATTTCTCCCGCTTTCAACGTGGTAGCCCTGAGTTAGATTCTATCTTAATACTAAATGAATTGTTAACCAACTAATCAAACTGAAACAACACCTATCCTAGGGATAACATTTCCTTGTCTTCCACTAAGTTTTGTAGAATCACAAGTTTTTGAGAATATAATTTTATGCGATCAAACACCTGATTTATAAATTGAACAAGCAAGATATGAGAATAGCAGTGATTATTTTTAGAGTGGTAGTATCAGTTTCTGAAATAATATATTCTAATTAGGATGCTACACATGAGTATTTAGCAAAGTTGTAGGAAGCATAATGAAAATATTTGTAAACATTTGCATCAAGTAAAAAAATTGAAAATGAATTATAATAAACTGCGCAGTCCTTATTATTAGCATTGACAAACTGTTGAGAGAAAATTTTACCAAAATAGAATTCATAAACAAACAAACAAAATTTACTACAGAAAGTAATATAACAGATAAGCTAAAGAGCAAACATTCAAAGATTTAAAGTGAAATGTTGTATTATACACATGTAGTAACAGAAGCTGAGCTCTTACATGATTTCCCCACATCACAGAAAAAAGTAATTAATAGTTTTAATTCAAAATCACTTTCAAATTTATGTGTAAATTTGAAAAAAATAACTAGGTTCTATCTTTCATCTTAATTTTTGAAATGAATGTAATAGTGCACATAAATTATAGCTATATCAAAATGCAATCAATAAAATATAAATTAAGCAATCACATGAAGATTGTAATTTCAACTTGTTACAATATTGAATTGATCCATAACACCTAGAATACTTTTTACTATAAGTTTATTAACTTGTTTTAATTATTAGGTGTTATACTATTTGTATTCAGAAAAGAAATTTAAAATGAAAGTTTCTCATTATTATTTTGAATTCTGACTCTTTCACTTGTGTTAGTTGACTACTCTTAAATTTGATGAATCTGCCTACATGACATCATAAAAATATATGATTCTCTATTATCTCCTGGGCCCTTGAAGGGGGTATCAGAAAATATAGAAGAGCTGCGTAGATAGAAAAAAAAAGAAATGAAAAATAGTTAATTTAGTCAGAAAAAGATTAGCTCCCCCCCCCCCCATTTATAGCAAGTAAAATGGCCACCAAGGTGGACAAGTCCTAGCATTATTCAATGTGAAAACATGATTAATTCTGCCTAATGCCCTCAAAAGCAGAAATATCCTGCAAAAGCTTTTAGACCATTCCTTAAGAGAAGAGGACTGATATGCAACCTCTGTCCTTCCTTACTATGCTTTTCTCCATTCTAGTTCCTGGCACATATTTATCTACCTACTACTTGGTCCTTGTGAATGATTTGAGGATTCTCCTGAGGATTTCCAGTGTTGCTCAGCGGTTGAGCATCGACCCAGGAACCAAGAGGCCGCCAGTTCGATTCCCAGTCAGGGCACATGCCTCGGTTGCTGGCTCAATCCCCTGTGGCAGGTGTGCAGGAGGCAGCCCGATCAATGATGTTTCTTTCTCATCAATGCTTCTATGTCTCTATCCCTCTCCCTTCCACTCTCTAAAAAATTAATAAAAACATATTTAAAAAATAAAATGACCTGGAAAGAATCAGGCGCCTGAGGACATCATGGAGGGGGTCACATATTAGCCCTGGACTACTTGTAGCTTTTTATTTTCTTTATGCCATTTTTGATTCTTTATCACTCATAGCCAAACTTGACTAAATGATCTAGACAAACAGTCATATGTACATAATAAAGATGAAAGAAGAACAAAAGGAACAATAAAGTTAGAGAAAGGATGAAATCATTTAAAGTTGGTCTGGAGCTTATATTAAAATGACTTCCTTTATAATAAGCAGTCAGAAATATTACCCCAAAAGCAAATGGCTATATCTTTCTGCAAGCCTGACATAAGTCTGAGATTTCAGTAATAAAAAATAAGAACAAGTGAATAAAATAATGTTATAAAAAACAAAATTAAAAGATTTATTTAGCATATCACAACATGACAATTATCTTAATGAACTAGTAATTCATAAAAAAGTAGAAAATAGGTAAAGTACATGTAGTTATAAAGATAAATGTTCACATCCCCAGTAGGGGTTGTGCAAGAGGCAGCTGATCGATGTTTCTCTATCATCGATGTTTCTAGCTCTCTATCCCTCTCTCTTCCTCTCTGTAAAAAATCAATAAAATATATATAAAAAAAAAAAAAAAAAAAAAAAAAAGATAAATGTTGCCCTAACAGGTTTGGCTCAGTGGATAGAGCATCAGCCTGCGGACTGAAGGGTCCCAGTTTCGATTCTGGTCAAGGGCGTGTACCTTGGTTGCGAGCACATCCCCAGTAGGGGGTGTGCAGGAGGCAGCTGATTGATGTGTCTCTCTCATGGATGTTTCTAACTCTCTATTCCTCTCCCTTCCTCTCTATAAAAAATCAATAAAATATATTTAAAAATAAATGTTAATCAACATAATCAAATACTTAACCTCACTTATAGTTAAAAATGTAAACTACATTACAATGAAAATCTGTTTCATCTCTCAGGTTAACAATTATTTGGTTCATGTTAGTAGACGATTGTATTTCATGTTAGTTGGCACTTGTATACCATTAGTGAGAGTGGAAATTGGGGTAACATCTTTGAATAAAATTTTGCAGTGAGCATTAAAATTAAAATGCATATGCTTTTACCCCAAAATCCTACTTCTAGAATAGTATTCTTTAGATTTATTTGCACAACAATACAAAGATATTATTCACAAAGTTGTTCAATCATAAATTCTTTATATTTCCAGATAAGCTAGAAATATCTGATTGTTCATCAAGAGATGACAGGTTTTATTCATTCATTCATTCGCTCAGTAAAAATGTTTATTTATTATATTATATATTCTTCCCTATGGCTGCAAACCCAATAGCAAAGAAGACTGAAAAAGTCTCTGCTTCTATGAAATTTACATTCTAAAGGCATACAGGGAGACAGAGAGAGAGAGCGAGATCGAGAGTGAGACAGAGAGACAGAGAGAATGAAATGTAAATGAAAATTAACAAAATCATCTTTTATATTAATAAATGTTGCAAAGAAAATAAAAGTGATGTGAAAGCTACATATTGAGGGAATAGTTTTGAATGCATGTTTGAGGGAAACCATTCTGAGTAGATGATAATTCAGCTGAAAGCCAAAGGATACTTTGAAGGCTACTCTGCAAAGTTTAAGGGTAGTGCATTCAAAATAGAAGACAGTTCAAAGACACCGTTAATGAAGATTCGTTTGGTATGTTTTCTGTACTGGTAAAAGCAACACACTAAATCTTTTAAACAGAACCACATTTTTAAGAGGAATTCAACGATTTATCATTTTTGGAGGAGGCAGCTGGATTTTCAGGAATGGCTACCAGCATACTAGAGAACAGCCTATGAGGTCGTATGAGGTTTGAGACTACCACTGGATTTGTTGAGTTCCAGCACATGCTGCTAAAGTCTCCTGCAGTAAGTCACATTTTACAGTCACAAAGCTGGTGCCAGACACTGGAAAGAGACACCTGGCTGCTGCCTCCACTACACCTGCTGCTCCACATCCAGGAAACTGGAGAATGAATATTGAACATTACTGTGAGAATCCTTGGGTTCACAAATTTACTTTGCAGAAGGAAAAAGGCCAACTGGACAGAGATGCCCAGTGTTTCATTTCAAATGCTTACACAAGAACATCTAATTAGCAATCCTGATATTCATCTAGAAACAAAGCTGGAACGAAAGGTAGTTTCTAACTCTCCCTTCTATAGAGGAAGGGATGAATTACATGCCAGTTCACAGTATTGGGAACGTTTCATGAGCTGGGGCTGATAAGGTAAAAGGGTGACTCCAATAGGTCATGACAAGAGCTTGGACTTTTATCCAAGGTGTAATGGAAAGACACTGGAATTGAGAAACTGGGGAAATCTTTAATCTGGTTTACATTTTGAAATATGTCTTTAGGAGCAATGTATAAATTGGTTGTGACTAGAGAGGAAGAAACAAGGAAACAAGTTTATAGCTTTAGAATAGGTGAGAGGTGACTGGCTTGAATTGTAAAAAAAAAAAAAAAAGAAAGAAAAATAAAGAGATTTGGAATATATTTTTGAGGAATAGCTAATGGCATGTGCAGATGAATTACATATGGAAAGCAAGGCAATGACAAGAATTAAATTTGGACCCTTAAGTTTGATTTGAGGAAAAGGACACAAGATGGTATGATATACTGCTACGAGGAAGCAGGGGAACATTATACTATGGGTTGGGGGGTTACAGAAGAAATAATTCTGTTTTGCCCGAAAAAAAAATTGGAGATTTCTATTAAACATTAAGGTATGGTTCCCTCTAGGATGTTGGCAGTCACTGGGATATAGACAATAACTAAAGGCATTGGATTCCTGGCCATCATCTAGGTAGAGGCTATAGATAAAACAGAGAGAAAGCAAGGTGCAAGTGGCAATATTAAGTAGCAGAGTTGCAGGCAGGAAGGCGGATTAAGAAGAGTCATGAAAGCCCAGAATAGAGTGTTTCAAGAAGCAGGGTATAATCAACTGTGATAAATTAGTCATTGTATACCCATGTGGAATGTTGCTATGTAGTCCATAAATAACTGGGCATATCTATATCTGCTAATATGGAAAGAATTTTACAACATCTTATTAAATGAGAAAAACTGTCTATTTATTAATCTCTTTATGTGAACAAAATGTGTTTGCATTTTCATACATATAACTTTTATAATAAGTCACATTTAATAATAATAATAATAATAAAAAATAATTATCAGCTTGGCTTGTACAAGCCTCTGAAGGACCTCTAAAAGACTAGTACTCTTAGATAGTAAGTGGACACATCTACTGTGTTGTAGACAAAAGCTATGGAGTTCTGGTCCTGGCTCTGGTGCTGTCTAGCAATGTGACTTCTCTAGGTAACTCAGACTTTCAGAATTGGATAAGCACACAGATGAAAGAGACTTATTCAACCGTGCTTTGCAACCCATTAAAAATACTGAGTCTCTACAACAGAAAAGAGTAATTGGATATATACTGAGGAAACAAAATTGAAGTACATGTAGACATTAAATTATATGAAAAATGATGTGATGTAAATTTTATAATATTACATGTGAAATGTGTTGCCTTATAATCTCTAGGTTAAGGGAAAATATTGGTTGTAGTTATCTCATACTTTATCACCTCATGAACTATAATTTACTGGAGGAATTTGAGTCTTAAATCAAGACAATAATAAGCAATAAATTGTAAATAAATACTATTTTATATCCATTAGGCATACAGTTCAATTAACTACTATCAAACATTTTATATGTAGATATTCCATCTTTCATGACTAAATAAGACTTATTCGTACTAACAGCATCTATTTTCTATTTAAATGACTCAGGTGCTATAATCTCCAAAGGAAATTTTCTTAAGGAAATTAGAACACCACCTATTTACCCATTTTTATAATAGAATTACATATCATACTTATTCTGAGATGTTGAGAATACATTCCTCATTAATTTTCATTAAATATCACCTAATAAAATATAATTACATGATTTTCTAACATCATAACATCACAGTCATTTTTTAAACATAAATTCCTAAATTATAACCCAGATTACTGAATAAAAATAGAAACAGGCAGAAGTAGCACCATTTTACGTAGGCATATTAGTTACTTTTAACACTGGTAGTCTACAAAGCACATTTGTGCAAACATTGGGGTAGTTTTACCTTCTTCATCTATCTATCTATTATTTCATGAAAAATAACTGGCTGACTAGGACTAGCTGGAATACTGAATAAAAACCCATTTACAGTAAATTAGGTATAAATCAGTATTTAAGACTATTAAAACATCTTCAATAGGAAATTACAAGTGACATATACTTTAGAAATATGTCTATTCCCAATGACATTTTATCCACTAAGGCAAACTGGCTAGGGCTCCCAATGACACTTTAATAATCAGAAATCAATTCCTTGAACAAAATAATTTTAGTGGGATCCAGTATTTTTATTAATATTGAATAAATTAAGTATTATCAACTAAGCACTAGTTAATACGTTAATAGAATTTTCAGTGAATTCTCAAATTATTAGTGAGGGAAATGTAATAGTGCTTCAACACAGTTAATATTAAGCCCTGGTAAATCTAATGTATTATGGCTAACATTTGCAAAAGGCCCATAACATTACTTTCTTAATAGTTATTTCAAAAAATGTTTTTATTCCAAGGCAAATAAGTGGCATTCTTGAAAAATCTGATTCTACAGTTGTCTCCAGACAGTGCAGGCAAGAACTCTTACATATATGCAAACAACAACAAAAACTATTTGGAAGTATTTTCTGATTTATTTACAGGAGAGAACAGAAGGCAAATGATGGAGAACTAAAGGGAATGCCCAAGAGAAAACCTGTGTTTCACAATCTGAGTTTGTCACTATTCCAAATGAATGTGATGCCAACAACCTTTAAGAGGAAGTCACATCAGCTGCAAAGAATATGTGATTATAGCTTCCATAATGTTGGCTTTGATTATATAGCACAGATATAAAAAAAAGTGCACTTTTATAAGATGGGTGCTATTTTCAGGCATCTCACATGAACTTTAGAGAATTATATGCATTTGAATAACTTCTCCTGTCAAGCACCATGAAAGAAAATATTGGTACATAGCCAAGAAATTTCAACACTGGCAACAAATAGCAGTTCTTTGTCTTTGCCTTTCCCCAAAATAGAATCATTCTCTTTAACATTTTATATTACTTTCAATTTTTCTTTTTGGGAAAATGGTGAGCAAGTTTACCTAAAACTAGAGCACCTTTATTTATTTATTTAATTTATTTATTTATTTAAAAATACATTTCTATTCATTTCAGAGAGGAAGAGAGAGAGAGAAATATCAATGATGATAGAGAATCATCTATAGGCTGCTTCTTGCACATCCCCTACTGGTGATCAAGTCCACAACCCAGGAATGTGCCCTGACCTGGAATCAAACCACAACCTTCTGGTTCATAGGTTTTAGCTCAACAACTGAGACACACTGGTTGGGCAAGCACCTGTATTTAGATGAGCAATTTCTGTTTTCCTAGTTTTAAAAAATGTTCACATTTTAACACTCCCTAATTAACTAGCATCCTTTCTTCAGGCCTTTCCTTCTGCCTTCTTGCCTCATGTCCTCCTCCTTCTTTTCTTTTCTGTCTCCTTTTTACCATCCCTCCCTACCTTCTTAGTTACTTTTCCCCCATCTGCATTCACAAAGGAATTGGGAGGTATTACATGAATCCTGCTAGTATAATATAAATATCAGGCATTGGGGCCAAAATTTTAGAAAAAAAAATTTAGAAAAATTATTTCTGATCATAATATCCACTATTGCTATTATATTTAGAAAAAAAACTTGTTTCTAATATTACTACATATTAACCATTAAGAATATTAATGCATATATACAATTATATATAATTTTATATATAATCTATATGTCAATATATGTAAAACTATATGTTATATAAATATATGAGTAAATATATATATATACACATATATATATACACATATACAGTTATCTATAAGTAAATACATTTTTTCTTAACTTAAGCAAAACTCTCTTTTGCACAGATATTTATTGAGTACCTACTATGAAAATGCCCTATGCTAGGTGATTACTATAAATTGGGTAATGATAAGTATATATGTTTATGAATACATATACATGTGACAGGATAGAGGTTTATCCAATGTCATGGAGTTAATAATTTTACAATAGTAAGTGGACTTTAAACTTAGAACAATGTAGTAGATCAATTATCTTTCAGTAAAGCTGGGAAAAAAAAGCTTTGTGTGGACATTTCTTCTCACTTCTCATGGATAGGTAACTAAGGATGGTATTTATAAATAGTATGGAAAATGTACATGAAACCTCATGAGACACTAACATACCATTTTCCATTCATATAAGTGAAATCATACAATATGCATTCTTTTCTGTTTAATTTCTAGCCATCTATCCAGATATAGAGATTTTCCTCATTGTAACCAAACTATGGTCTGTCTTTTATATTTCTGATAATCTTATTTGAATGTAGTCATAGCAATTGTGGTTTTCATTTGCATTTCATGAATATTGAATATTCTTTTGAGAAGTATTTGATCAAAAATTTGCTTACATAAAATTGTTTATGTTTGTTTTTTGTCTCATTATTAATTACTAAAAGGAATGAAGGGCTCTTTGGAGAAATAGCTGATTCCATGGTTGAAAAAAGGAGAATGAAAAAGGTGATCTGAAGCAAGAAAAGAAGTGCTTCAAAAAATGAAAAAAAATGGACAAATTAATCAATTTGGAGGAATTCCCAATGGCTAACACTGGAAAATTTGAAAAACCCCCATAAATAACAGATCAACTGACTATAAAACAATGCATTAAATAAGTATATACAAGTATATAATAATATAAATGAATAATTAATTAAATAAATAAATTGGGGAGAAAAGACAATGATTATTTTTAGAAAAATTCCAATTACTGTGTACAAATACTACCTCTCAGAAATTGAGAACTTAAAGGTTTATATCCAGATGAAGTTTTTATTGGTTCATTTAACAAACAAATATTGAATAAATTTCTCATATGATATGCCTAGAAAACAAGTATTAATAAGAAATAGCACCTGACCTCATCAGGGAGATGTTTGCTTTTTCCTCCTCCTCCTCCTCCTCCTTCTTCTCCTTCTCCTTCTTCTCCTTCTTCTTCTCCTCTTCTCCTCCTTCTCCTTCTCCTTCTCCTTCTTCTCTTTCTCCTCCTTCTCCTCCTTCTCCTCCTCCTCCTCCTCCTCCTCCTCCTCCTCCTCCTCCTCCTCCTCCTTCTCCTTCTCCTCCTCTCTCTCCTCTCTCCTCCTCCTCCTCTCCTTCTCCTTCTTCTCTTTCCTCCTCCTCTCCTCCTCCTCCTCCTCCTCCTCCTCCTCCTCCTCCTCCTCCTCCTCCTCCTCCTCCTCCTCCTCCTCTCTCTCCTCCTCCTCCTCCTCCTCCTCCTCCTCCTCCTCCTCCTCCTCCTCCTCCTCCTTTTCCTCTTCTTCTTCTTCTTCTTCTTCTTCAAGTTGGAACCAATTTATTACAAATCATTGCCAAGTGGTACAGGCCTTTAGATTTTGTTTCTTATTTTTCTTAATTACTGTTCATGTTAAATATTATTTTGTATTGATTTCAGATGTATAGCTTAGTGGTTAAACAATCATATACTTTACAAAATATTTTTTTGCTATTTTTAGTACCCAACAGGCACCATACATAGTTATTACAATATTATTGACTACTAGAGGCCCAGTACACAAAATTCATGCACTCGGGCAGGGGCATTCCTCAGCCTGGCCTGTGTCCTTTCGCAGTCCAGGAGCCCTAAGGGGATGTGCAACTGCTGGCTTAGGCCTGCTCCCCGCCACTGTTGCTGCGCTCACCAGCTGTGAGCTCTCCAGCCATGAGCTCTCCAGCCGTGAGCCCGACTTCTGGCTGAGCAGTGCTCCCCCTGTGGGAGTGCACTGACCACCAGGGGTCAGCTCCTGCCTTGAGAGTCTTCCCCCTGGTGGTCAGTGTACATCATAGTGACCAGTCATTCAACTGTTTGGTTGATTTGCGTATCAGCCTTTTATTATATAGGATATTCCCTATGCTGTACTTTATATCCCTATGACTATTTTGTAACTACCAGTCTGTACTATTTAATCCCTTCTCCTTTTTCACTGAATCTCCTAACCCCACACCCTTCTGGCAACCATCAGTCTGTTCTCTGTTAGCCCATTCCATTCAGAGAAATGGTTTATCTCCAAAGCTAGCTTTCCCTTTATTTTTTATTTTATTTGTTATCTTTATATATCCTATACATAAAGTAATTTGGACTGGGAATAAGTTTCAATTTTTTTTTTTAACTATAGTATTTTAGTGAAAAGCTGAGCATGCTCATTCAGCAAGTATTTTATAATTTTTCACAAAAGAGAGGAATGAGCAACAAACAAGACAACTTATTCTGGTCTTATTTTCTAAAATATGATTTAAGAAGAAATATGAAAGCTGACGCTGGCAGATACCCTACATATTCTGTATTGAGTAGAATTTCTGCTAAGCAATGAAAAACAAATATATTCCTACTTAACCTTCTATTAAGATTTATTTTAAGATATGGAAATTTATTAAGTATCAGCACTCTGTAATAATGATAACATTGCTAATGTTTATTTTATGTCCTTAAAAAGCCCTTCATTAATGTGAGGTCTTTATTGGCATTTTCTCAATCCATTTGTTCTTTATAATTTTCCCAAAAATAATTGTATTAGATCTAAGACTAGGTATATAATATCCTACTATCTTTAGTTTAAATATTCTGCATTTGACAGAATTCTTGAAGCTGAATTTTAACCTACAATTAGTTTTAACAACCATGGTAAGTTTTAAAGAATATTGAATCATGTCTTTCTTTGATTTCTTCTTTGGGTTTGGAAGATTTTATAACATTTTAAGAACTGATTGACTACAATATTTTTCTCTTTGTAGTTAATATAATGATGGATTATATTTATATTATTACATCTGAAATACCTCTATTAAAAATGAAATACCAGCCCAGGCAACATAGTTGAGTGTCAACCTATGAACCAGAAGGTCATGGTTAGATTCCTGGTCAGGGCACATGTCTGGGTTGTGGGCTCCATCCCCAGTGGGTCGTGTGCAGGAGGCAGCCAATCAGTGATTCTCTCTCATCATTGATGTTACTATCTCTCTCTCCTTTACCCTTCCTTTGTAAAATCAATAAAAATATTTTTTTTAAAAAAGAAAAGTTATTTTTTCTTGGAAGTGAATACATGATAGAACATTTTGTTTGAATGTGTATGTTGATTGTGTATGTTTTCATTTCATATTTTCAAATAATGTTTCTCATTGTGCCTCAGATACTTTAGAATCTTGAGTATGGAGTAGTAACTGCAGGCAGAAAGCAAAAACACTTTATTTATCCACTGCTAATCCATTTTTGAAATTATTCCTTTCACTAAATTAAAAAAAAAATCTTACCTCTTTTCTTAAAATAATTAAATATTGCACCCTTTAGAATGACATTTATTCCAGGATTGACTGAAAAGCCTTACACACGTTTGATTTTGTTGCCTTTAATTGAAAATAACCTGGTAGTAATTTTCCACTTACATTCTATCTAAGAATGTGAGCTATAATATTGTTTCTAGGATTTATGTTTTTGTAACCTTATGCTTATAAGACTTGGCAATAGCAGCTTTCTTTAGCATTTTCATCTATAACTAGTGACCAGTGCATGCAATTTGTGCACATTAAAAGGGAATTAATTAGAGGAAATATTTAATATTGCTATTTTCCCTTCCTCTATAATAGGGATGAAAGAAAATTAGTAAAATGTATATGAAAATCTTCCTCCTGTCAGAGTCTGGGGCACACCATGGGAACCAGAGTCAAGTCCCCGCCCACCCACATGCACCTCGAAATTGCGTGATACCCAGACCCGGCCGGCCCTTCCCCATTGGGCTAGATCCAGACCCGGCTGACCACACCCCCATCAAGCCCAACCAGGTGGGGGCACAGCCATTTTTGTTATGGTGTGATGGTCAATTTGCATATTCCCTCTTTATTAGATAGGATAATAAAAGGGTAATATGCTAATTAGACCAGACGTCTTCCTGATGTCATTCTGGACATCCTTCCTGACCAAGCTGGGGCCGGAGGGAAGCCAGCCTGGGTCCCGGGTGTTGCGGGTGGAGGGAAGCCGGTGCCAACAGCCAGGGGAAGGAAGACCTACACTTGCACAAATTTTCGTGCATTGGGCCTCTAGTCTAATATAGTCAGCATCACCCTTCATAAAAAGGGCATGGATTTCATACATTCTACCAAATTCATTTTTATATGAAGCGTGTCTTTAGTGATTTAGACTAATTTTCTAAAAGCTTGAATTCACCTGTTGTCTAATTTACATTCCTCTTCAGTGATTAAAAAGCATTTTATGATAAGTACATACATTTTATTTGTTGCTGGTTAGAATAAAATCAATAAATTTATCCTAATTACCCACTATTATAAATATGAATTTTAATTTTTTAAAATCTTTGAATGTTCGGTAGAATTCAATAGTGAAGCTATCTAGTCTGGGATTTTATTTTATTTTTATTGGGGGGGTGAGGGTTGTTTCAATTTTCCTACTGTTTATTGGTCTATTTAGATTTTCTAATTCTTCATGATTTAGTCTATGAAGGTTGTATATTTCTAGGAATTTATACATTTATTTTAGGTTATTGAATGTGGTGGCATATAGTCCTTGACAGTATTCTAGTATGATCCTTTGTATTTCTGTGATATCTGTGGTAACTTCTCCTCTTCCAATTCTGATTATGTTTATATGAGTCTTTTCTCTTCTTTCCTTAGTTAGTTCAGCCAGGGGTTTGTCAATTTTACTAATCTTTTTAAAGAACCAGCTCTTCATTTTATTATTATTTTTTTTGTATAGTCTTTTTGCCTGTACTTTATTCAATTCTTCTTTAATTTTCATCATTTCCTTTCTTCTGCTGATTTTGAGTACTATGAGATTTTTAAAAAAGAATTTGGGCTTTCTTATTTTGTTGATGGTTTCTTTTGAAATACAAAAGCTTTTTATTTTGATGTAATCCCATTTGTTTACTTTCTCTTTAGTTTCCATTGCCCTAGGAGCTGCATTGCTTGAAGATATTGCTTCGGCTTATGTCTGAGATTTTGCTGACTGTGGATTCCTCTAACATTTTTATGTTTTCCCGTCTTATGTTTAAGTCCTTTATCCATTTTGAGTTTATTTTTGTGTATGGTGTAAGTTGGTAGTTTTTTGCATGTATCTGTCCAATTTTCCCAATACCATTTATTGAAGAGACTGTCTTGACTCCATTGTATGTTCTTGCCTTCTTTGTCAAATATTAATTGAGCATAGTGGTTTGGGTTGATTTCTGGGTTCTCTATTCTATTCCATTGGTCTATATGTCTGTTCTTGGGCCAGTATCAGGCAGTTTTGAGGACAGTGGCTTTGTAATACAGTTTGATATCTGGTATTGAGATCCCTCATACTTTGTTCTTCTTTCTCAGGATTGCTGCAGCTATTTTGGGTCTTTTTTTTTTTTTTCAGATGAATTTTTGGAGAGTTCGTTCTAGGTCTGTGAAATACCAATCCATGAACACAGTATGTTCTTCCATGTGTTTATATCTTCCTCTATCTCTTTTTTCAGTGTCCTGTAGTTTTCTGAGTATAGGTATTTTACCTCCTTAGTTAAGTTTATTCCTAGGTATCTTAATTTTTTTGGTTTGATGGTAAATGGGATTTTTTTTATTAGTCTCTCTTTCTGTAAGTTCACTATTGGTGTATAAAAATGCCATAGATTTATGATAAACCAAAGGAAGTGTATGCATGCATATAAGCCTAACCAATGGACAAAGACACCAGGGGTGTGAGGGCATGAGTGGGGGGCAATACGGGAATAAGAACACATATGTAACACCTTAATCAATAAAGAAAAAAAAGTGAAAAAAAAGAATTTGGCCATGTGACGAATAACACCTCTAGAAATAACAACACATCTAGAAAATATAAACAAATATGTACACAATTTTTGGATTGGGCATATTATCAACTAACTATAAACATTCATACTTAGGCTTTTGTGTGAACATAACATTTTATTCCTCTGGGATAAACGCTAATTAGTACAATTAATTTGTTGGTGGCTTAGTTTTTTTTTAGGAAACCAGAAAAGTTTTTTATGAGTGGTTGTAACATTTTATATTCCCACCAGCAACTTATGAGTGATCCAGTTTCTTCATGTCTTGGTCAGAAATTGGTGCTGTCACTACTGTTTTTAGTCTTTCTGATTGGTGTGTTGTAATTTCTTTGTGATTTTAATTTTATTGGTTAGTGATGTATAATGTCTTTTGATGTGTTATTTGCCCCCTAGATATCCACTCATACGCACTCTGTGAAATGTCTGTGCTCATCTCCTGCCCATTTTCTTATTATATTTATTTTTACAATTGCATTTTAAGAATTATTTGTACATTCTAGAAACATGTCCTTTAGTAGATCTGTGGTTTGCAACTATATCTATCATCCCAGCTTATAGAATGTCTTTATATCCTCTTTATGGGTTTTTGCTTTTTGAGAGCAAACATTTTAAATTTTGATAAAATCCAATTTATTGATGTCTCTTTTTATGAATTATACTCTTTATATAAAGTCTAACTCTATTCCCTGTAAAAATCCTAAAGATTTTCTCCAATGTTTTTTTTCTAAAATAATCATAAAATTTTCATACCTTTTACATTGAAATTGGTGATTCAGTTTGAGTTCACTTTTGTAGAAAGTATAACAGTTTAGTTATCACTTTTCTGTCTGTGGATGCTCAATTGCTGTAGCACCACTTGTCGATGCTATCTTTCCTCCATTTAAATGATTTTGCACCTTTGTCAAAAATCAAGGTTGGGCATATTTATGGAGGGTTATTTCTGAAATGTCTATTCTCTTTCATTGATCTGTGTGTCTCTCTCTTTATCAATACCACAGCCTTGATTTAAGATATATAGTAAGTCTTGTAATAGATTAGAATTATTGCTCCCACTTTCATCTTCTTTTTTAAAATTATTTGAGATACTCTAGTTTCTTTGCCTTTCCATATAAATTTTATAATAATAAATACCTACAAAAAATCTGAGAATTTGATGGAAGTTATATTAAAGCTGTATATTCATTAGAGTACAATCAATATCTTTACTATATCTTTCTGATCTATAAATACAATATAATCTCCCCTTTTGAGCTTTATTTGTTGTCTATTTCATAATATGGAACTTTAGGAAATGTTTTTTCATTGTCTATAATATTTCAGGCATAGTATTTGTTCATTTCATTTGTTATCTTACATAACCCTAAAAATATTTTTAAATTACTTATCCTCTCTAATAATAGACAAATATGCAAATTGACCACACCTCCGACACACCCACAAGCCATGCCCACAAGCCACGCCCACCATCCCATCAGAGCGAGTATGCAAATTAACCCAAACCAAGATGGCTACAGCCACAGAGAGCAAGGTTTCCTAGGTAACAGAGGAAGCCAAGCTTTCCGTCTGCCCTAGCCAGGCCTAAGCCTCCACTCAAGCTACAAAGTTTCAATTATAGAAGGTAAACAAATTCAAACAAATGGTGGCTGAATGGAGCTTGAGAGAGCAGGCCAGGGTTGCCGCCGGCAACAGGGGAAGCAAAACTTTTCGCACACCCTGGCCGGGCCCACCCCTTAAGGCAACAAAGTTTCAATTATAACCCCAACACAAATGGCTGCCCGCCGGCCTCGGAGGGAGCCCCAGGCTTGGCTCCGCTCCAGGCTACAAAGTTTCAATTGTAGAAGGAAAATAAATTCCAGATACCAGGACCTCTGCTTGGGTCGCCAGGGGGTGTGGCCGGCCTGCAAACCACCACAGGCCCCTCGTTCAGGCCGCCCCACACCCCAAGGGAAACCCCACCTGATCCGGGACGCCCTTCAGGGCAAACCAGCTGGCCCCCACCCCTGTATCAGGCCTCTATCCTATCTAATAAAAGAGTAATATGCAGATTGATCATCACTGCAACACACAATATAGCTGCCCCCATGTGGTCAAAGATCCTACCCCCATGTGGACACAAGATAGCCACCACAAGATGGCCAGCAGGAGAGGGCAGTTGGGAGGCACCCGGCCTGCAAGGGAGGGCAGTTGAGAGGGACCAAGCCTGCAAGGGAGGGCAGTTGGAGGTGATCAACCCTGCAGGAGAGGACAGTTAGGGGTGACCAGGCTGGCAGAGGAGGGAAGTTGGGGGCAAACAGGCTGGCAGCAGAGTGGTTAGGGGGTGATCAGGCTGGCAGGCAGAAGCGGTTAGGGGCAATCAGGAAGGTAGGCAGGCAAGCAGTTGGGAGCCAGCAGTCCTGGATTGTGAGAGGGATGTCTGACTGCCCGTTTAGGCCCGATCCCAGTGGGATCGGGCCTAAACGGGCAGTCGGACATCCCTCAAGGGGTCCCATATTGGAGAGGGTACAGGCTGGGCTGAGGGACAACCCCCCTCCGTGCACGAATTTCGTGCACCGGGCCTCTAGTTACTTATAATTTTCAAATTAAATGGTTAAGTCCAAATGATGTACATTAACTTGCTCATGTTATGCAGCTGGTAAGTAGCAAAAGAAAAGATTCCAACAGCATTTGCTTTATTCAAATACTACAGTTATTCTGAGTTCCATATTGTTTTAGCATTCTTTTTTCCCTCATATAGAACAAACCTAAATATACATTACTTTGCTTAGAAAGTTTCACCAATCACATTATTCTTTCCTTCTCCCTGGCCCTAACCAGACTCTACTTTTCTGTAACCCAATTCTGTCTCTAATAACTATTGTATAATTTATAAATTATTGAGCATCAAATAATCTCACTTGTATATTTTTCCTCCAAATAGATGCCAAGGACATTGATGATAAGGAAACTTTAGTTTCCTTTTGTATCCAACCTGTTCCACCAGGCACTAGTGTTGAAATAATGAGGTCTCGGCATAGAGTAATTTTAGCCAATAGCCCCCATATTATTGCTGAATTATGCCCATCAGATGTGTGCCCATCGTGCTGCTATCTTCTTCTAATTATCTCTATAGATGTGATCATGAATTCACTGCATGCTCATCCCTTCTATGCCAATAAACACAATAAAAGACTAGCCCAAATTTGAGAAACATAAGCTTTTGTAATCAATTAAAGAGACTTAGATTAAAATATCTGGTAGATAACAAAACAGCAAATTCATTAGACACTTGCCAATACATGTATAACCATAAATTTTGTCATCATTTTCGTAACAACAATTATATATGTGGCTACATAGAACACTACTAGTTATTGTTTATGTGAATTACATAGAATTTATACAGTCCTATATGCTAAATGTGTAAGAGCATTTTCCCTGATTCTCTAAGAAATTGACCACCATCTCACCCAAATACACACATCATTGTTTAAAATCCCTTTTATATTTATAAGTTGAATAGAATGCCTATCTTTGTTTTGAAAACATATTACATATATCTTAATTTTTTATCATTGTTATAGAAATATTAATTTTTCTCCAATTTAGATGTAGGAGTAGTAAAAGTGCTTCTTGGTATATTCCCCACAAATCTAAAACATCTGGCCTTACTATTCAGTTATTTTGTTAAATATTTGATACATCACACACATTTTTCATTTTGAACAGGTTAAGGTAAAGACCAATGCACATATTTGTATAGAATTATCATACTAAAGTTATGGTGCCTTAGTGCCACGGGAATATGATTGTTAATGTGTATGGCCTTGTTGGAAAGAAATGCAAGGAGTAGAAGGCTGCTAATTAACTATTTTCAAATTGATGTATCACCTCTAAGTGGCTTTCTATGAAAGTTTGCAATAAAGGTGAAAGTTAATGATAGTCTGACCGGGCATTAATACTGGTGTAGATCAAGAATGCCATTTAGCATTCATAAACCACAACAGTATCAAAGGATTCTTTGAAAAATAAAGACTTAGGTTTGGGGGCCTCAGAAAATCAATTTGACTATGTGTTTTACTGACTCCCTAGGAATAGGATAAAAAAACAGTAAAGAGACAAGAAATAACCATTTACTTTGTATGTGTTAAATCCCAGGCTCTAGAGAGAAGAGCAAATGCCCAACAAACATCACAAGAGTTCTTTAATCTAGAAATGAGAGTAAGAGTTATGAGAAAACTAGTAAAAAGATCAACTTCATCTTAAGTGAAAATTTAAACTTTAACTTTTGGGGAGGTTATACATGACATAGGTTCATAGGCCCTTTTAAAATGACAAAGAGTCAAATAGAAATATAAGAAAGCATATGTAATGGGACATATATAGAACTGTATTCAAATTATAAAAGTAAGAACAAAAAACAAATGCATTTTAAAAATAATACTCAGTTTGTGTTATTCTTCAGTGTATTACTGGGTAGCAAAGAGTATAGAAGCAAGGGTAACAAGATAAAAATATAATGAGAATGAAATTTAAAAGTGGGAAATAAAATTTAAAAAGAAAATGAAAGCTAGGGAAGATGAATTGCCTACATATGAAGGGAAATGAACAAAATGAGAACAGAAGGGATGGCTACAGAAGATAAATGATGTTTGACTTTTATGAACCATTACTAAACACTTTTGTTAATTTCCCTCCATTTCCTTGAATTACAGGTCACAGTGTATTAATACTTCTTAGCATTACCCTTTGAAAATCTACTTAACTCATCAACTACTTTTAGAAGCTCAGCAACTGTCCTTTATCTTTACACACATTTGCAGGGCTTATAATAATCCCATAACAACTCACCCCCACTCTCACTAGCTTTAGGTTTATAAAACTTATACATTTAATATTAAATAGTGGTGATCTCTCTTTTATTCATGAAAAATAACTTAAAAATGAAACTATATCATTTTAATAGATACTTTCTATTTTAATAAAAATTTATTATTGAGAGTAAAAATTTATTGATGAAAAGATATATGACAGCTAGTAAAAACTATATGGAGAAAGATCATCTCTGTCTCACTTAAATAAAATAACTATAATTCCCCTGGGCTATTCAGCTAGGATCATAATAAAGTATCTAACTATACTGAGTTCTTCTTTATGTACATGCATGGGTCTAAGTACTTTGCATACATTAGCACACTCAACCCATCAAAGTTTATGAGATAGTTATTATTTTTGTCTTCATTTTGTAGAGCAGTACACTAAGATACAAGGAAGGTTTATAAGTATAACCAAAGACACACAGATGATACAAAGCATCTCTAGACTGAACAATTAGTTTCCAGATCCCTTGTCCTTAATCATAGAAAAGTATTATCTTAAAACTTATCATAATTAAACAATAAGCCTTCTGCTCCTGTTTCTGTCTGACATGAGTTTTAGTTATTCTACATGAAACTATTTTCTTCCTGTCAAAAGAAGTAAATTCATTTATTTGTGAAAATGCCTAAATAGTTGAAACAGATTTGCATTGAGGATATTGGGATCAAGGTAACCACAGAACAAATAAAACACACCTAAAATATACACATTATTGTGTTTCATATTAATAGTTTGCTATAAATTTCAGAGAGATACATTCATTTCAATGTATAAGAGAAAAATACATACTCATCTATCTGAGATCTTTAATGCATAATTAGGTCTTCAGCTGTCCAGCATTGATAAGAGTAACTAGAGCTGTTTTATATAGGAAAGACACTGAACATAAAATCAGAAAGTCTGAACTTTCTTCCCAGTCTCTCAGCATGATCTTGCTGTTTCTGTTTGTTTATCTCTAATTTGGGGTCACCCCAGCACAGCAGTATCCATCCATACTACCCTCTGTATCCTTACATATATCAACATAAAGAGTGGTCAATTTGAAAAACAGTGGTAGTGTCCTAGCCGGTTTGGCTCAGTGGATATAACATCTGCCTGTGGACCAAGGGGTCCCTGGTTTAATTCCAGTCAAGGGCACATACCTTGGTTGCAGGCTCCTCCCCATCCCAGGCCCTGGTGGGGGCTAGCGCAGTAGGCAACCAAACAATGTGTTTCTCTTGCATTGATGTTTCTCTCTGTCTTTTCCTCTCTCTTCCACTTTCCCTAAAAATCAATGGAAAAATATCCTCAGGTGAGGATTAACAAAGGAGGACGAGGAGGAGGAGGAGAAGGAGGAGGAGAAGGGAGGAGGAGGAGGAGGTAGAGGAGGAGGAGCAGGAGGAGGGGGGGGAAGGAGGAGGAGGAGGAGGACGACGACGACAACAACAGCAACAACAACAGTTAGTCTCTTTAATTTAAACAAAACAAACAAACAAAAACCCTCAAATCCTAAACTAAATCTCAGGGTATACACAAACAGCAAGGGTCAATTTCAGAACCAGATTAACTTGCTCTTATTTCTATCCAAATGGTACATTTCAATGGTCTGTCTCAGTTTGGTTTAATTCATGTAAATATCCCTAATAACACTAATATTATTAAAGAAGTAGCAACTTTTTTGTTTTTTTAAACAGGGAGATTTTTTTTTTAAATATATTTTATTGATTTTTTACAGAGAGGAAGAGAGAGGGATAGAGAGTTAGAAACATCAATGAGAGAGAAACATCGATCAGTTGCCTCTTGCACACCCCCTACTGGGGATGTGCCCGCAACCAAGGTACATGCCCTTGACCGGAATCGAACCTGGGACCCTTGAGTCCACAGGCTGACGCTCTATCCACTGAGCCAAACTGGTTTTGGCAGCAACTTTCTTATATGAGAAAGTTATCAATTCCTTTGCCTTCTCTTCACTGAAGGAGAAAGATATGTGGTCACAGAGATGGCTTGAATAACTAGCAGAAGTGGAGGGGTAGATTAACAGATATAAAATGAACATATATGATTTACTTGGCGATAACAGAAAACTTTTCCCACTGCTCAGTTCTGTATATTATTTGCCTGAGGACCTGCTCATAGTCATCTTTTTATTCATCACCTTAGTACCAAACCAGAATATGTGTTCAATGCTTATCTACTGCCGTGAATGATGGATTGTTTCCATTAGTCAAACCCATGGTACTTTCATAGACTCTGTGCAATTTCTAATTTGTTTCACCTTAATTTACCAAGGTGCTACTCTGTGAGAGTTCGAGTTTTACTGCCTCCTCCTCTCTCAGTTTCCCTGGTTTCCCAAGCATACTTAGCATTGGGATGAACTAAAAGTCACTTTCTTGTAATTAAATAAATTCAACATGAAGTTCAAGAATAAAAACTCTTAATTTTTTGTCAACAAAAGCCCAATAAGGAGCCCAGCCAGCGTGGTTCAGAGGTTGAGCATTGACCTATAAACTGGGAGGTCACGGTTCAATTCCAGGTCAGGGAATATACCCTGGTTGGGGGCTCCATCCCTAGTGGGGAGTTGTTCAGGAGGCAGCCAATCAATGATTCTCTCTCATCATTGATGTTTCTATCTCTCTCTCCCTCTCCCTTCCTTTCTGAAATCAATAAAAATAAAAATATTTTTAAAAGACCAATAATGAAATATGTAAGAAGGAATTCTCAAGTTTAAACTCTACAGGTCAAGTGAGTGGGCTTGAAATTTATTTTTAAAACCACTAAAGTGGGAGGCAAATTTTTTACATATTATTAAAACACTATAGAGGCCCAATGCACGAAATTCATGCAAGAGTAGACCTTCCTTCCCCCGGCTGTCAGCACCGGCTTCCCTCAGGCCCTGGCTTTGTCTGGAAGGACATCCGGAATGATGTCTGGTCTAATTAGCATATTACCCTTTTATTATTATAGATAGGGAAAATACTTGTTAAAGTGAAATTATATGAAAATTCTGACTAATGGAAATAAGCCATTGTTCATTGGTAATAGATATGCATTGAGCACCTATTCTGGTTTGCTACTGAGATGGAGAATAAAAAGGTGACTATGAGCAGGCCCTCCAGTAAATAATATACAGCACTGAGAGGTGGTAAAAGTTTTCTGTTATCACCAAGTCAACCATATATGTTCATTTTATATCTGTTAACCTATCCTTCCACTCTAGTCTCCTTTATTTCTTTCACTCCTCTCCTTCTAATCTCCACTGGTTCCTCTACACAGTAGTGAATGTTTCTCTATTGTAACTCAAGTAATGGCAGGCTTGGCTGCCTTAGTCCACTCAACTATTCTTTCCTCTTCCCCATACCATTCCCTCTTTTACCTGCTCTGGAACCTCGCTCAAAAAAACACCTTCCAATGAGGCCTGTCTTGACCACTCTATATAAACTACCTTTCCAAAACACTCCTTATCCCTCATCACTGCTTATTTTTTTCCCAAGGCAGTCATCATCTTATAATAAACTATACTTTATTTTGAGATTAGAGTTTAATATCTGTTATTTCAATTGAAAGCAAACACTACAGAAGCCAGGATATTAATCTGGTTTTTGTTCACTACTCCCCGCCCCTCCAATTTTCAAAAACACTGCCTAACAAGTAGTAGTTTTTAAAAAATGTATACATTTATACATGTATATAAACATATGTATGTGTATGTGTATATATGTGCGTATATATATATGTGTGTATATATACATATATACACATATATAATATAAATAAACTTAAAATACCTATTCTCTAAAAGAACAACAATAAAAATATTATTTGACTTAGGTCCAAGGTATGTCATTGGTCTTCATATTTTTTATATATTTAAAATTTTTGTATTGCCTTAATGTTCCTTAGTAGATTTTTACCCTTATGCACAAGTAAATAGGCATCCTTAAGAGAGAATTCTAGTAATCGTAGATTCATATCTATCACTTGTTCCCAAAGGGAAACTGAAGAATTCAACTCTTTTGTACTCTTTTATTTCCTTAATTGTTTATCAAATACCTTTGGAAAAAGCAAGTTGTTTAACATTTAGATTTTTTCTCAGGTCATTTTTTCTTTTATTTTGTTTTAAGATTTTCCACCTTCTGTGGAGCTGGCAATTAATCATCTCAGATTTGCTGGCAGGAGACTGACTCTTTGGCTCCTTTCTAGAATATGCCTTATGTTTCTCCTTTATTCTTCTTCACTGCTTTGGGATTTCTCTCTCTTTTTATATTTTCCTTCCATGTGAATGTGAATATATGCTCCTTTTAAAGCGAGAAAACGTTATTTAAATTCACTGAAGTGAGCCCAAGTGGGCAGAATGAGCTTTTGGTCCCTTCTCCTAGCCAGAGATTAGGCTAGGCTTGTTAAAATGTTCAGTTAGGAAAAGCAAAATCCCTCCTTCTATTTATTTCTACTATACAGTATATATGTGTATGTGTGTGCGTGTGTGTGTGAGTGTGTGTAACGGTGGGGGGTTGTTTAACTGGAGAAGAATTATTTTCAGCACAAATCTTTTCCCAGAACAAACATTATTGGTAAACTGTTTCTCCTTAAGTCAGCAAAGAATTTCTAAAGTAGTTTCCAGAACTAATCGACTTGATGAGATCTGATTATTTTTCAAGATGTGCCAGATTTTTAGTCCTTACCATCTGCTTAGCCAATTGGTAGCAAGTAAAAATATAGCTGTGAAGATGAATACTAATACTGCTAATTAACCTCTAGGCAAGTGCCTTGAAGCCTTATGACTTCTTCCTATTCTTAGATCTAAAGCCATAGCCCCTTAGTACATAGTTATCATCAAAATTGAAAGTATTCACTCTTTCCTGGCCCAACAAAGGGCCTAAAAGAGTTGCAGTGGAAAGGCTAATTTAAGCTTAATATTCCTACCAGATTTACTGGAAGAACCTAGACAATAATGACATTTTTGCATAGTTTTATTATTAGAATGATGGGGAAATCCTTTTTTTTTTTAAATATATATTTTATTGATTTTTTACAGAGAGGAAGAGAGAGGGATAGAGAGTTAGAAACATCGATGAGAGAGAAACATCGACCAGCTGCCTCCTGCACACCCCCTACTGGGGATGTGCCCGCAACCAAGTTACATGCCCTTGACCGGAATCGAACCTGGGACCCTTGAGTCTGCAGGCCGACGCTCTATCCACTGAGCCAAACCGGTTTCGGCAGGAAATCCTTTTTATTACACATACACACACACACACACACACAAAAAAAAACAACCCTGGCATTTCTTTCATCCTTTTCTTCATCAGATGTAAAATTATGTAAAGAAATAACTGAGATGTGACACTGCTGAATGTACTAGTATTTATGTATGTATGTATGTATGCATGTGTGTATTTTACTTACTACCTGCAAATTAGAAAACAAATCACCATCTACATACAATGGTGACTAAATATCTGTGTTGATAAAGGACAGAGATATTTCATTTGCTCCTATTTTGTAAAATAGGTCATCACATTGTGGTGGCTTATGTAAAATTAAATCACAGCATGGAAGAATGTTCCAGCACATGTTCATTGCTCCTTTATTGATGTAAGAATAAAACACTATGAATAATCAAATCACTGATGTCAAAAGTAAAGGATTTTAGAATTACTTCTTTAAGCAGAGCCCATATTAAGATAAATGTTATTTTATTAATCTTAATTTTGATAATGTTGTATTAATGCTTTGAAGTTGTTGTGTCCAAATTTTGAAGTGTTATGTACAAACAAATTCTTATGCCATGAAGACCACTGCAAGCACAATAGCACAAATGAACCAGCTTGAAGAGCACTAGAAGGTTTAATCAGCCTATTTGCCATTCAACTACATTGTAAGACAGTGATGGCGAACCTATGACACGCGTGTCAGCACTGACACACGTAGCCATTTTTGATGACACGCGGCCGCTGAGGCGGCCGCATGCCGAGGATGAAACATTTGCTGCTCCTGAGGATGAAACATTTGCGAAATAATGTTTTTTTCCTCAAAGTGACACACTACCCGAGTTATGCTCAGTTTTTTGGTGAAGTTTGACACAACAAGCTCAAAAGGTTGCCCATCACTGTTGTAAGAGAATCTCTTAAAGTAAACTTAAACTAAATCATATGGAAGAAATCAAAACCCCCAAATTATCCAGGCCAAGTTTAAAATCACCAACTAAATTGTATTCTAATCTGGATAAGTTCAGTCACCACATAAATTAAAGATAATATATTAATTAGAAGCATGATATTTCTGCGTTTCCATCAGTTTGTATTCTTTCAGAGGAACAGCCAGTTTTTAAAATTCTTCATATAAAATAACACTTGACTCTTGTTATTTATGGCATGGTCAAAGGCATACAATTTAGAGTAGTTCCAGTGAGGGTACATAAAAGATACAATACATTGTTCACTTTCTTTGGAAGAGCTTCAAGTATTCATAATATAGTGTTTTAAAAATACAGAAATCATGTGGAATTAAAATAAATGGGATTAAACACACATGCTGCCATGGATGAGCTATGCAAAATTAGATATTTATTTTATATATATATATATATATATATATATATATATATATATATATTGGAGAGAGAGAGAGAGAGAGAGAGAGAGAGAGAGAGAGAGAGAGAGAGAGAGAAATTGTATAAATCTATATACCCAGGAGATTTGCTATGATAGTAAAATAAAATATGTGGTTTGAGAAACAGAGTAATATTGGCTATTAGTAGTATTATCACCTCTTCACCTAATATTCTTGGCATTAGTGTAATATTAGTGTAATATAAGTTCTCTTAGAAATATCTAGTTCTTAAGTATAACCTGAGTGTATCACAGTTAAATGAGGACTCCTTTACAATGGTATAAGAATCTTATTCTCTCTGGTTTCCCTCAAAATCAAGATCTGACTGTTCCCTGTGGGGTCTCCCATAAATTGTGTCTCATATGTTCAGGAACATGTTCTACTATGTTAACTGCTTTTCATGGTGTCTCACCATTGTCTCTACTGCAAAAACCCTCTGTTGTAAATGCCAATGAGGTAATTCATTCCTCATGCTTTAGAGCTGACAATTCTTGAGATAGCCAAACATTACTGAGCTTTCCACAACAATTCAGAGAATGCCCCTATGTCTAGTTTTGCTCCCATAGTGTGTCTCCTTGGTCTCAAATTACTATGAACATTATTCAGAATATCAAAACGTAGTTGATAAAATAGTACCTTCTTCCAGAAGCAGAACAACTTTGGGATTCCAAATCAGTCAAAGAAGATAGATAGGGGCAGGTGCCGTGCCATGCCATGGTCCTCTCCTTTTTCTTGCATTTCCAGTTACCTCTGCCCTAAAATAAACACATACATAGATACATGTCAGAAGCAAATCCCAAGATGAAGATTTATATGCAAATAGATTTCTTAAGTAAGTGTTCCAAACAGAAAATTGTAAGCATATGAGAGAATCGAGAGAAGAAAGGGAAAGAAGCCAAGCAAAGGTCTGATTTCAGTTAAAGTCTCTTAATATTCCACAGAGGAGCTCTAGGGTATACATTGTGCCTTGTCCTGGTCAAGGGAGGAGGGTTTTCATGCTCTGATAGCAGTCAATCATTAGCTAAGAGCTGCTTCAGGTGATGGAAACTCAAGGAACTTCTGAGTATGTGGCCAACATGGTTCCAGGAGCAGCAGGGTAATGCTCCCCAAGTGTACAAAGTTAAAAGTAAAAACACACAGAAGCTAGGAAAGGGGCACTTATAGGATTTATTGTATCCTTTTGTCAGCTAAGGAAATTTATTCTCATGTTTACAACTCTTTTATACATGTCTTGGGAAAAAGGAGTGCTTCTTAACCCCACTTGCATTGAAACCATAGCTTTGCCTCCACCAGACACCCTAAAAATAAGGTGTAAGCCATGTAACCATGCTTTGATTCATGGAAAATTCTATTGACATTACACTACTGAATTTTTGATTTGTTGCTGTTGACTAATAAAACCTTCCTGGAATAGATTGGTACCCAAGTTACTATAGGAAATATAGTGGTGACACAGGAATCGATCTAATTTTCTCATCTAATTCTCCTTCCATATTTGCTTACTCTATGAGATAAATGTTCCTAGTTGTATACTAAAAAATAGATTTCTACTTATCATACTCACAGAGTGATTATTACGTGGTTACATTTGATGCTTCACCATTTATTTTCAAAGAAAATAAATGATAGTATCTCAGAACATTTAATGCTAAATAGTATGGCATTCTTTAATTCCTTGGGACTATTGAGGCATTAATAAAGAAAACTATTGACTAAACAATGTGTTGATCTTGAATAATCAATTGTCAATCACTTAAGTGCTACAGATGCTGATATTAGATAATAATAAATGTTTATAGCTAACTTTAATAGAATGAGAAATTATATTAGTATAAGCTATATAGTGCTACTCGATTTGTTAAAATCAGTCCTTTACATATTACTAGTAAATACTGATAGTGCTTCAGATTTGTGATTTAGATGATCTCTTTACTCATGATCTTTAAGTCTACATTTCTAAAATAAAATGTGTGTGGGTTTTTGTTTCATTTTAAACCATTTTAGTGCAAAATGTAGATAATCCTTCTTTTAGTGATTTATTGACTATTCCCTACATATGCAACACAAGATTCAATATCAACATTTTATTGTGTTAAATGATATTCTCAGATACAAAATAAAGAGTTTGATCCTGGAACCCAGGAATAGATCAAAACTAAAAAAATATTTTTACTAGATAAATATGCCTTAGTGCTAAGAAATGGCGGTTAATAGTCTGGAATGGAGGAAAATATATGACTTCAAAGGAAAGAATTGAAGTATCAAAAGTTACCTTTATTCCCTCTAGTAATATCTGAGAGTGGCTTGGAGCTGCCAGCAGAATGGAAAATCACTAAAAAAGCTGACACAATGGAGCTCTATAAACATAACAATAAAGGAGACCACAGGCATTATCATCATGGAGTATAATTCAAAGCTGTGTATTCAGTCCCTCATTATGGTGGTTTGTGAGAACAGTCATTTCTTTTTAAATATAGTTGTAGGGATAATAGGAGTAGGTAAGGTGATATATATATATATATATATATATATATATATATTTTTTTTTTTTTTTCCTGAAGCTTAGCATTTTCTTCCGTATGTGTTTAGGCTCATAAACTAGCTCCTTTGGGTTTTTACTCTCCTAAAACCTGGTAATGACATTTTTGAGAATTAAAAATCAACTCTTTGATTCTTTCATAAGGAAAACTAATATTATTTCAGGTAAAATATTTTATGTGTATGTAACAAGAATACAATTATACAAAATGAAACATAAATTTTATGAATTTATTTCTATGCCGTTTACTCCTTTCCCATTGGAGGTCAATTTTACAAGGTTAAGAAAGGCTGACTTATAGCATCTCCACAGACTATGCATTATTTCTTTCTAGGTTTATTGTTATCTCTAGATTATCTGCCCTGTGGTCCTTAATAAAATTTCTATATCTCATAAACCATATCAAAGATTAAGTGTATGTCATTTTACTGTCTTCTACTTTGACCTTATCTAATTTAAATGTAACAAAATTTATGTAACAACACTTTAAAGATATATAGCAAACTTTGCCAAAGGACTGCAGGGAAAGGGGTTAATGTGTGTATGTGTGTAATGATTTTTTTCAGGTTAAAAATAGTGAAACATCATCCTTTTAATATTGTGATTAACTAATTATTAATAACAGGAAAGGAGCAAAGGGAAGGCCAGATATTATAGGCGTGCCATTTGGGCAGCTTTTCCAGGAAGCTGCAGCTTTACACTTCCCAAGGAGCCACTGGCCCATTCCCCACAGATCTCTGTGGAAGGGACTGAACAAAGGGACGATCGAAGCATGCCCATTATGGTGTGGGGACTAGTAAAGCTGCTTACTGTCAGTCACACCTGAGAACAGAGGTCATTGGCCAGAATTGGTGTAGCCACTGCAAGCACAGGAATTCACTCCTCGGCTTTTGCACTTGACTCCTGGCTTGCAGGGCTCTCTCCCTCCCGCTTCCTGTATTTGTCCACATGGTCCATGGCCATGTAGACCCCACACTCACTGGACAAATGGACTGCAACTAGCCTGATAATGAACTGGACCCAACTGGAACATGAAATGGAAACTCTGGACACTGGCTTTGCTTTTAGCTCTACTGAATCCTCAGCTACAACTCTTCCAAGACTAGATTAAAGGAAATTGGACTTTGGAAGTGTAGGGATGTAATTACACACAAATAAAAATCACTCATGTGAGTCTCAGAAAATTAGTTTTCTCAAGATATTGTAAGGACACTACTCCCAGCCTCAATGGGGAAAGGGATACCCCAAATCTCCCAGTAACACCGTCACCTAAATATCTGAATTTAATATAGCTTATTAAGTACATATTTTCAGACAACAGCTTGGAGACTCAGGATACCGTGTTTTTGTTTGTTTGTTTCTGTTGTGGTAGCCACCCCAGCTGCCCTTATAAATTCATCTCTATTCCCTAAAATGTTTATCTGAGTATATGAACATGAAAGTCATATATTTAAGAGAGGATAGATTTTAATTAATCAGCAAAGATCTGGAGAAATGAGAGTAAATCTTGTAACTGTATGTCATTCCTGTGGGCCAGAAAGAGTCATTCCTCCTATGGCTGACAAAGATCTGGTCTGGACTCTTCTGTTTCACAGATTTTATCTTTTATCTCCTTGCTAACTTCTTCACCAACACTGCTTTTCTTTCTGGTCCTTGATCTCAGCAAGGTGGCCCCCCACTTCACAGGACTTGCACATACTCTTCCCTGTTCCTCAAGAGAGCTTCATGACTCACTCACTCATGTCACAGATCTCTGGTCATACATCACCTTAGTCTCCTGATATATATAAACCATTCCCCATTTTGCTCTCTATCTTTCTTTAAGTGAGGTTTCTTATTTTTTTAAAATATATTTTCCATGATTTTTTACAGAGAGGAAGGGAGAGGAATAGAGAATTAGAAACATTGATGAGAGAGAAACATCGATCAGCTGCCTCCTGCACTGAGGATGTGCCAGCAACCAAGGTACATGCTCTTGACCGGAATCGAACCTGGGACCCTTGAGCCTGCAGGCCGACGCTCTATCCACTGAGCCAAACCAGTTAGGGCGAGGTTTCTTAATAGAACAGCACCTGCTAGTCAGTGGTTAGAGAAAAATAAAACCATTTTTTATTTGGAGGTTTGTTTGTTTTTCCCAAATAAAAAATGGTTTGATTTTTCTCTAACCACTGACTAGCAGGGGCTGTTCTATTGATCTTTTAAAATACCAGCTTTTGGCTCCATTGGTTGGAGCATTGCCCTGTGTACCAAAAGGTTGCAGGTTCTATTTCTGATCATGGCACGTACACAGGTTGTAGGTCCCATCCCCAGTCGGAGCATGTACAGCAGTCAACCGATCAACATTTCTCTCTCATGTGGATTATTTCTCCTTCTCCCTTCCTCTCTCTAAAATCAATAAAAAACATCATATGCTTGTGTGAGGATTAACAAAAAAGAAAGATGCATGTTTTAGGACTATGGATTCTTATTTAATGTACTGCATAGACTCCACATCTTTTTTAAAAATCTACTTAACTGTTTATGATTTTGAATAGGTAAAATAAAATATGCTGTCATTATTCAGATTTTTGTGTATACGTGTACATAAATGTATGTTTATATAGAACATTATTTTTATATTATGCTTAGCTCTAATTCTTTATAGTTATAAAGTGTTAATAGCAGATATTTAATCTACTAATAATATCTTTAGACCTCAATTTTATGAAATGAGACCAGCTTCCTTTCATTTCCCCAATGTTTTTTCCTTTTTCCTCTTGATTTTTATTAATACTCAAATATCTACATTAAGATTTTTAACATTTATGTTTTTCTTTATTACCAATTTCCACAGTTACTAGCTTTATTTACATAACTAAAAGGACACAATGCCTGTTATAGCTTCTATGGTAATATTTTGATTTATAGAATTTTGAGATTCAATAACTTTAAAAATAATTCAGAAGTACATTTTCCATTAAATTCATGTATTTTTAACTTGGTTTTTAAAACTTTAACATCTTGATTAGTTATACAGTTTTTAGTTAGGTTTATTAGATCATTTCACACCTAAAGACTTCATAAACCCTACCCATCATTTGTAAACTATTATATGCTGCTATGAGAAATGTTAGACCTGCTTGAATTTTCCCCTTATCTGTAATTGATTGTGTTTTGTACTTTTTCCAAATGACCTTCAAATCTTCTCAAAATAAGTTTTACTTTTACAAAGAAACCAATGTCTCCAGTAGTTTTGCAACTATTTTCCTAAAAATAAATTATTTCATGGAAATATGGCTTTATAGGACATAACTAGTTGTCTGGACTTACTAGTAAGCTTACAAAAATATTTAAAGTAAAATAAGAATAAAGCAATGTAGCTATTACATTCATTTTATAGATCTTATAATTTTTATTTATTTAATCCAGCTGTTAAATGGAATCCTCATGGAATACTAGCAGAATTAATATGTGCCACATATCAAATTAATGCTATCAAAAACATCCAGGTGAATATATTAGTTTTTATATAATCAGAAAGATTGGCATTGCCCTATCACTCTGTCTTTTTAGATACTGTGGTCATGGAAAATGCTTATTAAACATTGAATATTAAGACAGATTAGATTATCCTCTGTAACACATTAGTTTTGTGCCATTATTTGCAACTTCCTACATGAATTTTTGATTTGTGCTTGATGACTGAGCTATCTCTCACTCATCTTTAAGATCTAAATTTAAGTACCAATTCTGGTGGGGACCCTCACTGATGAATCTTACCCAACTTCTCAGCATTTATATAGTAGTATATGACATCCCCTCATATTTAGCTCCTCATGCACTCTACATTATACTGCTCCTAATTATTCCATGCATGTTTATAGTATTTTTAGAATTTAATCAAGAGCATGGGTCATGTTTTTCCCATAATGCTTAGTATAAATATGGATATTCCATAAGCACAAAGCAAATGCTAGTTGATATACTTGTAAATGTAATAGAACAGTGTTTGCCAATATCTATACACATTCATAAATCTTGAAGATCATTGATAAAACATTCATCAGTGCTTGGCACATATGAGATGCACAGTAAATGTTAGTTAAATGATTGAATGACTGCTTGTATATTTTAAGAGTCCAAAGGGAATAAACACAAGTAATTATGAAATGCAAAAGAATTAGTCCTGATATAACTGCATCAGAGATAGAGGTAGAGAATCCTCTGCAGTCCCTGAATTAGGTGAGCACCTCAGGATATGGATATGCTAGATCTTGCTCCTATTCTGGGTCTCTCCTTCATGAGATTGCCAACTCAGCCCAAGGTAACTGTAATTAATTAAAGGAGAAGCTGTGCTCCATTGTTCATTATAATCAATAAAGTCATTAGAACCTTGCAATTAAAACAAAGGTCAAACTCCTTAAATAAGAATTGAAGGCCATTTTCCTTTGGTCCAAACCCATCCTTCTACTAGTACTTACCATTTTTTTCCATACATGAATTCTTTTCTGCTGCTGGATGTCTACTCCTACCAAAATAATCTAGGATTTTTATTGTTCTTATGCTTTTGTTTATTCAATTTTCTTCTCACCTGAACTGCCATCATCATTCTCTGTACAATAAAATATTACCAGTTTTATAGGCCCACCTAATTCTTAACTCTTCCATAAAGTCCCCACTAACTTGTTAATAGTGTATTGAAACAGAGCTCTAGTGAAAACCATGGGCACAAAAACTTGTAAAATAGTCAACAACTTTAGTGAGCTTCTCTGTTTACTATTTTCCACATAATAACAAGGTATAACAATTCCTTGTTTAAATAAGATGTTATGACATTCAATTTAGAAAATATATGTGCTTTAGGCAGAATTAGTAAATGACCCCCAAAATTCCTAGTTCTGGTATAGACATACCTTTTCCCAATTATTCAAACACTAATCTTGGTGGTGTTGTGAAGAAATTTTGTAGATTTAAATAAGGTTACTATTTAGTTGACCTTAAAGTAGATAGATTATCTGGGTGAGCTTAACTGGATCACATGAGTTTTTCTTTACAGCAGAGATTTTCTCCAATTGGTTGCACAAGAGGAAGTCAGAGATTTGAAATTGAAGAAGGATTTTATGCAGCATTGCTGCCTTCAAGATGGATGGAACCTTGTGGCAATGAATGCAGGGTCTTGTAGAAGCTGAGAGGGGCTCTGACAGCCAGCAAGGAAATGGGGTCTTCTGTCCTATAGTTGCAAGGAATTGAATTTGGCCAACAACATGAATAAACTTGAGAGTAAATATTTTCTCGGGGCCTCTTGATGAAAATTCAGCCCAGCCAACATCGTAATTTCAGCCTGTGATATCTTGAACAGAGAACCAAGTCATATATAAGGACTTCTGACCTACAGAAATTCAAACTAATAAATAGTGTATTTTAAGTAGTTAATATTGTTATAATTTGTTATACAGTAATCAAAATTAAATACATCATGAGAGGAGAAGGTGATGTGAAGATTGGTGTAGAGATTGGAGTGATATGGTCACAAGTCAAAGAAGCTGGCAACCCTCAGAAGCTAGAAGAGACGTGGAATCAAATTTTTCCAAGAGGTCACTCGGAGGAAGTCTGGTCCTGCTGACACCTTGATTTTGGACTTCTAGGCTCCAGAACTTTGAGACAATAAATGTATGTTGGTTTAAGCCCCCAAAGAAAGAAAAGGAAAAATATATATTATGGGTAAAATTTTGCCCATAGTGCCTGACTCACAGTAAGTTCACAATATGAGATGCTCCATTTCATTCCTCTCGAAACTCATATAAATACATATCCATGTCATGTGATCAGTGCTTAACAGATTCTAATGTTATTCATGGTTAATCATTTTATGTATTTCTTTAGACTTTTAAACAGGTTGATTGTAATATCAAGCACTCTGACCTTTTTTTCTATCATTTATTTATAAAGTAAAATATACATGTTAACTCATTGAATCTTCACTGTAGCCCTTTATACACCACAGATAAACACATTGACAGAGAAATCCAATACATTATCCAAAGTCACATCCTATCTAATAATAGACAAATATGCAAATTGACCATACCTCCGACACACCCACAAGCCATGCCCACAAGCCACGCCCACCATCCAATCAGAGTGAGCATGCAAATTAACCCAAACCAAGATGGCTACAGCCACAGAGAGCAAGGTTTCCTAGGTAACAGAGGAAGCCAAGCTTTCCGCCTGCCCTAGCCAGGCCTAAGCCTCCACTCAAGCTACAAAGTTTCAATTATAGAAGGTAAACAAATTCAAACAAATGGTGGCTGAATGGAGCTTGAGAGAGCAGGCCATGGTTGCCACCGGCAACAGGGGAAGCAAAGCTTTCTGCACACCCTGGCCAGGCCCACCCCCTTAAGGCAACAAAGTTTCAATTAAAACCCCAACACAAATGGCTGCCAGCCTCAGAGGGAGCCCCAGGCTTGCCTCTGCTCCAGGCTACAAAGTTTCAATTGTAGAAGGAAAATAAATTCCAGATACCAGGGCCTCCACTTGGGTTGCCAGGGGGCGTGGCGGGCCTGCAAACCACCATAGGCCCCTCGTTCAGGCCGCCCCATGCCCCAAGGGAACCCCCACCTGATCCGGGACACCCTTCAGGGCAAACCAGCTGGCCTCTACCCGTGTACCAGGCCTCTATCCTATCTAATAAAAGAGTGATATGCAGATTGATCATTACTGCAACACACAATATAGCTGCCCCCATGTGGTCAAAGATCCTGCCCCCATGTGGACACAAGATGGCCACCACAAGATGGCCAGCAGGAGAGGGCAGTTGGGAGGCACCTGGCCTGCAAGGGAGGGCAGTTGAGAAGGACCAGGCCTGCAAGGGAGGGCAGTTGGAGGTGATCAACCCTGCAGGAGAGGTCAGTTAGGGGTGACCAGGCCGGCAGAGGAGGGAAGTTGGGGTCAAACAGGCTGGCAGCAGAGTGGTTAGGGGGTGATCAGGCTGGCAGGCAGAAGCGGTTAGGGGCAATCAGGAAGGCAGGCAGGCAAGCAGTTGGGAGCCAGCAGATCTGGATTGTGAGAGGGATCCCATATTGGAGAGGGTACAGGCTGGGCTGAGGGACAACCCCCCTCCATGCACGAATTTCATGCACCGGGCCTCTAGTAGATAATAAATGGTGGCTCAGGTAACTGAAATCAGATTCAGTGGTGGGAACCTTTTATCTGAAAAGGGCCATTTGGATATTTATAACATTATTTTTGGGCCATACAAAATTATCAACTTAAAAATTAGCCTGCTCTATTTGGTCAAACATTTAATTAACTCACCCCTAATGCCTTGGCAGGGCCAGATCACATGATTTTGCAGGCCTTATACGGCCTTCGAGCCAGAATTTTCCCACCCCAACCATCATATTCTAAGAGCAGCTAGCAAATGCTGCACCTCTTTGAAGCTTCAGTCTTATTCCAATTTTGGCCATGTGCATTGCCAAAATATATTTGGAACACTTACAGATAACACTAGTTATTTTATTATTCTTAATTTTATCAATAAAGAAAATTTGCTTAATACCTAACAGCTTGGGAGGATCGTTGGTCAGCTCTCCTTTATGGTGTTCAGGACTTCCTAATGTTCACCATAAAATAAATATTATTTAAAAAATATATATTCATGGAAATTAAACAGTTTTTTCTTAATAGTCATTCTATAGTCATTCTCCTCTTTCATGAGGAGAAATGATGCCTATTGTGTAAAGAGAAGATAAAAACCTCTTTTCAAAATTTGTGTGTAAAACTAAATTTCTCCAACAATTGTTCTCACCTCACCTGTAATGATCCCATGAGAGAATATAGAGTCAACTAATTATTGGTAATTAAATGAGGTAAAAAAAAGTTGTGAATTGAATGCCATTCTTGCATATTCTTTGTGGGCTGTAGAAGAACTACTAGTATAAGAGAATGTCCCAATGCGATAGTCATCAAAAAGGTCAATACCCCTGTCCTTTGAAGCATTTACTGAATATTTGTTAAGGACTTGGCTGTAGACTCTTAGCCCCTATCTCTTTGGGAAGGTAAGTACAATGTCTTGGGGTACTAGATTGCACACATTTTAAAGAATTCTAGGTTGCCGAAACAGTGTTGTGGAAGACCCAAAATAAGATAGAATAAATCCTTTAATTGGTCTTTTCTTAGTTCTTGAAAGTTACATATCTTTGTAGTTAAATAATGCAAAGTACAGTTCCAAAGAGAGGTGTCAGCCCCACCACTTGGCAACATTCTTAAACATTAACAAAATATTTTCCTTCACATAATTTCATAAAACATTTGAAGGAAAAAACTGACCTTGCATGAGCATGAATATTTTTGAAATAGTAAATATAATAACAATACACATATTAAAAGTCCAATAATGCTTATTTATTGGAACTAAGGTGAGCTATACTTACTTTATATTGCTAATGGAATACTCAATATTTTGAAGGTTAGCCCCATGAAAATTATTTTACATGAGCAGTTAGATAGAATTCTTTTAAATTTTGTTCCCTTAATTACATAATTCTTTCTTTCTTGCTTGAACAATATTTGATTAGTCATTGATGTTCTCTTTTAATTCAAAATTCTGAGAGTACTGGGAAATTTTGGGTGGGTTAACTACAGACAGATAGCAATTAAGATCAATTCTACTCTAGTTAACTATTTGACCCACTAAGTGAAAGAAAGAGGGAAAGAATCAATTGCATTTCAGCATTGGACTGAAAAAAAAAACAGCATATTAAAATACTAAAATACATTAACTTTTAATTATTATGACATGAATAAATCTAATTGACAGATAATTAACTTAATATCAAAGGAATAATTGAAGATGCTATTCATTTTTGGTAACATTAAATTTAGGATAGAAATTATGTGAAATGTATTCTATTTCTAAAAATAACTGAGGTAAATTTAAGTGTATTTCAATTAATAGCTTAAGTGTTAATTGATGTAAATTTAATATTCATCTATAGTTAGTTTTAAAATAGATCAGCAGCTGAATTTTTTTCCATAAGAAATAGGTTAGATCAATTTAGGAGAAGAGTATTTTAAATCTATAATAATAAAAGCGTAATATGCAAATTGACTGAATGGCTGAACAATGGAACAACCATCCAGAGGACCTTCCAGATGACCTTCTGGATGAAGCCAGGCCTGTGAGGGCCAAGGCAGCCAGGGCTGTGAAGGCCTACTCTTGCACGAATTTGGTGCATTGGGCCTCTAGTATATAAATAATTTAAATCAATTATTTAATCCAAAATGAAAACATACTTTTTCTTAATTTGTTTCCAGATGCAGACACAAAATAAAATATCAATAAAGTGAAGATTAACAGCATGCCATTACCTAAAATTAATATTTTTATATATTTATATATTTTGTTATATATACATGCCTATATTTTAGAAATATTGAAGAGAAAAATTTTTACCTGACCATTTTTTTACCTGACCATTTTTACTAAGTTATATATTAAATTGTTTTTAATACAACTATTTTTCCATATCTAAAAAGATATTTATAGATAAAATATTGGACTTCCTTTACATGTAGGTATATATCATCTAAAATTTTGCATCTATTTGATATTATAAAAAAATGTACGCTTGAAGATAGGAAAATTAAACAATTTTAAAGAATAATGAATAAAGAGTAAATTACCTTATTTGCCCACTACCAATTACATTTACAGAAATAAGTTTGTGAGATAATAGAAATTATGTATATATTGGTCTCTGCCCTAAGTTTCTGACACTGCTCTCCTGAAACTCTTGTAAACTGCAAAGTATTGAGAGCACTAGATCCATTTTTTGTTCTAACATTTGCTCTCTGACCCTAATTTCTGACACAGGACTCCTAAATTCCTTAGAATTTCCAGAGTGATAGAAGTATCTTTTGTTCCAATGAGGAGACTGTGAGTGGACTCTTAGATGGCTTCCTCTGGGAGCTGGTCATCAGAAAGGCCAGGCTATTAATAGAAGCTTGGAATTTTCAGCCCTGCCCCGACTTCTCCGGATAGGGGACAAGGGCTAAAAATAAAGTTAATAACTGACCGTGGGTATGTGAGGAAGCCCACATAAAATCCCAATGGTGTAGTATGCCAAGAACTTCCAGGTTGGTGAACACGCCCACATACCCTAGTTCCACAGGAAGCTCTTATACTAGGGACTCTCTCAGACCTTGCCCTATTATGTTTCTTCATCTGGATGTGCATCTATATCCTTTTATCATATTCTTTGTAAGATTGGTAAACATAAGTGTTTCCCTGAACTCTGTGAGTTGCTCTAAAAATTAATCAAACCCTAGGAGGAACTTATTGGAACACCTAATTTGTAGCCAAGTTAGACAATAGTTACGGGTAACCTGGGTTTAGCATTTGAAAGGGGGGCAGTCTCATAGGACTGAGCCCTTAACCTGTGAAATCTGATGCTACTCCCAGGTAGATAGTGTCACAATTGAGTTAAATTACAGGGCACCCAGTTGATGTCAGAGAATTACTTGGTGGTAGAAAACTCTTACACATCTGGTGTCTGAAGTGTTGTGTGTGATAATGTGAGAATAAAGGAAAAACACAGGAGAAAAGACTGAGGTTTTTTCCCAACATTTTTAACAGCTTTATTTGTAAGCTTCCGGACATGTTCTATAAATATAAAGATTATACATATTTAAAATACGCATTTTTATTTATGGTATGATGCAGGATATACTTCTCAGTAATATTTTTCACTCAAAATGAATATTGGTACCTATCTACATCAGAATATATTTATCTATATTATTTTTAATGACTGCAAACTTTTTAAAAGCTTAAATACATCATATTTTATTTCCATAATATATACTTAATAGGAATTTAGGTTATTTCTGATTTTTTCCTATTATAGGCAATAATGCAATGGATAACCTTATGTCTATATTTTTGCATACTTATTTAATTAGGTTTCATTTCCAGAAGCAGAATGAGTAATTTAAAGGCTACATGTTTTTAATTTATTAATATTTTCAGATTGCTCTTTGAAATGGTCATGTATAAAATAATGTCCTGCTGATTATAAGACTCATCATAGATTCTTAGAAAATATATTTGCATGAATTAAGTGGCAAATAAGAACAAGAAAATGTGTACATGGCATCCAAGAATTCTACAGGATAACTTCTCATTTTCTTAGCTGGGTTTTGTCACTGACTGCTACATTTTCTGATATGGAGATTCTTATGTCCAGAGCACAATGTGCTAAATAGCTTGATATACTTAAACTCTTGCTTGTTTATGGGGAAAAATTAAAAAAATAAAATAGACTATGTTCATTGTATTAGTTTTCTGTTGCTGGGTAACACTACAAACTTAGGAATTTAAAAAAAGTAAGACAAAATGAATTTATTATCTCAGTTTCCATGAGTCAGGAGTATAGATGCAGCTTAGCTGGGTTCTCCCATCATCTCATAAGATGGCAGTGAAGGTGTCAGCGGGGGCCACAGTTTTTATCTGAGGCCCATGGTCTTCTTCAAGCTCATTTAAGCTGTTAGCCAAATTCAGTTCCTTATTGTTGTATGAGTGAGATCTCTGTTTTCTTGCTAACTGTTCTCTGGGGACTTCTCTCAGCTCTTAAAGACTGCCTCTCTATATAGGTAGTTTGCAATACACCTATTTGCTTTTTCACTCTGAGACCAGATGGAAAAATAAAGCAAAGACAGCAATAAAAAATCTTTTTAAAAGTGTCCTCAGATTGGGTCAGGCCCACCTAGGATAATATTCCTATCCCCTTTTTATTACCTCAAAGTCAATTGATTTGTTTACATCTGAAAAACCCCCTTGGCATATAATCATGGTAGTAATTATCAGCTTATTTTCAACTTCTGCCTACATTCAAGAGGTAGGTTTATAAAAGGATAAAGGTCATTGTGGATCATCTTTGTATTCTGTGTACCATACTATTTTTCTATTCTATATTGAATCACATACTTTTATGATAATTATTTGTTTTCTATCTATAACGTTTGCTCTGCCAACTAATGTTTGTATTCTCATTCAAATGCTGAGGCTGAGACAAAATTAAAGCTTGCCTATTGAAATAAAACCAAAGTTGAAAATAAAGGCCAAAATCTTTTTTTAACAAAACAAAATCATCCTTTTTTCTTAGGTGTTCCATATCTCATATTTCTAGTCACTGAATTTGCTATTTTGCCTTCTCTCATTTCTTCTCAAAAATCAACTGAATAAATTCAAGCAAAATTTGTCACCAACCTGAAAAATTATTTCCTAATTCTTGTGTTATACACTCACTCTTTTTTAACAGTTGATTGAATAAAAAATAGTAGGAATTGGCATGAGAGAAAAGTCAGGACAAGTTTTAAATGCATATGCATGTTTCTTTCACAAGTTCAGTTAAGATACATAAATGTATTCTTGCCTAATGAACTTAGAAAATAAAAGTTTATTTTGTAATTAAGAAATAGTAAGACAATTAGAGAAACACCCTTTTGGGCCCTATTACCAAAGCATTGTTAGAGCTTTAAGCTGACATTTTCTTCAAACTATGCCACAATTCTTCCAGAACTTTACTTTTTTTTTTTGCAGTTTATCAAGTACTATTGTTAAGTAACTGATAAAACCATGTCACTTTTAAAATGGGCAGAAAATGTTTTTAGCTCTTTTGAGTTGCTCACTTACTTGTTTTTGTAGTCATTAAATATTAATTAAATGCATAGTTTATGGCAGACTCTGTGTAGCACTGGACATACAACTGAAAAAATAAAAAAAGACACAATTTCTGCTCTCATAGAGTTTACAGTTTGATGAGTGAGCTGGGTGTCAAACATTAAACAGCCCGGCCTGGGTTGCTCAGTGGTTGAGCATCTACCTATGAACCAGGAGGTCACGGTTTGATTCCTGGTCAGGGCACATGCCCAGGTTGCAGGCTCAATCCCCAGTGTGGAGAGTACAGGAGGCAGCCAATCAAAAATTTCTCTCATTATTGATGTTTCTCTCTCTTCCTCTCTGAAATCAATGAAAAAATATATTTTAAAAAAACATTAAACAGATAAGTACTTGCATCACAGATTATTTATTTAGAATTGAGTGGAGATATGTGAAGAATATGTAAAGGGATCTATAATACTAAAAGTGTAATATGCTAATTAGGCCAGACAGCCAAACGACCTTCCAGACATCATTCCAGATGTCCTTTCGGATGAAGCTGCGATGGCGGGGGACGAGGCAGAGGTGGTTAGGGGTGATCAGGCAGGCAGGCAAGTGGTTAGGGGCAATCAGGCAGGCAGACAAAGTGGGTAGGGGCAATCAGGCAGGCAGGTAGGTGACCGGTTAGGGGTGATCAGGCAGGCAGACAGAGTGGTTAGGAGCGATCAGGCAGGCAGGCGTGACTGGTTAGGAGCCAATAGTCCTGGATTGCAAGAGGGATGTCCCAGATTGCAAGAGGGTGCAGTCTGGGCTGAGGGAACCCCACCTCCCATGTACGAATTTCATACACTGGGCCTCTAGTTCTATAAAATAAAAGGCTAATATGCAAATCAACTGAACAGTGGAATGGTCGCTATGACACGCACTGACCACCAGGAGGCAGATGCTCGATGCAGGAACTGCCCCCTGGTGGTCAGTGTGCTCCCACAGGGGGAGTGTCGCTTAGCCAGAAGTCAGACTCACAGCTGGGGAGCACAGTGGTGGTGGCAGGAGCCTCTCCCGCCTTCACGGCAATGCTAAGAATGTACAACTGACAACTTAGGCCCGTCCCCCTTGGGAAGCGGGCCTAAGCTGTCAGTCATACATCCCCCAAGGGCTCCCAGAATGCGAGAGGGCACAGGCTGGGCTGAGGGACCCCTCCTGAGTGCATGAATTTTGTGCACTGGGCCTCTAGTATATTGATAATAGCTTATCAAAGAAAACTAGCTAGACTTGGTGGAAAGATGGAAACCTTGAATAAGTGACACTTCATCTGAGACCTGAAAGATCAATATAAATTATAGATGTTCAGGGAAGCAGTACATTAAAAGGGAGAAACATAAGAAGCCTCTGAATTTTGAAGAATCTTAATATAGTGGAAGAAGTGAAAGAAAATCTTTATATGCAGAGCTTCAAGAGCAAGAAGAGTGGCTCAAGGTGAGGAGGAGGTGCTAAACCTCATGTGACCACCGAAGTCATGAGAAAGAACCCAGTGTGCTTTCTCATTAAAAGAATGAATAATGAAATACTGTATTTCCAGGAGCAGTGCAGCATGCCCTAAATTTCCTAGAGCATGTAAAAAGCGTATCCATCAATGCTTTATTGGGGTTTCAAATCAAAAGAAGCAAAAGGGAGAGTACAGTAAGGAAACAAAATAGAGAAAGCTAATACACAGTGTCTGTAAGTGAGCTGGGCCCAGCGCTTCATAAGGAAACACTACTAGTTTCCTGGTCACACAAGTCCTTTCCCAAGAGGCTTTATGGAGTCACTGAGTCTAGGAGTACTCTCTCTGGGAAGAGTCAGGATCAATTTATCTGAATTCATGTGGTTTTCTAAAGCTCAACAAGAGCCACAATGGAGACTATACAGGACACTTGTCTCCACCCCAAGGGGAGGCTGAGACAAGCAGTGGTGTTAAGAGATGAGCAATGATGGCCTCAGGAACCTGGGAAAGCTGTGGCTACTCCTGCAGGGAAGCATGGCAGGTGATTCAGGCTAAGGGGCAGATGGGACTGAAAACTGAATTAGAGGGTTTACAATCTAGGTCTCATTTAGAGTCTGATAGAATGAAGTTTGCATTTGCAAGGTCACTTTCTGGATGCTGAGTGGGAGAAAGGATCCATAGGGGCTGAGAGAAGATGAGGAGAAGGCTTTTGCAACAGTCCAGGTGAGAAAGTAAGATAGCTTGGTAGTGAAGACAGTGGGGAAGCGTGGACATATGCAGACTGTTGGAAAGCAATATGAATATGTTCATGTTTCTGCATGGTCAGAGTTTTCTAAGCACAGAGAACTAGAATCTGCGTTAAAAGAAAATCCTTAGAGGTAAAAGGTTACTGGATAGCAAAAATTAAATAGTGAGAGACTGCTAGAGATATTTAGAAATGTATCTCTGTGGAGCCATATGTTTACTTTCAAAAGGCAATAAAACTCAGAGCAGCAATTTTCACTTGAAAGGATGGCAAAGCATTAGAAAGCAAAGTATATATCTCTCTCTCTGGGGAAGAGGAGTGGAAACTGTCTAATATCTATAATAATAAAAATAATATGCTAATTAGACTAGACAGCTGAATGACCTTCCGGACGTCATTCCAGACGTCCTTCCAGACGAAGCTGCTGCAGCAGAGGCCAAGGCAGAGGTGATTAGGGGCAATCAGGCAGGCAGGAGAACAGTTAGGGGCGATCAGGCAGGCAGGCAGGCAAGCAGTTAGAAGCCAGCGGTCCCAGATTGCGAGAGGGTGCAGGCCAGGCTGAGTGATTCCCCCCACCCCCGTGCATGAATTTTGTGCGCTGGGCCTCTGGTATATATATATAAATGGGATGAGGAAAACACTGGTTATTGCAACAAGTAAGAGTAACTCTGCCTCTGATCTGAAAACATAGTGTTTGCTTTCAGGAAAAGATAAATAGATGTATTTATCATAGACTAGCAATTACTTAATGGATAAGATAAATAAGGTTGGGTGATGATTTAGAGATGGGAGATGATTCTCTTGAAGATACTTATTGCATACAACTATTGCAAAATACTGTCGTAGGCTCTAGAGATGCTGCTATAAACATAACTGACAATGTCTCTGACCTGATAGAGCTTATAGTGCAATAATTGGGTAAGATCAGCACCAAAAATTTATGTTCCTCACTGATGTAGAAGTCATGTAGTAGGTTACATGGATGGTAAGATAAGACTGATTGATGCGCAGACTTCAGTTATCAGAGTATCGGGTGCCACTACTAGCTATTTTTCCTATAAGAATGGAGGCTTTCTCCCATAGCCATCCACCAAAGTAATGAGCCCTCCCACACTTCTAAGATGTGTATTTCAAACAATGCCAGAAATTTCAGTTGAGAAAATAGGGGCAGGTTGACTGCAGGTCCAGAGGAGCTGCCTTGTATCTTCTTTAAGACATTCTGGATGTCTCAAGTCTATTGCAACCAAAGTAGAGGCCCTGAGTGAACAACACAGTGTATCTCACCATCCTTATAAATACATTGCATCATAGTAGTAAATAAACAAAAACAAAATTTGTGGTCATAAAGGACAGAATAACCCTTTTTGCCATCTTAATGAAAATCCTCCATAAATACTTCTTAAAACCTCACAGAAATTTTCTTTAACATGACCTTTTCTCCTTTCTTTTCTTTTTATTAAAACTGGCCTCATCCAGCACTCTGACTCACCTGCCTCCGTCTCTCTTGCGTGCCCATCCCCTTAATTATGACAGAATTAAACAACTTTAGGAATAAAGCCTTGGGTCTACTGATTACAGAGACAGAGTTTCAATTAAACTAAAGATAACAATCTAAGCCTCTGTTATATTTCAGCTCCAGATCCAGATGAAGGGACATCAGGACCAGAGTCACTAATAAACTACCCACTACTCTAGCACAGACCAATCAGTAGGGACCATGATTAATGACATCCCCTCTGTATAACCCATTCTCTGAAAGCCATGGGGGAGCCAGGTTTTTTAGTAATAGCTCATCTATGACTCCAGGTGCTGTGTCGCTTCCTCAATTAACAAAACTCTTACTTTCTTTGCTCCAAGTTTCTGTTTGCATCCTAATGGGCTTTGATGTGCACAGGCAAATGGAATCATTTAATGTGGTAACAGCACCTTGAGGAGAATTCAATTGCACCCACCCATCTTCAGGAACTGAAAGTTTTTCTAATGTCATTGACAAGATGTTAAGGATGACTCCTGGGTTTTGTGTAGAGGTTAGAAATATTAAAATGGGGAATATTGAAGAAGATCCAGTTTGGTGAAAAGGAATGCCTGAACTAGAATTTTGATAAGTAGGAAGTCCTTATTTGTTGGTTTACTTGCTTTGCTACCAGAATTTAAGGTGGCATTCAATCTCACACTTTTTTTTTTACAAAGGTATACACTTAGGGGGCACTTAATAAATACTAATGCACATAAGTTCCATCACTCTTCACCATGCAAACAACATGGTTATGATGCAAGCACCCCAAGTCTTTTATTCGGCAGAGGTTTCTCTAGAGCATTTTCCATGAGAACCCCTTGTTGGGTCCACTGCTCTGTCCTCATTTATCAGTCTTTACTGGCCTCTGTTTGGCATTGTTGTCCTTCCTAATGCAGCATTAATGTAAGGATACTGACCAAGGCCCCATGGTGGTCCAGTGAAGGCCACTCTTCCCTGAACTGACCAGACTTTGTTTCCCAGGATACCTCTAACTCAAGGGCAGTCTCTGATGAAGCATAAAACTGGAGGCTAAAAGTGGTATCCTTGAGCTGAAAAAAAAAGAAGAAGCAAGACTCCTCACAAAGCTTGCTTATTTGGCATTCCCCAAATTTTATCCTTATTCCATCATCTGAAAGGCTGTCGGATTATTTATATTCAGAAGATAGATTCATTTCTAAATTCCTCTTAACAGAAGTTTTCCTAGTACTTCTGGAAACTTACCATCTTGGCACAGAAATTAGATTTCTTTCCCTTGGTGCCCTACTTGGAATTAGACAAGAAATATGAGTGGCTTGAGCAGGACTGCCACAGGAATGCTCTATCACTTCAATTTTTGCAAGATCATTTATGTAGCCTTTGACACTGCACCTCCAGGTACTATTGGGATGTTCATGCCAGCATGAGGAATAACCATGCCACTTTGTATTCCCCTTGCACTTGCAGTATTCTGGTAAGCAATGATTGAGAAACCTGTACACATTCACTCACACCCCTCTTGCCTGCAAATGAAACTCAAATTACATTGTAAATCCACATCTAAAATATACTTATTCACTTAATACAATATACTATTCATAGGTCCTTCTGCCCATGTGACAGTGTTACCAACATTATTATGCAAGCAAGCTTCTATATGGAGATAAGAGACCTCCTAAAACTGTTACCCATCTAAACTCAGCATGCACACACAGTTTCTCTAACTGGAGTGGAGGTAATTTATTGTATAAATATCTATAATTCCCCTTTCTGGAGAATGCCCCCACAACCACAACTCCCACTCAGAGCTGGGATGGGGGTCAGTTTGTTCTTTGAACTTCCAAATTCTCTGACATGTATTAGAAAGCCTTGTTTGAGTTAGAATAGACCCCTCTTAAGTGTTTGTTTTTGTCTTGTTACGGTTAGGTCAGATATAGTCATTGTAATCACAATCCAAGGCTGAAAAATATTTAGAAGAGGGAAAATTTGCCACTGAAAATATGTATCTGTATGTTCTTATTAAGCAGTGATATAAATGCATATTACTCCTTCTAGGTTGGTAACAGTAGGGTCCAGTAACAATTACATTTGAATAAAAGTCTAGACAACTAGATTTAGTTCAGATCTTCTACTAATCAACTCTGTAGCACCAGATGCGTACTTTTTTGCTCTAAATTTTATTTCTCTCTTTGCTTTACTGGCTTCTTGGGAATTCTTGTGAAGAAAATATAGCCAGTGGGGTAGTGCTGTGAAAGGCATTATGAAAATTCAAAATAGAATCACCATTTGCTATTTATATCCTCCCAGAACACATATAAGCCTGTTTCCTCTAACACATATTTTCTTACAGTCGGCATCTCTACCCACACTTCTCTTTCATAGATAATATTATCTAGAAAAACATCAAATGCGAAATTTTTTCACATTTCCTAATGATTCTGAGTCAGTGAATACACTTATTCATTCTTTTTTCCCCCCCAATATCAACAATCATTAAGTGGCAGTTAACACAACTAGGCCTAATATTTAAATCCAATTGTTTTATTGCTGACAGTATTACAGATGTCCCCCATTTTCTTCCCTTGCCCTCCTCCACAGGATTGCCTGTGTCCATGGGTTATGCATACATGCATATGTTCTTTGGTTAATCTCATCCCCTCCAATCCCCTCTCCTCTAGATCTGTCATTTTGTTCCATGCATCCAAGCCTCTGGACCTATTTTGTTAGTCAGTTTGTTTTGTTCATTAAATTCCACATATAAGTGAGATCATTTTACCCATCATGGCCATTAAGCGTATGACCATAGATGTAGATATACATGACACCAAAAGGAGTAAGTAAATTGTTCTTGCTCCTATCTCCACTTAATCAATACTAAAAAGTATTTTAAATATTTCTAAAACCCTTGTCACCAGCATCTCTCACATACACTATTGCAATAACCTCCTAAATGGTCTTTCTGCTTTCTAATTTGCTTTCGATAGTCCACAGTCTATTCCCAATATCACAGCCAGAGTGAGCCTTTAAAAGGCAGATAATGTGACTCCTCTGCTCAAATCTGTGCAGTGGTTCTCCATTCCTGCAGAGTGATGGCCAGACTCCTTACAAGGGCCTATTGGACTCCACATTACCTACACCTTCAAAAATTCTCTGGAATTTTTCCTTAGTTTTTCATTCCAGACGTCCTCCTTGTTAATGCTTAAGTAAGTTGTCTTTCCCCTGGCTCTCCTCCACCCGCTCCTAGTGACATAGATATGTGCATTGCTAATTCTTTCAACTACACCAATCTTTCTTCAAAGATCATTTGTCAGTGAAGCTTACTTTCACTATTTTATCTAAAATTATACACCCTGTCATCCTTTCCCAACATAATTTATGTATTTATTTATTTATAGTTGTTTGTTCTTCTCCCTGATGAAATTGTACACTTTAGGAGGACAAGTACTACATTTTCAACAAATATTTGCAAATACTCATTGTTAAGGAAATTATTGAGAAGCAAAATAGATATGAATGGGTAGGGTGTGAATTATAAGCATAATATTTTGTTGGAGGATACATATATACAATTCTCTGATACTTAGAAAAAGTCACTGACTTTTATGAGACTAAGTTTCCCCTGCAAAATGTGAGATTTTAATTTGCTGATCTTTCAATGCCCCTTTAGCTATAGGAATGAAAGGGTACTTCTATTATTTCATTAAATCCATAATAATAGAGGGGACCTCCTGGAATTAAAAGTAGTAGTTTTGTAACTGTACAGACTAACCACTTATTTTGCACAGTAGGTAGTAAACATATGGAATTTATATTCACAGGACCTGGTCTGACTGAAAATTCCACTGAATTGAAAAGACTTTAAAAACCATTCATGGATCATACAATTGCTGTTACTGCTAATTTTCTGAAATCATTATCCTAAATGTCAACTCTCCCACCCCACACCCTGTTAAAGACATTAGAAAAGTTGGATTTTATTTTAAACCAGTGAGATTACTTTTCTTTTACAAAATTTGAATTTTAAAAAACTTTAAAAAGATGTAAAAAAATGCACTATTACATGTTGGTGTCCTGGGAAGAAAAATGTCCACCTATAAGCATTTCTTATATCTTTAGGAAAGCAAAAGCAGGCAGGATTATTCTAATGCTCTAACTCAATAGCTCTTCTTATAATTGTTGTAGTTTTTTTAGTCTATTTACAGAATTGAGTTTACAGTTGGCTTCAGTTTAGGAATTAGTTGTCATTTTTGATTGTGCAAATGATGCTATAAAATGAATGTTATCAGCCTTAAGTCAATATATGAACAGTGACATAATCCCAGAAAAAAAAAAAAGATTGTAAAATAGCAAAAGGTGAGTTTCAGGTAAAATTCTAGAAATGATATTTATTTACATTCTTGGCAATCTCAAATTACTCTTTAAAATGCTAAATTTTACCTTGATTATGCACATCAAAAATAATGAGAGTTGTATTGCCAAAACAGATATTATCATCTTGGAAAACTGAATTTATCCTGCCCTAACTTCTTACTGCATATTGCTATTTGACCTTAACCATATAGCCTACTCTCTGTAACCTTGATTATATGCTAACATAGAGGAACTTTACCAACACAGAGAAACTCTAAGGTGTGTTGAAGGAGTACATGAATATATGCAACATACTAATATCCTTGAAAGAAAAATGACACAGTGAATATTATCATAAACATCCATTAGTAGAAACCAAACAAATTTGATTTCTAGATTACCTTTAATTTAGAAGTGAGTACATTGGTTTGATTTGTCAATAAATACTAATAATGTATCTAATTACATAGGAAATATGTAAGCTAAAAATTATAAAATCAATCTTGAATAATTATTCAAACATTTTTATAAGATGACAAAAACAAAGTTTAGCAACTAATTATTGTATTTTTATGTGAAATCTTTTGTGAATTCAAAGATTTCTAACACATTTATCTCCTATATGATTTCCTTATGTAGACTAGCTGTGAATCCTTTGCTGTGTTGCATGCTGAGATATCCCAGAGCAGTTAGTTTTAGAAGGAATGTACTAGAGATGGATGGTGTTTGGTTGAGTGATGAGTGAAGTCAATAGTGATGATCTCTGGTGATGAATCAATAGTCTCATTACCAAAGCCCAGCATATCTTAAATCTAGAGTAAGGATGATCCAACACTTTCTTAAAGGGTCTAATAAGTGTTTTAGGCTTTGTGAACCATATGGTGTCTGTTTTAACCACTTAACTATTCTTGTTGTGCTAAAGCAGACATAGATAAAACTTTACTTACAATACAGATGGCTGGGCTGTGGGGTATAGCTCTGAATCTAGAGAATAGAAATCTGATTTGAACCACAAAAGAAGTTTTGGCCCCTTCACAAAGTCTAAGAATGAGTCAATTCACAGATCTCCTGACCCTTGAATGAGGTTGAGCCGCTCTGAGGAAACAACAGCTACACTGCCAAAAACGAATACTGTTAATCTTCCTCTGAGTATGCACTGGGAAGAAAAAAATATTTTTGCAGGACCTAAACAATAGCTTTGAATTCATACATTAACTGGAGACCCAAAACTTCACTGTGGTCCAACAGTTTGAGTTGGAGGTTTGGAAGTCAGATGATCAATGGAGTTTCAGCTCAGTGGAGATGATCAATGAGCACAATGATTCAGCAAATTCATTCTGTGGTTAATACCCCAGTTCTAGAAGCACAACTTAAATATACACACTGAACAACTGGCAGAATCCTTACATTTGTTGTCTGACCTAATGAGGACTTTGTGGTAGGAGAATGAGGACTGTTATGGTAGGAGAAACCAAGAGGAAATCAGTGGAACTGCCTCTGCTTGTGAAAACAAAAGCAATGCCTTAGAGAACTGCAGAGGTGATTGCCACCTTCAATCATCCAGCGGTGATGATTCTACCATATTCCCTTTAACACACATTTTGGCCTCGGCAAAAGATAAATGGATCTAGGAGAATTACAATGTATTATTATGAACTTAAACCAGATTGAGACTCCAATTGCAACTGGTGTTTTAATTATGATCTGTTGGTGGAGAAAAATCAGCAAATCCCCTCTCACGTGATATGCAGCTATTGATCTGGCAAATGGTTTTTGTTTTTATATACCTGACAGCAAAGGCAATCAGGAGCAATTTGCTTTCAAATGACAAAACCTGCAATATACCGTCACAGTATTATCTTGAGAGAACACCCCTTTCTAGCCCTGTCATGTATAAGTAGTAAGGACTTTGCCTTTCTCCTCAACAGGTTATAATGCAGATTGGATCTATGGAGTAGGAAACTGAAATTCCTCAACGCACATTGGGAAAGCAATTATGGGTCAGAGGGTGTGAATAACCCCTCCGCCAAATTTGAGATCTCCAGCTATTTGAGATCTAGTAATTTGGGGATGCTTTTTTCCTCCCCCCCCCCCCCACTTATACTTTTCCATTATTTCATATGCACAACATTTAATGCAACAAGAACAATAAAATGTCAAGAAGGATGTAATCTGTGAGTAAACAAAGACAAAACAAAAAAGCCAAGAAAATCTATTTAGTACAGCTATGAAAAAAGATACCATCATGACTATTATTAATATGTTACATATATTGTATTTTATTGGCATACTTAAATGTAGACATACTTTAAAATAAGACAAGTAAAAGTTAACTTTTCAGAAGCAAAAAGGAAAGAAAAAATCTGATACTTTCAGAGGTTCTTCTAAAATATCTGGATGACATTACCTAATAAATTAGTGATTAAATTTTGAAATAAATGAAAATGTCTCCAATGTGAATACAGTGTTGTATTTTAAATGAACCATACAATGAGAATGGTACTCAGTGGAGCAAAATATTGATTCCATTAACAAATGTACACATTCTTTATAATCAGTGCATGTAAAAACACATGACAATCCCATAGCCTTGGCTCTTAGATAGCTGATGAAATGAAATACAAGGAAAAGAATAAAAAGTGGTTTGAATGAAAAATTGTTACCTTGTATCTTTCCTTGATCAAAATGGCCTCTCTTTAAGCTTTTGTAAAAACTACCATCAAGATACTAAATTGCATAAGTTGTATATGAAAAGCAATCTGAGTTACAGAGAAGACTGACAGAATTATAAAAATCGTTTCCTTTTTGAATAAAATTGATCTATATAAATATGACTTTCAATTTAACAATTGTCAAAAATCACCACTACCAAATTTGTGATTCTAAATCTTGCAGAAGACTAAATTATCTTGGAAAAAAAAGGTTAAAAGCACTTTTCTGGGATGTCAAGTGATCTAATTAATTCAGTGTGGTCTTTAGTTTTCCATTCCTGTTTTCATTTTAAATTCTCCTTAATTTAAAAAATAATTTAAAGATTTATTTTTCTCAACAAGAAGGTAAAAATAAAAGGAATCCAATTGAATCTTATTCTATGTCTTCACATTGGACAATATACAAAATTCTTCAAGATGGCTTTATAAAATGTATTTATTATTTAAACTACTGTATTGGACTTTGTATTTTTGAAATAGATGAGCGAGTAAGTAGAGACATTTGCCTCACTTCTCATTCACCAGATATATTAGTGTTAACAACATTTTAGGGTTTTAATGCCCAAAACACTTCTGTAACATATACATATCTTTTTATTTTCTAATTAAGGTTTGTATCACCAATGTAATTTCAAACGTTTTTCTCAGTTCATCACATGTTGTATAAAGTTTTCTATGCACACCTAATTCTCTCTATCTTCAATTTAGTTGACATTTTGCATATTATTACATTACTAGAGGCCCGGTGCACGAAATTCGTGCATGTGGGGAGGGGAAGGTTTGTCCTTCAGCCCAGCCTGCACCCTCTCCAATCTGGGACCCCTTGAGGGATGTCCGACTGCCCGTTTAGGCCCGATCCTAGGATCGGGCCTAAACGGGCAGTCGGACATCCCTCTCACAATTCAGCACTACTGGCTCCCAACTGCTCACCTGCCTGCCTTCTTGATTGCCCCTAATCACTTCTGCCTGCCAGCCTGATCACCCCCAAACCACTCCCCTGCCATCCTGATTGATGCCTAACTGCTCCCCTGCCAGCCTGATTGCCCCTAACTGCCCTCCCCTGCAGGCCTGGTCACCCCTAACTGCCCTTCCCTGCAGGCCCGATTGCCCCCAACTTCCCTCCCCTGCCAGCCTGGTCACCCCCTCTGCCCTCCCTTGCAGGCCTAGTCCCTCCCAACTGCCCTCCCTTGCAGGCTAGTCCCTCCCAACTGCCCTCTCCTGCTGGCCTGATCGCCGCCAACTGCCCTCCCTTGCAGACCTGGTCCCTCCCAAATGCCCTCCCCTCCTGGCCATCTTGTGGTGGCCATCTTGTGCCCACATGGGGGCAGCCATCTTATATGTTAGAGTGACAGTCAATTTGCATATTACTCTTTTATTAGATAGGATAGAGGCCTGGTGCATGGGTGGGGGCTGGCAGGTTTGCCCTGAAGGGTGTGCTGGGTCAGGGTGGGGGTTCCCTTGGGGCGTGGGGTGGCCTGGGTGAGGGGCCTGTGGTGGTTTTCAGGCTGGCCACGCCCCCCCCCCCCCCCCCCGGCGACCCAAAAGGAGGCCCTGATAGCAGCGATTTTTTTATCTTCTATAATTGAAACTTTGTAGCCTTCAGCGAAGACCAGGGCTGGCCAGGAAGCTTGGCTTCCTCCATTGCTGGGGGCAACCCAAGCCTCCTGCTCTCTTCAGCTCCATGGCCGCTGCCATTTTTGTTGGGATCTATTTATCTTCTATAATTGAAACTTTGTAGCCTTGAGTGGAGGCCAGGGCCAGCCAGAGCGGGCGGGAACTTGGTTTCCTCCATTGCTGGGGAAACCCAAGCCTCCTGATTGCTCCTCAGCCATCTTGGTTGGGTTAATTTGCATACTCGCTCCTGATTGATTGGTGGGCGTGGCTTGTGGGCGTAGTGGAGGTACCGTCAATTTGCATGTTTCTCTTTTATTAGTGTAGATAATCCTAACTAGAGGTCCAATGCATGCAATTCGTGCAAGAGTAGGCCTTTGCAGTTGTGGCGGCTGCCTGGATCCCTCTCTTGCAGCTGTGGTGGCTGCCTCAAGCCTGCAGCTGCAGCCTCACTTTGTCTGGAAGGTCATCCAGAGGACGTTTGGTCTAATTAGCATATTACGCTTTTATTATTATAGATAACTAATGTTAATTTGTCCTAATCTCCATACTCTATTTGAAGAACTTTAAGGGAAAATATGGTAGATATGGTGTATTAGTAGTTAGCAAACACTTAGATAACTTTCTACTGCATAGTGCCTGGAAAGCAAAATATCCTTTTTACAGACTCACCTTTCCAGTCACAGTCACTCTGTGAAATTTGAAAGGCAGAAGTAAGACTGGTGGCCACATTTTAATTTTGAGTCAGAAAAATACTCCCCATTACCAGGGTTTTGGAATATTCATTTGAATGTCAAGTGATATAATCTTAATGATCAGACAAATACTAATTAACCACAGGATTAATGAGATGTCCATGAGGTCCTGGTAGAAAAAATTAATAATTTTTGGCATTTACTGACATTCTAATGCTGATCAGATGGCAGTAGCAATGACCAAGTGGCAAAGTTGAACAGACAGTTATCTTGTGGCGCTGTAGATGTAGTTCTGGCCAGAAACCTATCATTGTGCTTAATCATGAAATTGATTTAGGATGAGATTCAATATAAAATAGAGCTTTAATGAAAACTGACCTTCTTCCAGTTGGATATGAATTTCTGCCAATCAGACAACATATTTTAAATATGCAAAATCATATATAAATAAGCCATAAGTGGGTTTCTCATTGGTAAAATCATAAGCAGATGATAAAACTTCACCTGCATTTTACCTAAAATATCAAGCTATATTTAAAATTTAGAACACCAAGTTGAATATTTAATTTTATTGATTTTTTGAAAAGTATATTTTAAAGCATGCCACATGCACAACACTACATTGGGAGCCATAGGGGAGAAAATGATCTCTAAGTCCTGACCCTGAACTCAAAAGGTTTATAATCTAGTTATGGTTATAAAACACATTAGGACTTATAAATATAAAAATAAAATATAAAACAAAGCTATATATCACAAATGATTAAACTGTCAATGAGTATTAGCATCCACAATTAACTTAGGTAGAAAAATAAAGCAAATTTAACAATATAAAATTTATTATGGGCCATTTTAAAGTCTAAAGTTATCCAATTGTATCCTGAAGTTGCAAAAATACTGTCTTTATATGATCTTAATCACATTAAAGTAAAACTGTGGAAAAGTGATAATCTTATTTTGCTACCAACTTTTCAGACATTTGAGGTGTTGTGTTCAGTTTGGAGCCACACATGTCAAGAGAACAATGCTTGCAGTGTTAGTGCAGTCATGGCCATGATTCAATGATAAGGGTTCTCAAAGGCATTTTCCCACAAAACTGAAAACACTTCAAAATAAAGAGTGTTCATTTAGGAATAAATAACATTTAAAAACCCTGTCATTTGGAAGACAAATGAATATGCTGTTTTCATCAGTCTTCCTAAGAGAATATATCAATAAGGAGAATGTGCATGAGGCACATTAATATAGAGAAGAATATTTTATTATTTTGAATGTGGCTGCAATTTCCATCCTAATAAGTAATGAGTTCACTATTGTAGGGTGGGGGGAAAAAACTGAATTAACATTCTTGTATGAAGCTGTAGAGGGAATTTAAGTTTTCAGTATGGAACTGACAAAAAGAAGATGCCTCCATAATTTCTCTGTTCAGTACTTTTAGGTATCCAGTCAGAAGCACATTCAAGTTGCCTCAGGTTATGGAAATTTATTTTAATTGAACTCCCAAAGGTTGCCTCAGCAGATACATATTAGGGATTTTTAGCACCAGAGCATCGCATCACTTGCTGAGATGCATTGGCAGCTGTCAAATCAATCTCTTAATGTCCATTCAGATGTGAGCTCCCATGTCTCTCTTTTCCAGTGATCAGGGCAAATCTTCTCTTTGTTTCTATCTGACTTTATGTAGGCTTGGTTCTTTCCTTTTATTTTCTTCTGGTATGATTTCTACCATATCTGTATGTATACTCTCTTAGCCTTCATTATACTTAAACTGTTTTATTTTATATTTTTCCATGAGTCACAATCTACTCCAGTCACTGTTTAACATGAAATGTTACTGAGCAAATTCTTGAAACAAAACACCTCATAGCCTGCCTAACTCCTTTACATCAGGTCTATGAACAGTTTGGGGCAAAGTGAAGATTTGAGTTTAATGAGTTGTGAACAGCACAATATAGTGAGAGTGTATGGAACATAGTGTTGTAGCCAGAGGAAAATCATGTAGCCTCTTTCCATAGAAGAAGCCCATTCCAAGACAAGAACTGAGCATCTCAAGTGTGCCTCAGCTAGTAACATGTAGCTGATGTGAAGAGAGAGATCATCATTGTCCCCAATTCATAAGTGGAAGTCAGGGAAGAAGAAGAAATCATCTTTATTTCTTTATTCATATAATTCTGACTCTTTTGAGTATCTTAGAAAGAAATGCTCAAGTTTTCAGTCTAAATTATCTATAGAAACTTGACAATTTTGCTTACCTACTGTGACTCCTGAAATGATAGAATGGCCTCAGGCTTTAATGAATTATTAATTTTTATAAGTATATATTTTCTAATTATAGCACTTAATATATGTGAGAATATATGTGACATACATAAACATTATGAATGCTAATAATAAAATGTGAACCTGCACATCAAAAAGTAACAGATAACAAAAGATGTGGGGAACAGGTGGAACCCTTGTGCACTGATAGTTGGGAATGTAAATTTTTCCAGTCACTATGGGAAATATTATGAAGTTTCCTCAAAAATAATTAAAAACAGAACTATCATATCATACAGTAACCCCTCTTCTTTGTATATATATGATGAAAATAAAGTCACTATATTGAGGATTATCTTCACCACCCATATTTATCATAGCATTACTCGCAATAGCTAAGACATGGAAACATGTCTATCAATGGATAAATGGACAAATAAAATAAAAGGTGATTCTATCTATCATCTATCTATCTATCTATCTATCTATCTATCTATCTATCTATCTATCATCTATTTATCTATAAAGGAAGAAATCCTGCCAATTGTGCCAATATGGATGGAGTTTGTGACAACACAGATGGCCTTGAGGGCATTATGTCAACTAAAATAAGTCAGACATAGAGTCAAATATGATTTCACTTATATGTAGAATCTGCAGAAATTAAACTCATAGAGAGTAGAATAGTGGTTGCCAGGAACTGGGGGTGGGAGGTGGGGGGAGGGTAAATTGGGAGATGTTGGCCAATGTGTACAAACTTGTTATTTTATAAGGAATGTAAGTACAGTTATAAGATGAATAAGTTTGAAGAATCTAATATACAGCATGGTGAAAATACTGTATATACACCTGAATATAAGATAATAAATCTTAAATGTTCTCACCACAATAAAAAGGTAATTATGTGAAATATTGGTGGTTTCAACTAACCTTATTGTGGTAATCATTTTGCAATACAGGTATGTATGTCAAATCAACATCTTACATACCTCAAGCTTTATATGTCAATTACATCTCAATAAAGCTGGAAAAATAAAAATGTATACTTTTACTATATGAAAATTAAACTAAGTTAAAGGATAAGAACAGACTGGAAAACACTTGCAATTAAAAAATAAAGTAATATGCATGCACAATTTTTCAATTACTGAAAACAGATAAGTACAAGGCACATGACACAAGAAAATTACACCAATATTACAAGACATTTTACTAGAGAGAAAATAACATAGCCAATAAACATAAAACTGTTATCCTAAGTAGTAAGGAAATGAAAATTAAAACAGAAATTAGTTCTAGCCATTGAGAGAATAGGGAGCATGTAAACATAATGAAATCATGGGAGTATGAGAAGATTTGCTATACTTGCATCCAACTAAAGACTTTGTCTTAAAACTATAAATAAATAAAAAACATTTGACAAAATTATAATTAAATAACTTAAATGGGCTAAACTGATCCAAATGGTCCCTAAGCATATATAAAGGTAGTCATCTTTACTTGTGATTAAGGAAAAACATATCAAAACTATTATTTGTCACTACACACCCACAATAATGCCTCAGAGATTTAAAAAATACCAAGTGTTGTCAAAGAGGTAAAGATATTGCTTTTATGGGTGATAAATTTGTAAAACCACTTTGGAAAAGTGTTTGACAGTCTGTACTAACTACAACTAAGTATATCCACACCTTACAACAGAACAATTTTATACTTACGTATATTTTCAACACAAAGATATACATATATTCACCAAAAAATGTGTACTGGAATGGTCATTATAACACTACTAGAGGCCCGGTGCATGAAATTCATGCACTGGTGGGGTTCCTAGGCCTGGCCGGCAATCAGGGCCCATTGGGGATGTCTTGTCCAGTCCTGATCGACAGTCAGACTGGTCTGGGGGCCTGCCAGCTGCTGGATGGGGCCTGCCAACTGCCTGACGGGGTGGAGGGACCAGGGGGGAAGAACCGTGGGAGGTTTGCCAGCCTGGGGGAAGTACCAGAGAAGGTTGGCTGGCTGTGGGACGTTGGCTGTGGGAGCTCATTGACCACCAGGGGGGAGCTCCTGCGTTGAGTGTCTGCCCCTTAGTGGTCAGTGCACATCATAGCAACCGGTCCTTACACAGTTCGGGCAATTTGCTTATTAGCCTTTTATTATATAGGATTAACAGCAGTCTAAAATTGGAAAGTACTAACAACCAATCAGCAATAGAACAAGTAAACATATTGAGGTTTAGTAAGACAGTAGCATACTATATAGCAATGAAAGTGAATACATTACAACTATGTGTGAATTATTTAAATAACAAAGTTGAGCAAAAGAAGCAAAAGCAGGAGTTAATGTTATGTAATTCCATTTGTATAAAGTTAATATTATATAATTCCATTTATATTAAATACAAAAATAGGAAATACTAATTTATACTTTTAGAAATTAGGATAGTGCTTACTTTTATCAGTAATGGCTAGTGACTTGGGAGCATGATAAATAATAAAATGAGCCAAAAAGTCTTTTTAATTTGAAACCAATTTACAATCATGTCCTTTGGTTTCTAATTAAACATATTAGAATAAAAACATCTTTTAAATAATGTTATCGAGCTAGCTAGAATATGAAGATAAGGGTATTTACTGATGGAGATATAAAAGGGCAAAAGCACACGTAAAGTCCATATAGCAGCCTTATAAAAACTAAAATGTGTGCACCCTGTAACCCATTAGTTCTACTCTATATTCAAGAATAGTTGCACATATGTAGGAGGACTATACAAGAATATCCATTTCAGATTATTTTCAAAATTGTATTTTAAAACCCTTTCTACCTACTAATAGGTCTTGACTAAATTAAATACACTATATACATCCCATGCATAAAATATACTTGGAAGCTATTCAAATAATTAGTTAGACATACTGACATGAAAAATACTGTGATATTATGATTTTTAAAGTAAAAGTAACTATTTTAAAAAAAATAAAATATATTAAAATTATAATTGTATGTCCTAATTATAATTTAACTAGAGGCCCAGTGCACGAAATTCCGGTAGGATCAGGCCTAAACAGGCAGTAGGACATCCCTCTCACAATCCAGGACTGCTGGCTCCCAACTGCTTGCCTGCCTGCCTTCCTGATTGCCCCTAACCACTTCTGCCTGCCAGCCTGATCACCCCTTAACCACTCCCATGCCAGCCTGATTGATGTCTAACTGCTCCCCTGCCAGGCTGTTTGCCCCCAACTTCGCTCCTCTTCTGGCCTGGTCACCCCTAACTGCCCTCCCCTGCAGGGTTGATCGCACCCAACTGCCCTCCCTTGCAGGCCTGGTGCCTCTCAACTGCCCTCCCTTGCAGGCCTGGTGCCTCTCAACTGCCCTCCCTTGCAGGCCTGGTGCCCTCCCCTGCTTGCCAGATCGCCCACAACTGCCCTCCCTTGCAGGCCTGGTCCCTCCCAACTGCCCTCCCCTGCTGGCCATCTTGTGGTGGCCATCTTGTGTCCACATGGGGACAGGATCTTTGACCACATGGGGGCAGCCATCTTGTGTGTTGGAGTGATGGTCAATCTGCATATTATTCTCTTATTAGATAGGATAGAGGCCTGGTGCATGGGTAGGGGCCAGCTGGTTTGCCCAGAAGGGTGTCCCGGATCAGGGTGGGGGTTCCCTTGGGGCATGGGGAGGCCTGGGCGAGGGGTCTGTGGTGGTTTGCAGGCCAGCCACGCCCCCCTGCGACCCAAGTAGATGCCCTGGTATCTGGAATTTATTTATCTTCTACAATTGAAATTTTGTAACCTGGAGTGGAGCCAAGCTCCCTCTGTGGCAGCATCCATTTCTGTTGGAATTTATGTATCTTCTGTAATTGAAACTTTGTAGCCTGGAGTGAAGGCCTGAGCCAGCCAGGGCTGCAGAAGCTTGGCTTCCTCCATCATCGGGGGCAACGCTAACCTCCTGCTCTTCCAGCTCAGTGGCTGCCGCCATTTCTGTTGGAATTTATTTACCTTCTATAATTGAAACTTTGTACCCTTGATTGGAAGCCTCAGCTGGCCAGGGTGTGCAGAAAGCTTGGCTTCCTCCATTGCCAGGGAAACCCAAGCCTCCCTCCTGCTCTCTGTGGCTGCAGCCATCTTGGTTGGGGTTAATTTGTATACTCGCTCTGATTGGCTGGTGGGCATGGCTGGTGGGCATGGCTGGTGGGCATGGCTTGTGGTATAGAGGAGTGATGGTTAATTTGCATATTACTCTTTTATTAGGTAGGATTAGATTGACATATAATGTAAATAAGTAAAACATCATATTCATTAACTTACCCATGTGATTACAACACATTTATATCATAAAATGTTCATATTTATAATTAAAAATTTTAAACAGGCCAATACTCTCTAAGCAATAATAAAAAAAAACATACATGCATATACATGCTCATATATATAAGTAGCTAACTAGCTAGATAAATAGCTAGACAGATAGACAGATAGATATAGATATAGATTATAGCTAGTTAGCACACAATGTTTAGCTCAAATATAGGGACTGTGACAATACATTCCTTAATAGCAATCGGTCCTTACACAGTTCGGGCGTAATAAGTAGTGGCGGGGTAAATAACACTTAAAATCATTACATAACTCTTTTTCTCCAGGGTGGCATTCTCCAAGGGTAACAGAAGGCCAAATAATGGATTTGAACCTTGAAATAAGAGATTTTGTATTTAATTAATTACCTGGTAGTATAGCCCTAAATAGTAAGGATAAAATCAAAGTGTGGATTTTAGAACAGTTTTGTTTGAGCTGTCCTCTAACATGTTTAATACAGAAAACTTTTTCCCAAAGATTAATAAAATTCACCTAAAATATTCTGGGCTAGGATCTCCTTTGCAGGATTGCAGCCCTGATAGGGCTAAAACAGTATTTTACAGCAGGTGCTTTTCAAACATAAAACAGTGTAAGGGGAAGGGTAAACTGGTCAAATTAGTTTGAGAAATTTACCATCAACCAAATTTAAAAAGTGCGATATTACTGGAATTATTAAAATATTTAATGTCCTTCATCAAAATGTACATGTAGAATATAAAGTGCCATATTTTATCAATTTGCCTTGGAAATATATTTTTCTTTGAATGAGTATCACTTGGGATTAGTGTTCACACAACACATTTTGGAACCTGCTGTCTAGACTTGTTTACACATGTAGAGAAACCAGGTTTCATATATTTTGGTAACCACCATCATTTTATAATGTGCTGGATGATTTGCTGGAATTTAACATTAACATGTACAAAAAAAATGTTAAAAAAGACGAAACATTTTTAAAAATGTAATTTAATTTTCCCCCCCTTTCTCTCACATTCTTTATATTCCAAATATTCCTCCTTCCTCCCTCCTTCTCTCCCTCCCTTCCTCTACCATTCCTCCTTCCCTCCTGCTCTCCCTCTCTTCCTTCCCCGCTTCCTTCCATTTTGTATAAAGCTCTTTTCCTGGTTCTGGCTATTGAAGCAGGAGGAGATAAGCTGGAGGAGAGTGTGACAGGGGCTCCCATATCCTCTGGTGTCTCCCAGGGAACCAGCAGTGCTCCCTCATGAACTCGCAGCTTATCAGCTCAGGAAATGATTACAAAACTGGGTTTGCGTTTATTAACGATTTAAGTTGCAAATTGCCTCTTTGCTCCCTTTAATTCTGCTCAGGCTATTAAAAGTAGAGTTGGACAATTCCTTCTCATTACTCTCCTTAAGTTCTGATATTTCATTTTATGCATCTTTGACTTTTTTTTATCCACAAAGAAAACTGAGAAAGAAAATGTCACCGAAATGTGTGATTTTATAAATTTTTTATTTCACACTCTTTGTTCAAATTTTAAAGAGGATCATTTCACCGTTTTTTTAATAAATTCATTTGGAGGCCAGGTGTTGATGAGGATAACAATAGCTTGGCATTATGAAAGCAGGCTTCCATATATCTGACAACGTATAGCAAAGGAAGCAAAGGTTGCTACATAAGAAGCATAAAAGGGTAGGAACATATAGAAGAGCAAGGCCTCATGTTGGAAGTGTATTTGAATTGGGCCTTGAAGCTGATGAAGCCAATGTAAGGAGCTGGAGAGCAAGGCCTGTGACACCTCTCCCAGCAGGGAGACAGTAAAAGCATGAGGAGGCGTGGTCAGGGGAGCTGGGTCAGAGCCAGAGCAATAGGGGTTGAGAATCCAGCTCCAATTTTCCTGAGCTCTGTGACAAAGTTCCTGTCCTGTGAACTTAACAACAAAGGTAACAGTGGTATCTCACTTAAAGGCGTGTTATGGAAAATTACATGAGATAATGGATTTTCAAATGCTCAGCCTCGCTTCTGGAGCACTTACTAGAATAAATCTCTTATTCTTGCTACAATTATGAAAACAGTGAGGACTTTGGTATAGAGTAGCTGGGAATTTGGCTTGTTTAGAAAGTTAGGATGGAGCCAAAGTGTGGAGGCCTTGATTATTTCATTTATTGGTATAATTATGAACACAGCAGTGGCATGGTCAGGTTATACGTTTTAAAGGTAGTCACTGGGAATATCTAACAGGTTTAGAAGAGGGATAAGTGTAGTGACAAAAATCAATTGTGAGTGTATAAAAAGCCTGGAACATGTAGGACAAAAAATAGAACAAAGAGAAAAGTCAGTAAGTGTGAGCCAGTGAATAGGTTGTGGTGAGAAAAGTCTTGGTATTTAGGATGATGAGGACGGTAGTGTTTTCTTTTAACATTCATTAAAAAATATTTCTTAAGCCCTTGCTATGCTCTAAAACACTGGTGACGTGAAAGAGGTCCAAATCCTCATGCAGTCACATTCAAATAGGAGACAACATACATTAGACGTGGTACGTATAATGAAGATTATAACAGAAACATTTCAAAGGGATATGTAGTGACCAAGATAAGATATATATGTATTTATATTATACTTGTAATTGACAGCAACTTCTGTGAAGATAATTATCCTCTTGAGAATTTAAACACAGGATGTGAAATAAAAATTTGCTTTCCTTTTCCTAGTTTCATAAGCTCTCCACATCCTCTACTAAAGGCCACCACACATCTTCAAAAGTCTGCGATTAAAGCATTGGGAACTTTGTAAGGTATATGATAATCTAACCACTATGCTGTACCCCTGAAGTTAATACAAAATAATACTGAATGCAAACTTTAATTGGAAAAAAAATTAAAAATATAAACCATTGGGAACTGAGTAGAGAAAATACGCCTACTCCAACTGTGGTACGATATTGCTTTATTTGCTCCAAATAGTTTTATGGACAAATAAACAATAAATTGTTTGGTCTAAAATTTACAAGGTTCTGCAATTTAAGATAGTCTTCTTTTCTCCACTAATGCTCATGATGATGTTTTCTGAACATTCACTGAGGATGTAAATGTGAAAGAATACAGGTCCTACATTATTATATAAACTAGATACATTTAATTAAACTTATTTTTGCAGAAGAAGCCTGCTTTAGGCTTCCGATTTATTTAACACCTGCAAGTCAATCTTTCTCTTCGACTCCTTCCCCTGACTCTCTCTCTCTGACTTAGTTGTTTGCTTGCTTTTCTTTTATTATAATGAGTTTCTGATCTCTAAGAAACCTCATATTTTGAATAGGTCTGTGTGTGTTTTCAATTTCAATTCATGAGTACTATATATCTATTTGTAAATTTATACAATATTTTAATCTTGTAGAGAAAAGTGATATATAATTCTTAATTATAAAACATATAATTCATTCTTAACTGATTGCTATTTTAAAATGCCATCTACCTGATAAAGTATCATAAAAACATATTTTTGAGACTACTTTTCTAAAAAAATGAACTTAACTCAGGGTTAATTAATAGACAATAAAACACAGCATTTTAAGTATATACTGTAAGGATGTAACTATTACCACAGCCATCAACAAAATGAAAAGGTAACCCACTGAATGGGAGAAAATAATTTGCCAATGATACACCTGATAATGAGTTAATTTCCAAAAAAATATAAAAAAACATATACAACTCAACACTAAGAAGACAAACAACACATTTAAAAATGGACAAAAGGCCTGAATAGTCACTTCTCCAAAGAGGCAATAGAGATGGCCAAAAGACATATGAAAAAATACTCAGTGTCACTGATCATCAGAGAGATGCAAATTAAAACCACAAAGAGACATCACCTCATTAGAATGCCTGTTAGAATGGCCATCACCAATAAATCAGCAGACAATAAGTGTTGGCAAGGAAGTGAAGAAAAGGGAACTCCTGTGCACTGCTGGTGGGAATGAAGACTGGTGCAGCTATTGTGGAAAACAGTATGTAGTTTCCTGAAAAATTATGGAAGGAACTGCTTTTTGACCCAGCAACCCCATTTCTGGGAATATATCTGAAGAAACCTGAAACACTAACTCAAAAGAATATATACTAGTTTACCTCTATGTTCATTGCCGTATTAATTACAATAGCCAAGATTTGGAAGCAGTCCACGTGCCCGTCAGTAGATGAGTAGATAAAAAAGCTGTGGTATATTTTCACAACAGAATACTACTTGACCACGAGAAAGAAGGAAATCTTACCTTTTGCAACAGCATGGATGGACCTGAAGGTTATTATGCTAAGTGAAATAAGACAGTCAGAAAAAGACAAATACCATGTGATCTCACTTATAAGTGGAATCTAATGAACAAAAATAAACTGATGAACAAAATAGGAACAGAGACATAGATGCATGGAACAGACTGACAGCTGTCAGAGGGGATGGGTTGGGGAACTGGATGAAAGAAGGTGAAGGGATTATAAAGTACAATATATATGTGTAACACATAGACACAGACAATGGTGTGGTGCTGGCCAGAGGGAAAGGGTTATGTGGGTGGGTGGAGTGGGGGAGAGGATGGGGAGGCGGGGCAGAGGCTTTGCTTTGGGTGGTAGGTGCATGATGCATTGTTTTGTTGAGTTGTACACTCGAAACCTGATTGGTTTTATGAACCAAAGTCACCCCCATAAATTCAATAAAAAATAATAACAATAGCATCAAGATTCAATAACAAGAGGAAAGGAATATAGAGAGATTTTTATGTACAGATGGTGCCTTGCTATTTATCAGTGAGCCATCAACAATTATCCTGGAAATATTGAGATTAATAGGCCCATTTAGTAAAAGAGCTAATTGTGAGAGGCATTGGAATAAATCTCAGCTGTTTTCCATATGAAAAGTTTTCTCTAGGGCAATTGCATTTCCTACAGAGTTATAACCAACTCACCAATGCCAGAATTATTTTTTCTACAATTTTGGGATGTTCCATTTATGGGAATCGTTTTTCTGGAATTGTGTGGTTATATGCAGAAATCCCTTAACCCTTTGCACTCGCTTGCTTTTTTCTCGATTCCTTTATTCTACTCGGGATTTAATTTTTTAAATACCCCAGATTTTACAAAGTGCGGCAGTAGAATAAAAAACTGTTTCTTTTCATACAAACTTATTTATTTGGATTTTTTTATATTTCAAATTATTGATACATTCAATAACCGTCACACTCGACATCCGAGTGCAAAAGGTTAAAGGTGGCACAAAGGGATGCCAATTACTTGAAACTTTTTCAGAAGTTCAGTTTCCCACAATCATCTGAATCCTCTCTCCTCTGTATACTTCAGAGCCTAATACAACCCAGCATGTTTTGGTAGTGGTTTCAAACTAATGAATATCCAGCAACAATGACCATTTGAAAGAGTTTAGATTTTACTAAGCTGATAATTGCAGGATTTGATACAGCTTCTTTGTTTTCTTTTTTTTTTTAAATATATTTTATTGATTTTTCACAGACAGGAAGGGAGAGGGATAGAGAGCTAGAAACATCGATGAGAGAGAGACATCGACCAGCTGCCTCCTGCACACCCCCCACCGGGGGATGTGCCTGCAACCAATGTACATGCCCTTGACCGGAATCGAACCTGGGACCTTCCAGTCCGCAGACCGACGCTCTATCCACTGAGCCAAACCGGTTTCGGCTGATACAGCTTCTTTAAGTCAATATGCAGTAAACAAAGCCAGGTAAAGAAGTTTTATGGCAAGGGGGTAGGCTATGAGGCTACAGAGTAAAGCTGGATAACAGAGAAACAGAAGAGTGAGTTCAGAAAACACAGACTCGAATTCCAGGTCCTCTATAAGTTGGGCGATTCTGCACAAGTCAATCATTGCCTTTGCCTCTTTTCTGCGGAATGGGATTTAAGATCCTGTAATCAAATGGAGCCATATATGGAATATTGTAGACATAATAAAATATAAAAAGTAATATAAATATTAGCTTTGCGGGTTTTTCCTACAAATTGGGCAAGTATGCTCATCTCACTCAGAATCAAGTACTAAGCTCTTTCAAACATCGTGGCCAGTTGCAAGTTGTATTTATTTGACTACGTGTCAAAAAGTTTTATTCTTTTTGAAAAGCCCATAGAAGATAAAGCAAAGCAAGCACTTATTTTGAATGCTATAATTTTACTTCTCACACAAAGTACAAAGTAGCAATATTACAGATGAAGCAATTTAGCAGAAGCATGGAAGAAAATTAAGCTAAATGTAATCTTCTGTAACTTAGGCTACTTATTTAAATAACAACCATATTTAGCTCTTTTAGTTAGCTATAGCTAGACAGGGAAGATATTCACTAACAACTAATAGCATACAAATAACATCAACACCCAGAACACTCAGAATCCTACTAATAGGAATAAGCATATTTCCTCATGGCCATATATTAATCTATTCAGCAAAATTCCTCTTGCTCTACTGGAATTTGTACTTGAAAAAAAACAAAAGAAACTAAAATGGGAATGAATTTGGTAAAATAATCAAGAAAAAAATTAAAGGAATATTTACTTCACTGGAAGTCTAGGTCTACTAGTATAGCCATGAAATGAACTCATAGTACTTCCTTCATTGTGTGAAGAACATATATTTTATTTCTCTTTATTTCATTTTGATACTTCTATAAAGTGCAATAAATTTAGTACCACTAAAATACAATATATGAAAGAAGTACAAAAAATGAGTCCTTTTTCTTATTGGATTCAAAGACGCGCTATTAGGTAATCTGTCAAACCGCAATACCAGTTTCTGAAATGTTTACTGAGCTTCTGTTCTTATATCCTCACTGATAGTAACAAACACCTTGGGGACATTTACCATACTGCAGACTAGACTTGAATAGCTAACTCTTTTTCTGTGAAGGGCCAGATAGTAGATATTTTAGACTTTGTGTGCCATATGGTCTCCGTTATGATTACTAAACTTGGCTGTGGTAACTTGGAAGTTGTAACAGACAAGACAGCAATAAATGGTCGTGACTATATGTTTCAATGAAACATTGTTTGTAAAAACAAGTAGTGGTCTGGATTTGGCCCATGGGTTGTAGTTAGCTGATATCTGCTCTAAGCTATGACACTGTGGTGTCTGTCGATCTAATCTGAGAAAAAATCCTGATGTGTTGACATAATGGAAAAGAATAGAAAATCCTGAGATACTGACATACAGATTCCAAAGGTAGGAAGAGACTTCTATCAGGATTAGTGGAATGGGGTGTCATGGGTGAGAAAAATGAATAGATGACAGAAGGAATCAAGGCCTGATTTAGGGCAAAGAAAATAAAAAATTGGAAGAATAAAGAAGTGGGGGAGGGTCACATACAGAGAAGAAAGGAGTCTCCATAACTGGATGCACAGGGATCTGTGTGTGCCATATGGTGGTTGAGTACTAAGGCACTGAAGCCAGGCATTTCTATGTGCAAATTCTATATTCACTATTTGATTAACCCGTTAAAAAGAGGAGCAATGACTTCAGGAATGTTTCTCTTCCTCCTCCAAATCTTTATTCTCATAGTAAGATGAAAAATACAATACTTAAAATGTTTTTGATATAATGAAATGAAATACATGCATTGCACATAGCAGGCATTCAAAAAATATTGGCCATTATAACTTTTAGGGGAAAGCTTGTTTATGATATTAAATTGAAATGTTTTTAGGGGACACTTTGTTGTGCTGTAGTTAAGATGATATTTTAAAGTCTCAAGCTGTGAGGAACAAATGAATTTTTACAGAAGTAGCATCCTGCTGTGAGTCATGAGACCTAATTATATTTTAAGTTAGTTGCCATGATCAATTTTCCCTCAGTCTGTTCATTTTTAACATAAGGTGAGACAACCAAATATCTTTTTTTGTCACAATATACATATTGTTTACTGATTTTAGAGAGAGGAAGGAAGGGAAGGAGGGAGGAAGTAAGGGCAGAGAGAGAGAAGAGAGAGATCAATCAGTTGCCTCCCATATGCACTCTAACCAGGGATAGAACCAGCAACTTGGGTATGTGCCCTGAACAGGAATTGAACCCGCCACCTTTTGGTGCACAGGACAATGCTCCAACCAACTGAGCCACACAGGCCCAGGGTGCAATGTAACATTTTGCATGGTGAAAGGAGCACTATGTTAAGATGTAAGCTTTAGGTTACAGTACTTTCTTTGCCACTGACCAGCTAAGCAGTCAAAGATAAGTTGCTTAAATATTAGGAAATTGATCATTTCATAATCAATTAAAAGAAAGTTTTGAACTGCTGACCTATATCTAGTAAGACTTCATAGAAAGAAATGACCTCGTATCAGATTTACCTTTGCTGGTAATTTTCTGTATAAGTATGTAAATTGTTGATCCTGAAGCCTTGACCTCCTCTCTGTCAAGTGTCACCAGGGTTTATAATGTCCTATTTTGCTTTCATCTGATGAGATCATATTTATAAAAATTTAAATGATCATAAACCCCAGAGAGCTTATTTTTACCTAATCTGAGGTCCTAGTCTGAGTAGTAGTGACTTAACTACTTAAGACATGCTGTAGAATAACAGGTAAAGCAAGTGTTAATGTCCAGTAAATCAGTATAAAAGCTAATATCCCATCACTGAATTTTCTCAGTCAGAAGAAGTTATAGGATTTGTGACCATGGAAGAAAAAACAGAAAAAACTTTGATTCTCTTTTAACACTCTCTATTGACAAGGCTTTTAAACTATCTAATTTTGATGAAACACATGGATGCATAGATTCAAGAAGCATAACAAATATTAATTAATATAAATTCAAATAATCCACTTCTGGAAACATTATAGTCAAACTTCTAAGATCACTGAATTAAAAGTCAATATGCAAAAATCTCTTTTATTTCTACATATTTGTAAAAAATGAAAGTCATGTTTAACACACATCTTTTATAATAGCAAATGAAATACACAAAAATAAAACATTAAAATAACAATAAGATATTGTGCAACTTGAACACTAAAATGAACATTGTTAACCAAATTTTGAAAATGAATCCAATAAATATAGATATATTTATTTTTCATTTTATTGAGATGTTAAATATCCAAATGATCTATACTTTATTTTTTTCTAATAATTTTTTAAAAATTGATTTCAGAGAGGAAGGGGGAGGGAGGGAGAGAGAGAACCAACAATGATGAGAGAGAATCATTGATCGGCTGCCTCCTGCACGTCACCTACTGGGGATTGAGCCTGCAACCCAGGCATGTGCCCTTGACCAGAATCAAATGGAGGACCCTTAAGTCTAACCACTAAACTAAACCGGCTAGGGCCAAATGATCTATACTTTAAATGATCTATACTTACTAAATACTTAGCTAAATATATCAGAAAAATATTTTTTTTTGAAATTAACAATCTGATTCTAAAATTTATATATAAATAAAGAAAACTTATGAGACCACCCTAAAGGAGTACAAAGTTAGAGGACCTCCACTTATACCTTTCAAAATGTAATTAAGAGAGTGGCTATTTGGCACATTTATTAATCAAAACACAAATTAGATAAATTGCAATTTTAAAATAAACTTACACATATACATTCACTTGATTTATAAAATAGTGGTCATTGTAGTTGAACAGAAAAGGTAAAGTCTTTCAATACCTAGTGCTAGGGCAATTGGTTAACACTGCAGAAAACAAAATAGTTTTGACCCATTCCTCACACAATATAAAATTAATTTGAAATGTGTCATAGATTTACAGCTCTATGACAGGTAAAAACCATAAATCTTCAAGAAGAATATACATGAAAATAATTCCATGAACATGGGTAAGGAAGCATGCGTTAAACAGGGCAGAAATGCAGTAACCATAAAATAAAAATATTAACAAACTGAGTTTCTTGAAATCAAGACATTTTAATTGAAATTGGTAAACCACAAAACTGGAAATAAGATATCTAAAATAAATGCATCTAACAAAGAATATAAGTGAATTCTATAAATTAATAAGACCAATAACTCACTTTCAAACTTGGGAAAACTGAACATGCAGAAAGTAGATATCCAAATGGCCAAATAAATATATAAATATGCGCTAAACATCTCCATGCACCAGTAAAATGCGTATTAAAACTTTAATGTTATATCACCACACTTCACCAGAATGACTAAAATTGAAAAGACTCACGATGCCAAGTGTCTGTGAGGAAGTGTAGGACCTCTCCTACCGTGTTTGTAGGAAAGTAAATTGGTTCAACTACTTTAGATAACTTTGGGCAATATCTATTAAAACTAAACAAACTTCTACTTTGTGACCCAATAATCCCACTCCTACGTAAATACCACAAAACCCATTTACTTAAGTCCAACAGCATGTATAAAAACATTCCTAGCAACCTTATTCATAATAGCCTAAAACTGGAAGTAACCCAAACATCTAATGGATGATATTTAAGAATAGATATATCATAGGTTATTTATTATATCAATAAAAAGAAATGTAGCACTAAAAAAACATAAAAACATGGATGAATATTATAGATAATATATTGAATGAAAGAAACCAGATACATAAATTTATGTATCATATATTCCATTCATTATGGAATCAGCCAACATTAATCTATAGTTTTAGAAAGCAAAATAGTTACCTCTGTGGAAAACATGAAAGGACCTTATGGAGTGTTGTATATGTTACATACTGAGTGAAGATTACACTGGTACATATGTAAAACTGTATTAAGCTGAACACTTAAGGCTTCTGTTCTTTAGTTATACCAATATGTATTTTTTTAAAATATTTTTCAGAGAGGAAGTGAGAGGAAGAGAGAGATAGAAACATCAATAATGAGAGAGAATCATTGATCTGCTGACTCCTATATGCCCTCTATTGGGATTGAGCCTGCAACTCGGGCAGGTGCTTCTTTGCATGACTGGCAAATTTTTATTGTATGTGGTCCATTTTGTATAGTACATTGTTGGTTTCTGGATTGAGTGGTATACCTTTAAATAGTATTGCCCTCTTTGTTCTGTTATGCAATTGAGTTATTTAGAATTACTTAGATCCTTTCAGACTTGCTTTCCTACTTGGATAGTTGGTCCCCCACCCATGCATGAATTCATGCACTGGGCCTCTAGTCTTATATAAACTCAAGAAATTATTTGACCTATTACTTCTTTCAGTCTTGGTTTATCACTTTACAATCATGCATAATCAATAGTCAGTTTAAGACTTAAAGAGACAGCTCTTCAGATTTCAAATGCATTCTCCATTTCTTTCATTTTTCTCCCTCCCCCGCTCTTGTGTGTGTGTGTGCATGTGTGTCCCTTTTCTCTAAGTCTCACAAGTTATCGTCACCTAAGTCTCTCCAAACTGTCATCTTTTTTCCACTTATTGGGTTTCCTGAGGTTCTTTGGCTTCCCACTCTCTCTTTTGTTTCTAGTTAACTACCTCTAGAAAGTGAGCAGTTGTAATTATAGTGTTTACTTCATTTGTTTTCCTTCTCTCATGGATCAGTCCTGCACTACTTGTTATTCATAACTGAAAATCATTGTTTAACATAATTTTCTGTTTCCTCCCAGTTAAAGTATATATATTTTTACTTTTATAATTTCATAAAGATAGATGATACAGAAAACATAGGAGAAGGGGGGCTGAGTGAAGGTGGGCAAAGGTGGGAGGGGATATCTGTAATAGTGTCAACAATAAAAATAAAGTTTAAAAAGAAAAAAAATAAAAAGACTCTTTGCTATAGAAAAGGATAGGGGGAAAAATAGGAACAGTGTAAAAATAAAGAAATGATACAGAATTTATGTGAAGGAGGGCACTGGTCATAAGTCCATTCTTGGAAAATGTACTTGACCTTTAATAAAACTCACTTTTCTCAATTTTATGGTGGAATTGCTTAGGCTGGTAATTTTGAAAGTCATTTGTAACAGTTTAATTGTATTATATAGGCCAGCTTAACACCACATCTTAACAACTGAACTAACCACTCACATATAAAGCTCAATTTTTGCTGATTACTTGTTTTTATATTAAGTACTGACCAGGAATACATTTTTGTCATGACTTGTTTTCATAAAAAAGGTTACTGTATTATTCTATCTTATATTTTAGAGCAAATAACTTCTTTTCGTTTTGAGTGTTGACATGTGAAAGATTGTATTAGCTTCCATTTATTCCATAAATCATCTGTGAAACATTTCTTTGTGCTTATTATTTATTCTCTGTAACTTTCTTTGAGTGGGGTGTCTCTCCTGGGAGAGTGTTCAATAAACTTCCCCTAACATTTTCATCATGGAAGCAAAGAGATCCTGGACATTGGTTCTCCAACAGTTGGAAATGGAAATTAGTGAAGTTGTGGAAACTTAAGTTAAATTCTTGGTTTTTTGCAGCACTTACACAGAGGAAATTGTAAAGCCCCATTGGGGGCAGGAAAGAAGCTATTTAGAAAAAAAAAGAAAACTTATATTTTTGTTAAATATGAACACTATTTATGCAATGCATATTATTTTCTGATGATGTCTGTGTCCTACAGAGATCTTGAAAGCTGATAATGAAAATGCCCATCTATATATATAAAAACAACAACAACAAAAGTTAAAATATAAAACACCTTTGCATTTCAAGACTATTCACTATTCTAAAATCATATTATTGCTCAGGAGACTGTGCCCTTTCTTCACTCAGTGCTTCCATTTAACACATGCTTGCCTTGTGTTCCATTTTTCTCTCCACCAGCCTGGCTGAGCAGGAAGGGGTCAGGATACTGGTTTTGGTACCTAGACGGGCAGGAGGATGGGCCTACTTTAGCCTGTAGAGGCTGAAGCAATCTGACAGTCAATGGGAAACTGAAACCAAAGGCACCAGGGCAGGTATGCATCATTTCAAAACTGCTAGACAGGCATGGGCTGCAGGTCCTAGATAAGATGTGAACAACTAGAAATGACAGAAGAGAGTTGGGGTAAAGGTGAAGAAAACAAATCCTGAGTCCCAGGACAGTATCTCAGACCCTATTTATCTAGGATTTTTAATTTTTTTTAAAAGTTTGTATTTTAATAAAATATTATAATTTCTTTCAATTCATCTGATACAATTAAAGTACAAAACGTTATATCACTATTTAGATATGGAAAACATATAATTCTTTGCAATTTCATTTCACTCTTTTCAGAACTTACGTAGAACAAAATGAAATGGAGATGTAAGAGGATCTATTATTTTCATGTCATCTGCATTATCCAGAATATAAGTTCATAGAATTAACTCATATATGAACACTTAAATATCAATATTAAAAGAGAAAAAATAATTCCATTTAGAAATATACAAAGCATCTGAATGGATATTTATTGGTAGAAGATTTACAAGTGGCCATTAAGCATATGAAAACAATATTATTAGTCTTTAAGGAAATACAAATCAAAACCCAATAAGATACCATATCCCATGCACTAAAATTGCAATGATCCTACATAATAAAAAGGTAATATGCAAATTGCATCACTCCGCTACGCCCACGATTGGGCTGGCTGGAGGCGCGGGGGGCGGGACTCAGGGTAGCCAATTGGCTGGCGGGAGGAGCGGGGATGGGGACTCATGAGTCCCCGCGCCCCGCTCCTCTCACAGGCCTAAACGCCGGCCGGCGCTGCGGGAGGACCCATGGGGCCAGCGGAAGGCGCCAGTGGAGGAACTCGGAGTGGCCGATTGCATGGCTGCCGGCATCAGTTTTCCGCCAGTACCAGTTTTCCTCTGGCCACCTGCCGATTGCAGCGCCTCCGGCCACCCCGAGTCCTGCCCCCAGCCTTCAGGAGGCACTTCGATCGGTGGGTAGCCAGAGGAAATGGTGCCAGGTGGCCAATCGTGCTGGCTGGAGGTGCTCCGACCCGCGGGTGGCCAGAGGAAAACTGGTGCTGGCAGCCAGGTGAAGGAAAATCTATTGCACGAAACTTCGTGCAACGGGCTTCTAGTAATAATAATAAAAGACAGACAATATAACAATTGGAGAGGATATAGAGACATTTGTATCACTTATACACTGTTGGTGGGAATGTAAAATGTACAGCTGCCTAAGAAAACAGTCAGACTGTTCCTCAAAAAGTTATACCTAGAGTTATCATATGACTCAACAATCCCACTCCTATGTTTATGACGTAGACAACCTTAATTTTTCCCTCAGCTTGACTAAACTTTAACTTAGACAGGTTTCTTCCTAATTATGGACCACTGATCTCCCTTTTCTTAGAGCATTTACTAATGAAAACTTAAAATTACAAATCCCTTTCTGTGTCCTTTTGAGATGTACACATTTAACCAACCTCTTGCCAGTTTTAGAACCCAGGGATGTCTTTCTCAAAAACCTGGGAGCCATTCATTTGAAATGTACTCATCTAAGGAGATAGTGCCCCATTTCAAGAACATATACTCCTACAGAATTACTGATGTGCTAAGTATATATGCAGAATAATCAAATTAGCATCATAAAGATAAAATTGTAGATATTGTTACCAAGTGATATTAAGAGATATGAATTAGTTTTTTGTGTGGGGGTACTTTAAGGGAGCAAATATATGTTACAGGCTAGACATATAAACAGGGTAATAAGAGCAAAAAATATAACACAAGTAGTTGTTTTTCTATGATTTCTTTAAAACCAAGAGAGGCCCTGAGCATTCCTGGTACTAGGTTGGATTTAGGCATCAAAAACCCACTTTACCACACCATGGGTACAAGACATCTCAAACAAGTCTAGTTGCAGTGAGAGGGTAGCAGCTGTCAGCCAAGTCTCTGTTACCAGGGTCCCAATTTGGCAGAATGAAACTCACTACAGACTGATTCATTTGCCTCCAGAATAACCATTATTGCTTGCCTCATTTTCGGTTCTTATAAGTATAATTCTTGTATCACATGATCTCACTCATCTAGGGGAAATAGTGAACAACATGAACTGATGAACAAAAACAGACCCGGAGACAGGGAAGCATCGGTAAGACTGTCAAACCTCAGAGGGAAGGTAGGGGAGGGTGGGGGAAAGGGGAAGAGATCAACCAAAGGACTTGTATGCATGCATATAAGCCTAACCAAGTGCTCATGGACAACACGGGGGTAGGGGGTATATGTGGGGAAGGGTTTGGGATAGGAATGGGGGGATGAGGACAAATATGTGATACCTTAATCAATAAAGAAATTTAAAAAAAATAAGACAGGATGAGAACTAGTACTTAAATAGACTAAGGCAGTGCTACCTTAGGCAAAATCCCCAGACTGAAGTTCCCCATACCATGTTCTTGTTTATACTTGTGCAAAAATGGATTAGTGTTTCTTAGAAGAGTTACTCTGTCTCAGTATCTCCTGGTGTAGAAGGTGATAACCCCCACATGTAAAATTCAAATATTAAGTGATACAATATAGAAAATTATTTGAGCTGTTAAAGGTATTCTGCAAACTTCTAATTATGTATAAATCATTTAAAATGGTTTATGCTGATACTTACTAGTAATACACTACACAACTTAAAAACATAAATGCAAAACAATGTCATTTATTCATGTTGTGAGTTGAATTATATGACTTCATCACTTAGTCATCAGCATTAATAAAGAACTTAATTTAAAAATAATTAAATATATTATCAATTTGTATATTACCTATGGCACATGCTGAATGATAATTTAAGTACATCTGTATTTTTTCTGCCTTAGTTTTCAGAGACTTATGGCAAATAGTTACCGGGGCTGAGGCACTCACCAAATATTGTTTATATCAAAAAAAGGTAAAATGGGAAAATAAACTGAACAACATGGTTTTAATAAGATATTGTGAGACACACATTGTGAACTTCCCTGTAAATTTTCACCTAGTGAGAACCTAACGGACCATCCGGTGCAATGGCTCCTTCCTGTCAACGAAGCAAACACTTTAGGGCGTCTCTTTGACATATCTAAATGGCCAGCATCACTCCTCTCGCCCTTTGGGGCCATTAGTAAGTAAAATAAGCCATACTTAAACAAACACAAGCAGTGTGGTTGATTCTGCCACCGTCACTCTGACAACTGACATAGATACTCAAGTTAAACATGATTAGTAGACACGTAGCATATACATGTGAATATACTGGACAAAGAAATTATTCAGTTCCCAGGCAAGACTGAGAAGGAAGGCCTGAGATTTCATCACGCTAGTCCAGAACAGCACTCCATTTAAAACTTAGGAATTATTTACTTCTGGAACTTTCCACTTAATACTTTCAGACCCATTGGCCATGAGTAACTGAAACCAGAGAAAGTGAAACCGCAAATAAGGAAGGACTACTGTGCTTTTTAAAAATGAGTAATTCTTCACCATTTCTCTTCGTTTGACCCATGATTAGGAGGAACAGAGTTTGTTCATTGTAGATACAGGTGAAAGGGCTCATGCAAATGTAGTAATTTCCGTAGATGCAGGACTCTTCGCTACACTGGAGGTTACAGAGTATACCTTTCTTCAGCTTTAGTTTGACCTGATGTCTGAGACCACATCTAAGCTGCCCTTTCCCTTCCGGTTAGAGGACATAGTGGATTTCTTGATGTCATTCTCCATGTTTTGTTTAGTCAAGGATATTTTACAGCTGGTCTCTTCTAGTGATGCCGGGTTGGGATTCATATTCTTTGACCTACATCATTACAGAGAAGGACCTTTTTCCTCTTCCAATGACACAAATGTCCCAGTAACTCTCATTTATGAAATCTTTCTCTCTGTACCGAGATATGATTGCCCTCCTATAGCGCCATGGATCAAGAACCTATGACACTGTCTTTTTTTGCCTACTGGATATTCAGATAAACAGAGAGAACTAGAAATGGCTTGTGCAAATTCTGCTGTTTCCCATATCCTATTTATTTACCACCTCTGAGGTTTTCTATGGCCTATATCTGTTTTCCCCAGCAACATATCAAACTCACACTGTTTAATTGGTGACCTGTGACAGATTCAGTCTCTTGGGAAATACAACAGCCTCTGCCATTGAATATTGCAAGTCATATAGGATCTCAGTGAATATCATTACTGGGCTAGGAAATCTACAATTTATTTCACTTTCTTAGAGCCAAATATTATTGGTCCAATATTTCTTTAATTCTTCTATTCAAAATAAGGATTTAATTCCCTGTGGTTTGCCTCATTGCATATGCATCTTATTTTAGTAGGAAAAATATATTTCATCTACATTGATTTATTCTTTACAAAGCAAGTTTATTTTGTGAAATTGATATATCAACATCTATAGATCTATAGATGTGTATATCTATATTTGCCTATATATACATATATGTAGATTGATACATATATGTATATTAATGTTCTATGGCCATATAAATATTTTATATCCTTATTGCGAGCATCACCCTAATAAGGATATAAAATATTTCAAAGACAATATATGACCATAGAACATTAATGTATGCCTCACTATAATTTATTACCACCTCCCATAAGCAATCAATATCTTAATTTTATCACTTACAAATTAGCATGTATATATATATATGTATATATATATAGTATGCATATATATATATAGTATGCATATATATATATATAGTATATATACATTTAGTTCCTTCACTCAATATTTTTTATATTTATCCATGTTGTGTATATCAGTACATTATTCTTCTCTGCTGAGTAGAATTGCATTTTGAATACACCACAATCTGTTTTTCCATTCTTCTGTTGATAAGCATATTGGTTACTCCAAATTGATTTTTTTCACGTCTTAATTATTTACCACTGGTAAATTGCTAAATTCTCCTCTTAGTTCTAGTTTTGTAGATTTCTTAAGGATTTTCTATGTAAAAATCCATGTTGTCTGCAAATAAAGAGGTTTTATTTCTTCCTTCCTACCTTTTGTCTTTTTATTGCTCTTGATAGCCTTATTACATTGATTAGGACTTCAGGTACAATGTTAAATACAAGTGATGTGAATAGACCTGTTTAACTTATTTCTGATCTCAGGGGAAATTTGAGGAACATACTTCATTAGCATGATATTAGTGGTAGATTTATTTTTATGCCCTTTATCAGGTTGAGAATGTGCCCTGTATTCCTAGGGATGATAACTTTTCTCGCATGATTTTTCTGTATCTATTGAGATGATAATATGGTTTTTATCCTTTTTTCTGTTAAGAAAAATTGCATTGAACAGTTTTCTAATGTGAATTCAAACGCACATTCCTGGAGTAAATCCGACATGCTCACAAAGTGCTTCCATATTGATGATTATATCAGCTGATGTTATGGAGACTTACAGCTATTTTCATGAAGGATACTTGTCTGTGAATTGCTTCTTATAACATCAAGTTTTGGTATCAGGGTTTTCTACCTTTACAAAAATGATTAAGTCTCTACTAATGCTCACAGTGAAGTAGCTCTTCAAATTTTAGTGAATTACTGATGCAAAACTTTATCTGCCCCTTTGTCTCAAAACAACATCCAAACTCTCTTCTCTTGGTTGCCAAAAACATTGGGGAATCAGTCTACACATTTCTGCCACCATTTGCCAATTTCTTATTCACAAAAATGTCCAGTTTAACTTTTTAAACTGGAGTTCCAGCCCATATTTCTATTTTTTTCCTCCTCCTATTAAAATATCTATGACCACCTCATGCTTAATACTTTTAAAGTTGAACATACACATTACCTCCAAGTTCATTCCTCCTCTGAGCTCTCAATATCTTCTGGTGACAGCAGTATTATGCCCATTACCTAAACTAAAAACTATATATTTGACTCTTGGTTTCTTGTACTCTTTTAGACAAACAATTGATGGAGCCTGTCAATTCTAGCCCTGTGATTCTTGTCATATTAAGATCTTTCTTTAAGTCTCCCTGTTCATATCTTTCTTGCTGCTTGCCCAGATTGCATTGGTCTTCTAACTTATCTTATTTCTTCCATGCCTCTCCCCACTCCTCTAATCCATTTGAAACATTACCATGAGCAGTCTTCCGAATGCATGTGTAGGATTTTACCATTTTTCTCATTTGAAAACATAAATTATCTTATCAAATTAGAAAGGAATCCCACAGATTAAAACTTGAAACTCCATATCCTAACCCTCCTTTATAATTTCTACACATTTTCTTTATGCTACTGTATAGTATCAAAAATGAATAACTTATTTTCCTTTGTATGCTACATATATTTCTGAATCTATTTCTGTGCTAATTTTAATTCCTTAATCTGGATCTCTCCTCCTTCTTACTATAAACACTATAAGGTAGTTATTAATATTCAAACTATGAAGTGATCTCAGACTTTAGAACACAATTACCTTATTCTGATTATCTCTTTGGTTTCCTGTTGAACTGTTCAACTTTAAGGGATAGAGTCTGAGTCTTTATTGTTATTCCAATATATACAGCATATTATTTTGCTCATTGTAAAATTACAATATTTGCTGAATGAATGACTTAGTCTCCATTGACTTACTTTCTTTTAAAAAAAGAAGTTATTTGTAGTCACTTTAAAGTGACAATTTATCTTAGTTTCCTTAGGCGTGATCACAACCACCATATGTCCTTGACTGAAGTATAAAGAGAAATAGTTTGGAAACACTGATGTGTTTCATTATGGGGAAATAACATACTTTTAAATTCTTTACTAACCGAGGGAACTTTATATCTTTGTCTTGAATCTCATAGTTTTAAGTTAATGTCCTTCATCCTATACTTTGTCATCTACGTAATCTTATTGAAATTATGAGATTTTACCATTTCTCTGGAGACCCTCAGTTAAAAGTGAAAATCTTCAGACAGTTAATAGATCTTTAGTTTGGTTAAAATAAATAATAAAGTTCATTAATTTTAATTTATTGTTTCTCATTAAAATAGATAGCCAAATGTATTTAGAGTAGAAAAGTATCTTTTTTTATGTGCAAAATAGCAAGATTTAACAGAACACACAGTAGCTTTGGTAACTTAAAGGCTCCAGTGTTGTAGCTGGACATTAAACAAGAGCAGCAATTTGGCAATGACAAGTCAGAGTGGCAGTGGGGGTTGTTGTGGAAACATGTGAGACTTCCCTTTGAGCTCCCCAAAACTACTGAGGTTCTGTAATTGGGGTACACATGTCAGAAATACGTGTGTTATTGTTAATATAATCTCATTAATACCTACCAATTATTAAGGACAGAGAAAATTATTTCTCCAAAGAATCCTGTCTTTATGTCATTTGGAATTTGTACTAATACTTAATCATTTTTTTCTAATATTTATTAGAACGAAGAGGCATAAAACAATGTTTACTCAAGAATCAATTTTGTAAAACATCCTGGGTCATAAGTAGTCAATCAATGTGTGTCTTTTCTTCTCTGATCATACACATTTGCAGAACCCTTTCTCCAAAATAAGGAATTTTATTGCATCTTTAAAAATATTAACTGATTAAAAAAATAAGACCTAGTATTTTCAGTCTTTCAGATCAGTATTTCTCACCTACCAATTCCTTGGGAATGCAGCCTAATATTATAGATATCTAGGTGACAAACTTTTAATGCGCTGATCCACAGAATGACGATTCTTTGAATATTGGCAGGTTATTGTTTACTGAGTATATGCCAGAAATGTTATATCTATATTAATTGCTGGCAATTCATACACACACACACACACACACACACACACACACACACACACTTCCCTAGTTTGTATGTGTGCTTGTGTAATAAAACCTGAAATTTCTGGAGATTTCCATGTCTTCAAAATACTCAGTTCATGACAATTTAAATTCTTTGAGGATAAATTTACAATGGTCAGAATCTGAATAGAATGGCATTATAATGATCTGAAAATATACCTAGCAACTTCAAAGAGAAAGAAAAACAGATATTTTACAATTTTGACATAAATTAAGTTTACAAATAGATTGGTTAATTTGGATGTTATTTGTCTGCCTGCCTCCTTGCTCTAAAAGTCCTTTCATGTTCCAATGTATGGGTTCTTGTCTAGAATCAGGTAAACCTACCCTGCAAGGTGAAAATACATTGGATATTAACAACATTTCTAAATTCTTTCTTAAGCCTAAAAAACAAAATCGACTTGACAACACACATGAAACCATAATGATGGGTTTCTGATTTTTATTTTTCACACATGTTTTGAAAGCTTTCCGATTTAGATTTTATGTGAATCACTCTACATTTGTAAATCACTTGTTTTTGGTTTCAGTGACTATCAAATGGTTCCAGGTCTTCACTGAAGACATCTGTGAATACAAGGAATATCATTTTGCTATCAGTGCCTTTTATAACACAATAACAAGCCTGAGCTTCTCTTTTGTGGAATGACCCTGAAACGGGTACAAGTGGGAGAGATGAAGATCTATCAAGATGAATGAATACCTTTTTATTAGGTGAAGCAAACCATTTGCTTTGTCAACCTACTTTTTTGCTTCAGCGATAATAGGGCCTTTAAGAAACTCAAATGGTCCCTCACATTCCATGCCTGATAAATATCCATTTGTTACATCTACACAGAGGCATGCTGGGTTCTCTCTTGCTGGTATTATTTCCACATAATTTCCTGAAATTCAGTTTCTTCATGTTATACCTAGACTCTCTCCCTGTTGAGGCTGCCAATATATTTCTAGATTTTAATTCAACATAAAAATAATTGTCATTTACAAATATAGATAAAACAGTATAATAGCCTCTTCACTCTTTTAAGTTTGTCTTAGGGTATGGCTGCACCCACTGTTTCTTGAACCTAATCTTAGTTTTAACTCTACTGATATCAATTTCCAGCCACCAAATGCCCTCCTTTTCTATCAACAATATCATTTGTAATTTTGCTGAATAGGAGGTTTTTTACATATTATTTAATCCTAGCATATAATTGCTTTTTTCTCTTCAAAGTTATGGTTATCCTTTGTATGATTTATTCTATATTACTGTATGTTGTCTTATGTTCAACATGAAAAATATTACACCTTCTACAAACCCCATTTTACATCAAAGGAGGCTGAGTAAAGTAAAACATGTGTCATTATGGTCTGGAGATGTAACTTCCTCTAAGGCTGAAAACCACTGTCATAATCTGATCCTTACTATAATAATCATGTTAAAGCTCCAGAGTCTGACACTTTTGCCAAAAATTCCCATTTTCTCTTGGCCCAGACAGGAGGGCTTCTCTGACTGGGCACACAGAGTTGATCATGAATTGAATATCTCCCTGTCCTCTCTGTTACAATTTGTCTATGTACATGCCTTTCTTTGGGTTCTCAAAGGTAATGGCTATTTAGACTTCCATCACCAAATATTGATTTTTGCCTTTTTTTTTTTTTTTGAGGGTGAGCACCTAGAATATGATTTCTCTTTGTGTCCTCAGAGCTGAGCTCAGTGCCTCGTGCATATTAAATAGTGACTAATAATTGAAAAAGAAATTAATGATTTAATAAATGAAAGAAGTTGAGCCCAGATCCTTTAACTGGCTTATATATAATCATATAGCAAACAATTGTTAAACACAACAAGGATACCCGCTCATGTATGTATTCCATTTATTAGTATTTTGTTAGACTCATTTACTTACATGTCTATTAATAAACCATAGCCATACGTCATTGTCACCTTTAAAATTTCTAAATACATCTGCATGGTTCTGGAGGAGAACAGCTGCCTGTGACAAGCTTCCCGCATTTGCTGGTGAATTCTTTGCTGCTGCCTTTTAACATGGACTAGATGTGGGAAGCCATGCTATAAGTGTATAGCTTTCAAATGTGGTAAATATAGTTTGTGTGCCAATTTTAAGGACCAGTTTTCATATTTTCATTAAACAAAAAAATACCAACACAATGGATTTGGAATAAAAAAAATATTGTCTCTGAAATGAGATATATCTTTATTATAATTGAGATTTTTTTCAACATACTGTGTGAACTAAGAAAATAGTTTATCTTACCTGTAACTAAGTTATACTATGGCTTGGACACTCATATGTACATAGTAATAAAAGAAGCACTTGTTTTAGAAAAAAGAGGAATATTAATTTATAATTTTTAAAAAAAATAGCACTGTTTAATCTAAGGTAATTTTATTTTACCTTATCCTACATAATGAATATTGCATACGTTTCTAAAATCAATTCTTATTGTTATCCCATACAACTAAGTATATGGTAGTTTAGTTGTATATTCATTCAAAAAATATTTGTCAGGATGAAAAGTACTAGTTGTTTCATGGTTAAATTTATATAGAGTCTCTTTTCATACAATTTACAAACTAATAATTATTGGCACAATGGAAAATTTAATAAATATGTACATAGTTTTTCCTTCACTTAGTTATCATACATTATATTTTTATTGATTTCAAAGAGGAAGAGATAGAAACATCAATGATGAAAGAATCATTGATCAGCTGCCTCCTACAAGCCCCATACCAGGGAAGGAGCCTGCAACTCAGGCATATGCTCTGACCAGGAATCGAATCGTTACCTCCTGATTCATAGGTCAGTGCTCAACCACTGAGCCATGCCAGCTGGGCAGCATTTTATTTTAATAAGTAAGTAAGGTACGGCTTTCATGATTAGATCAGGTGGTATTCTTCCAGTTTTACTGGGCTTTGGTTTCTCACATTTTTAAAATTTTGTTTTCCAAACATGGTAATTATAGTAAGGTTAATATAACATTATGAAATTAGATCTCATATCATAATTTAAAGGCTCTTTGTCAGCATGTTTATGCTACTATTGGGGCTATTTTGGACTTAGGAAATATGCCATATCAACCAGAGGAAGTAACCGTACCTTGAGAAATCTAAAGAAAGAACTTTTGTGTCACTGATTCCAGATCTGCTGTCTTTGATAAACACACTTTCTACAAGGTTTTATAACTGAGATTCCTTAGAATTTCAGAACAACTAATTAGGCACTTTCCAAAAGCATCTAATTGTTGTTTTAATCTGTAAATCAAAGGAGATCAGAGATATTATCTTCACCAACTTCATAGTCCTTGTAAATCAGCCTCCTCATTAAAAGTTTCAGACTCAAAGGCCACATGCTAACTTTGTTAATTTAATGTTGGTTATGAAACATTATTTCCTCTTCACTAATAAGGGAAATTGATAGTTTTGTTAGTTCTACTCTGCCTCATCTGTATCGTTTGGAAAGTGTATTAAAAAGATCTTATTAAACTTGAGAGTCAAGGAAACATATGTGCATGAAGACATGAGTTTATTATATTTATTGCATATTACTAATAGTTTCAAATCTTCATTGGCCTGCTTTACTCAATAAATCCAAAAAATATGACATACACCTATATCAGATACTTGCTTAGTTCCTTTCCTCTAAGTGAAATACTAGTAAAGACCTTGAAAATTTTACCAGGCAGTACCAATCTATCTATATATATATACATACATACATACATACATATATATATATAGAGAGAGAGAGAGAGAGAGAGAGAGAGAGAGAGAGAGAGAGATAATATGCAAATTAGCCAGGACACTGTAACAGTCACAATCAGCTCAGGAGGAGGCTGCGCGTGCAGATGGGCGGGAGGGGACTGCATGCACGGTGAGGCAAGCCACGGATGGAGCAGGCCCAGAGCAGACACACACAGGGAGGCCTGCCCAAGCCACCGCAGCGGGCCAGCAGTTCTGCCTCTGCACGTGAGCTGCAGAGGAAACACCTTTTCTGACTGCTCATTGGCTAAGCTCCCTGTACGCCACTTGCAGTGTTCTTGGTAACTTGGGTAATAAGAATCCAAGAAGGTGATCTAGGGTTTTCCCACCTCACTCCTGGAGGAAAAAACGAAGATCCGCTGCTGGCGGTGCTAAGAAATGTCGTAACCTGCCCTAGCTGGTTTGACTCAGTGGATAGAGCCTCGGCCTGTTGACTGCAGGGTCCGGGTTTGATTCTGGTCAAGGGCATGCACCTAGGTTCCAGGCTCCTCCCTGGCCGGGGCCCAGGTCAGGGCTCATGAAGGAGGCAACCAATCGAAGTGTCCCTCTCACATTGATGTTTCTCTCCACACTCTCTAAAAATCAATGGAAAAATATCCCCAGGTGAGGATAAAAAAAAAAAAAAAGAAAGAAATGTTGATGAAAACACCTTGGCGGCTGTGGTGGCCTGCGGTGACAGCAGCAGCGGGGTGATGGGGGTGGTGCCTTCCCCTGATCAGCCCAGTTGCCTCCTGCAGAGGGAGGCCAGACTGCCGCTTAGGCCTGCTCCCCACGAGGAGCAGGACTAAGCTGTCAGTAGGACATCCCCTGAGGGCTCCCGAACTGTGAGAGGGGGCAGGCTGGGCTGAAGTCACAAATTTTGTGCACTGGGCCTCTAGTTTAATAATTAGATTCTCCATGAAACCATCCATGATTATGCATGGTAGAAGCAAATGCTCCCTAACAAGACCTCACATGCACTAAAATGTAACTTTGTTATTGTGTTGATTAATTTATTTGTTTGGTCAGTCCATTTACCTTAAACATTCATTTAGTCACTCTATTACTCATCCTTAACCAAAAATATTTGTAGAGCACTTATATAAAACATTAGGGTTACTAAAATGAATAAATAAAACTTTCACTCCTATCAAGCATGCCGTTTTGAGGAGGAGACAGACATGCATACAAATAAATTTAAGGTACAATATGTTCCCTAATGTTGAGAGGTGAATGAAGGCTTCAGTAAGGGAAACGACTTTTGAACTGCTTTATGAGGGCAAGTGTGATTTCAACAACTACCCAAGGGAAGATGCTCTCTTATAGGGATGGATAGTATGCAATGCTGCTTTAAGCTGGAGTGTGATGCAGAAGAAGGAGGAACTAATGCTGGAGAGGTGGGCAGTGGCTGATCAGAGTGCCTTATGGACATTACTAAAGTTTTAGCCCTTTGTGAAGCTGAATCAACACACACCCTCACCCCTTCTCCTATATTTCTTACCGTGGCTAATGGAATAGCCAGCTAACCTCATTCAGAACAGAAATCTGATGGAGATCAGGATCCCTGTCTTTCTCATATTCTGACATTCAGGTGTATATATCCCTAATCCCTACCCGCTCTGTCTCCAACTTCACTTATCTCAACTATACTCTCATCATCTCTTTCCTGGATTATTGCAATAGACCTATATTATTTTATCTGACTAGAATTCATCCCACTTCCCCATACATTCACCATGATGTTTCAAAAGCAAAATTAAAAAAAAAATAAGTTTAGATAATATGATTGGCCTATTGAATGGAACTTATTATTTTGCTTGCACATGTAATGTTTTTTTTCCCCTTCTCTAATGCATCCTTACTTCCTGGGAAGTAAATGTGATTAATCATTCTTGAGTAGCCTGGAGCAGTTAGAGTGTGACACTTGCTAATGGTGAGGTTTAATACATACCTGTTAAATTAATAAGTAAACTTTCTTATATCTTATCAACGCCAGCAAATAGTCTCTCTCAAACAGACAAACAAACAAAAAATGTTTTAAAGTTTTATTTACTTTCTTCTTCTACCTAAGCCCATATGTGGGTGGGTGTAAATTTATAGGCAAAAATATACAGCTGTCAGAGCATCAGGTTGGTGACTAGGATGCTTGCTGTTGGATAGAATTAAATGTTATAATTAATGACTTTTATGGTAGTTTTAGCCTGAAACTATTAATTCCTCAAATAAAAACAACAGTATACATCTAATGAGATACTTAAGGATGCAGATATCCAACTTATTATTAGCAAGTTCACAAAATCACCTTCACAATAAAAAAGCAAAATGATTGTTTGTGTTTTTCTGTCTTCTTAACTTTGACAACCCACATTACTATGGAAGTCTGATACCATCCCATCTTATTACTACTTCCCCACCCCTTAATCCCCGGCAGAGGAAATGTCAGAATGTCTCTCTAAGCTTGAACATCAAGCAAAGAACCAGAGGATTGTAAATTCAGTTGACTTTAGATTAATGCCAGTAAGCCTGAAAAAAACCTAAATTTTGGATTGTTTTTAGCAGTACATATAATACATTCCATTCTGCAGGGGATGTTATGTGTGAGTTCATGTGCATATTTTAATAAATAAACACTTCAAAATCAATCAACTGACTTGTGGAAATTTAGGTGCTAATATCTGAGCAACTATGATACCTGTCACAATTCTGAGTCAGGATGAGAGAAAGAAGGGAAATAGGACACTAATATACTTCAAACACACCCGCCATTTATTATGGTCTTCATCTGCCAGGGGTCTGCCTGGGAACGTAGTGAAGTCTGATGCATAAAGACATGATGCATATGAGTATCTTAATTATTTTGAATATGTTTTCCTGAATCTCTATAAAGTAAAGGGCATTATACAAAATTCTGGGGCCAGAGAGATAAAGAAAAATTTCTCTGCATTCTTTTCTTTAACTTCATTGTTTTTGGAAACCATACATTTGCATTACAAAAGAAACTCAAAATAAAACTTAAGTAATACTGTAAAGCACAGATATAAAAAGGAAATATAAAACCACCACAAATTTTAATATCATTTTTAACTTTAGATAAATCTCATTCTAGATATGCTTTTCTCTATTTACCTCTTTTTGAATAAATTTAATGAGATAGACAATATTTCTATAGAAATCGCATCCTAAATATCTTACTTTTAATGAAATAAAATTTCAACACGATGAATTATTGTAAGTAAGCTTTTTCATATAAAAAACCTATAACATTAATAAAGAGTAAGGGATCAACTTTTTCATCTTTTATAGATGGAGTCCATTTTTCAGCTTCATGCTTCAATTTTAGAGAATATTTGAATCCTGCTTGCAATGATTAGATACATAGTGCTCTTCCTTTTCTCTCTGTCCTCCCCCACATGCCAATTTTTGTAATTTACATTTACGCATCTTCAAAGTTTATAAAATTCATATTGTTTTATAACCTCCATTTCCAGAGATGTTTGATATTAATTTTATTTTTAAATTTTAAATGATTCAGTGTTTTCACCCGGTCTTTTTATGACAGGCTTTCCATTTAGATTTTATTTTGTTTTTCTTCACCACTTAGTTGGCTGGAGTTGTTTATCAAATGTGCTTCTCCACCCCTCCCTCCCTTCAAAATGGTCCATAAGCACTCCCTGAGTTTCTGCATGCCTGAAAATATCTGTCATTCTATATGGTTTTGTCCTGTCTTATTGCATTTGAAGGACAATTTGGATATAGATAAAATCTGGGCTCAAGTTTTTATTTTCCCTCAGAACTGTGTATCTATTGCACTATTATATTTTGGCATTTAATGTTGCTGTGGAGAAATATAAGACCAGGCTAACTTTTTATTTCTCCACAATAGATGACTTTTTCTTATGTGCCCATTATCTGATGTATGTTTTGTTTGTGTTTTAAGTTCAATAATTTAGCCAACTGTTTCAGACCTACTTATTTTTTTCAAGTATTTCCTAGAGTGTTTTTTATTTTATCTTTATTTCATACATATGAATGCTAGATTTTGTTCAACTTTTGGGTTTCTACTTCAAAAACAAAAATTGTGTTGAGTCATCACTATTTGGTATGTCATATTATCACCTCTGTTTTTGTTGCTTTGACCATTTCATTTTATCTTGGCTTCAGCATGATTTTATCAAACCTTTATGTTTATAATTTGATTTAATCCACCTTTTGCTGTTTCTCTCTGTTTCTAAATTACTCATTAGTTCCAAAAATAGATTTTATTTTATTTTATTTTCCTAACTCTGTAAAATCCCTTTTTATAATATGTTAATATTATCTCATTTTTGAATTTTGTTTTTAATGATACATACTTTTTATTAAGTTTTCACAAGTCAGGAAATATATTATTCTGTTTCAGGCCTGTATTTTGATCTGTATTTCTTTTTAAAAACAGATATCTATTTTTTCTTGTAATATGCATGTAGGCTTGTCATGACCTCTTTTTAATTATTTCCCTTACTTTTAAAAATAAATTATGATTTATATCTGGATGTCAACATGCATAAATAATTTTGATTAAATGGCACAATTATAGATGCAGATTTTTGATGACTGAAATAGATCAAAATTATCTGGATTGACAATAAGCCCATAATATACATTACTGTAATAGGGTTTTTGCAGTGAGGTGGGTAGGGGGGAGGGGTTGAAATCAGGCTCAATTCTGAATATAACAAGGACAAGTATAGATTAGCAGCCAAGGAGCAGGGTGGGAAGAGGAAATATCAAAGCTACAGCAATCCTTGGTAGACCACCTCCACCATATTTTTGGTAAATGCAGACAGGGTGATATGATATGGAGAGTGGAGGATGAGAAATTTAAACAACTAAGAACAGAGATCAACTTTGGGCCAAAACAAAAACAGGACTCAGAGAAGCCTTAATAAAGTTTGGTCAAGAATGGAGTCTTTGTCAGAAGCAGAATTTTTCATAAGGCTACAGCTCATTTTAAACCTCCCTGCCTCACCTTATAATTATGCAGCTGAAAATGATAAGGTGTACATATTAGTAAAATATAGATATAAATTAAATATATTAATAGAATTTACAATGTGATTACTCTAGCATATGAAAGCCATGAAAACGTCCATTACTATTATTCTATAATCCACTTTTAGAAAATTGCTAAATTCTGTGGCCCTTCAAGTGAGGTAGGGATTTTTTTTTATATACATGCACAGGGTGGGGCAAAAGTAGGTTTAAGGTTGTGATTACACAAAACACAGAGCTTGTTCTTTGATTATTATTGATTGTATTATTTTCCACACGAACAACTGTAGACCTACTTTTGCCCCATTTGTATATAGAGAAAGAAGTCAGAGAGAGTGAAAGCAAGAGCAAGAGTGAGAACCAAGGGGTGAGGGAATCAGTAAGTTACATCATTTATTCAGAAATAGCCGTCTGGCAGCCAATGTTTCTGGTGACCTGGACTCTCTAAAAGTATGGTATACTAACCTGGTTTCCATTATATCACACTCAACAGATTAGTCCATGTGTCATGGGTTCCCATGTGCAATTGTCAGAACTGGCAATGCAATTCTATGTCTTTCTCTGTCCTCAATAAATCATTATCAATAAAACATATTGAAGACATTAGAGGAATAACGAATCCTCACTAATTCTAATTGCATATCTACGCAATTGTTGCTTCATCTGTGTTATATTTTAAAATTTAGTGGATAGTTTTGTATCTTTTTCTTTAAATAGTCTTCCATACGTGAATAATTCTTTGCCAATGTCATACCTGACTCTTAAGAAGTAGGTTTCTGGGAACGTTATTTTCTTTCCTTCTTTCTTTTATTACATGCATTATTAAAGACAAGTTCAAAGCTTCAGACTTAAACATAAATACTGTATTGTATGGCTACATAATGTAGTGGTTGACCAGAGTTTTTTTGATTAGACAGATGTGACTTTGAAATTGCTATGCTGCTATCGCAGCAGCAAGAGTAGAAACAGCCAAAGGAGAGCAAAGACTCTCTGGACGTGGATGCACTCTTCCAGCTACCAGCTGTGTGACTTTGAGGAATCCACTGAAAGTTTTGGGCCTCTCCCTATCTTCAAAGGGATAATAATAGTAATTTCTCCAATGTGTTTTTTTTTTCCAAAGGCTAAAAATATAATCCATGTACATTTCTTGGCACAGTTTATGGAAGATATTAAATGTCCTATAAATGTTTTTTTGGCAGCCAAGGTAATTGAAAGAGTAGCAGTGGTAACTGGCACTATAGTTTAACTTGTATTCATACTAGTCGTACTGTAATAATTTGCTGCTACACCTCATAGTTGTGCCAAATAATCTTGGTTGAGAGTCAATCGACTCCTTAAAATGAAGGGAGACATTTTGCTAAAAAAAAAAAAAATAGATCTCTGAGAACCTGAAACACCTGCACTGGTTTGGTACTAATCTCTCTGTTACTAATCACTATTTTGTTTTCTAATTATTCCTATTATTATCATTGTTATTATTAGCTAGAAATTGCTGTGCTTTGAACATAAATGTCAGGAGTGGCCAGACTGAGGGAACAGATGGAGATTAAAAGGCTGACTGTGAGACACACTATGCATGGGGGACTTGCACATACTAGGTCTTGGCAGTTCTTACGTAACAATGCACAATAATATTGAAAGTCCATGGAGACATGTGTCCTCGAGGCTCCTCGATGCTAATAGCAAGGGTTACTTTTCAGAGGCAGCCTTCATTCTTTGATTCTACCTGAGTAAACCTAGATAAAGGAGCATGAGTGATAAACGTGCTGTCAGAATCCTAGAAAACTGTCATCCAGTAAGTGATGCTAGGATATGGAGGACTTACATTAAGCTTCAGGGATGTGGAAGTATCCACAAAAAAAAAAAAAAAAAAAAGAGATTTAGAAGTCATTCTGCAGATTTATTTATTTGGCAAAATAAAAAAACCTCTGCCTATAAAAATTGCCTAAGGCAATTGTCTGTATCTACCTAAGAAGTTAATTAAAACACGTAGTATTTTAAAGTTACCTCCGTATTTGGTAAGTAACATAAATTCCTTGAACTATGGTGGGATGCTCCATAAAACAGGGATCAAAATAATTAAGCACAGGCTATTTTAGGACTCAAATGAGTAGTGTGTAAAAAACACCTGAAACTAAGCACTTCTTTTTCCTTTCTACATGGTGATAGAGCCAAGGACTCTTTCATTGGTAAATTTGAAAAAAATGAATTATATAATTTTGTCTTCAAGGTGTTATCCCTCATATTTCTAGTCCTTAGTCCTCTCTCAAAAGGGGATGGAAATAGCCCTGTGCATCGTTTGTAAATATGGCACAACCAGCTCAGCTCAGCTCTGCACAATAAGTTCAGGTGGTTAAACTGTGGTGTTCATAACTCTAGAAGACCAGTTTTAATTTCAATAAGAATCAGTTGGATTAAAATAAAAAAGAGAAAAATCAAAATTTTGTTTTATTGACAGGACTGCACATCTAACCATTTTAAGTCATCTCATTATACAGTGCTATTTGTTTAAAAAAAAAAAAAAGGCACTCTGACAATGGAGAGAAAGGAGTTGGACAGTCCATTATTGCTGCAAGTAAAAGTAAGCTCAAGTTCAGTGAATAGCATCATCATTATGTGTCCAAAATGACATTGTCTTTCTCTAGTGTGGACAAATCCAAACAGAAATTTTAAGCTGTATTTGGAGTACGAACAATAGAGACAAGCGAGTGGCAGTTAAAAGCTGAGAGAAAGAAGTTCTTTTTCAGTCTTATTTGAGCATCTCTAACTTGTCAAGAAGAATTTGGGACTGAAAAAGGTTTAACAAGGAATAATAATAATAAGGAATTTTGATTGAAATATTACTTAGGAATTTTTAAGAGATCTCTGCATAATCTAACTGAATTTAGTTTTCCTAGCCCAGACAAGGTATACCCCAGAATACTGAGAAAACTTGCAGATCAGCATGCTCAATTTCAATCATCTTTGATGAACCAGGTTGCTGTAATCTGGAGATAAGTAAATGTGATTCTTCTATTTTTAAATGAAGTTTTAAAAACTATCATAGAAATTATAGTATTTAAGCTATGGAGTTATCACTGTTAATACCAATATTTTAGGAAAACTATATCAAACTTTAGAAAAAATACATGAGGCATTTAGAAAGGTAAGAATGAATTTACTAAGAGCAAGTGAAGCCAGGCAAATTATAAATATACTAGGGGCCCAGTGCACAAATTCATGCACCTTGAATGGAACTGTGGGCCACAAGGCTGCAGTGGGCACAGGGGAGGGGGTCTCGTCCCATCCTCTGCACCCACTCCCCGGCCTATCCCGCCATGCTCCTGGTCCCCTGTCTGTCAGCAGCCCTGCTCCTGCCACTTCTGTCAACACTCATATCACTGCTCCCATGTGCAGATGACACTTGTCCCACTTGTACCCACTGACGGCGCGGAGCCGGTGCCAGCAGCGGGTGCAAGCAGGGCCACTGCCAGCAGCAGGTGCGAGCGATGGGCAGGAGTGCAGTTTACGGGAGCAAATCATTTTCAGTAACCACCAGAGGCTTGCCCCAATGACAGCCACAAGTGCCCTGCCTTGGTCTGGTGTCCCCACTCACCTGCTCCACCATCCCGCCGGGGCCAACGCCCACCATGTTCCCCGTGCGCCCCCAGTGGTCAGCGCATGTCATAGTGACTGGTTGTTCAGTTGTTCCACCATTTGGTCTATTTGCATATTAAGTTTTTATATATATACTAGAGGCCCGGTGCATCAAAATTCGAGCACTCAGGGGGCGTCTCTCAGCCCGGCCTGTGTCCTCTCACAATCCGGGACCCCTTGGGTAGGGTCCCTAGGCCTGGCCTGAAATCAGGGCCTTCCTATTGGGGCTTTCCTTCCCTGGGCTGCAGGCAGTTGGCCCCACCCCCACTTAACACTTGACTGCCTACCTGATCACCCCTAACCACTGGTCTGCCTACCTGGTCACCCCTAACCCCTCTGCCTGCCTGCCTGATTGCCCCTTACTGCTTGCTTGGGGGCAGGGCCAGCACTGACTTTTAGTTGGTCAGCCTCCAGTCCTTACTGGTCATTACAACCCAGGGTTTTTATATATTAGGATATAGATGTGTATGTATCTGTGTCTGTATCTGTGTATGCAGCTGTGTGTGTGTGTGTGTGTGTGTGTGTGTGTGTGTGTGTGTGTGTATTTCTTGATTTTCAAAACTGCTCTGTACATACAATCTCATGCATGGGTGACTTTATTTCCTGCTTCTAGTGACTTAATCAAATATACATTCATAACTAGAACAAAGGGTTTTCTCATGATGCTTCATCATTACTTATACAGCACGGAGTGGAGTCACAATTAGCAGTTGCCAGAATTTCCTATTCCAGTACATACACCTTTGTAAAGCGTGTCATAATAAAATATAGGAGAAAAATCTACTGGACTTCCCTATATTCTTCCCTAAGGCTTACATGAAAAGATGAGCCCAATACAATTCTGTACATCATACTGCTGAGCTGCCATAAGAATTCAAACCTGGCTAAGCACAGGGAGCTATTAGCATGTTGCTAAGCTCAGAGCTTACCATTCCGGACGAGACTACTGCCATGGGTTCCTTTGGAGTGTGATTTTTCTTGACTCTTTTCCATTTGGATGTGTGAAAGTCTGAGGGAGGCGGAAGCAGTCGGACAGGGAGGGAGAGCATGTCTGGAGTGATGACACATTTAAAAATACCATCCCGAGAAGCCCGGAGCTCTCTAGCTATGGATTCTAAATATAGGTATGCCAACAGGAGAGAGTGTGCCAGTTGGGCTTTCAGAACGCCGTGCCAGCACCAGGTAAAGATGACTCACCCAGGGGCCGTCGGGCTGTGATGTGCCATTTCAGCATTTATTTACTGGAGCTTTCAAAAACGGTGCTTTCCCAAAAGGCCAAACTCTCCTCAGAGAACAGAGGAATGATAGCGCATCAATACTGAATTCCCAGCATCAGACCATCGTTAATCCCCTCACAAAACCTATTTTTGTGGTTACAAAAAGGCTTTCTAGGTAATGACTCTGATTGACAAAGAAAATACGTTTTAAAATGCAGTGAGAATTATTTTCATCTTGCACATATGTTGGCTTCAATGCTTCCCATTAGGCTGATTTTTGGTGACAGAATCTAAAATCAATGCTGCATTAAATATACAGGGTGTCCCGAAACATGTACACATGTTATAATAGCTGATAGCTCAATTTTGAAAACGAGATGCATTTTAATAAACACTTGTCTTTATAATTATTCAAAGTGTGTGTATACATTTTTTGGGACACCCTATATATCTGACTTGCAAACAGTAAGTTAAGCAGGATCATAAGAAGGAAAAACCATTATTTATTACAACATTTCTGCTTTTATTTTCCATAAGAACACACACATAGAACACACAATTCCCTAAAACCTCTTAAACTACCAAATCTATTTGATCCTATTGTTATGAGTGCGAAGCATCTATTATAGTTCTTTCTCACTGCATATTTAGTGTGCTGACTAATTTATTGCATTTTAATGGGTACATGTTCATAAGTTGATTCTTAAGCAGGGCTATTTAAAAACCTCCTGTCATGAGCAAACTATAACAAACTTGCCATCTGTGTCGTTTAGGAAGTAAAAGTTTTAAATTTAGTTAACTCTTGTTGGCAGTCTATTTTTCTATCCAACCTCTTCTGTAAATTCCTGTCTCTAGATCCTTACTTCTGGAGGTGTGAGGGTGGGGGATAGACAGGACGGATTCATCCCAAGAGTTGGAAATGAGAAATTGCTTAACTGTGACTCTATTTCCTGGTGGTTATTTAATACTAGAGGCCCGGTGCACAAATCCGTGCATGGGTGGGGTCCCTCTGGGTGGCCTGCAGAGATCAGACCGAAACCCGCAGTCCAACACTGCCTGCAGCTCCTACCTGCAGCTCCCACTTATCCTGGCCCCACTGTGCCTGTTGCAAGCTCGCACCCAATCAGTCCTGATTGGGAGAGGCTTGTGCTGCCACAGCAGCACTTGCCAGCCATGAGCCCTGCATCTGGCACCCTCTCAAGGGGGGTGGTCTGCGGGATTGGGCTGAAACTGGCTCTCCGACATCCCCCAGAGGGGTCCCAGGTTGCGAGAGGGTGCAGGCCAGGCTGAGGGACCCCACTGGTGTATGATTGGGATGGGAAGGGACTGTGGGAGGGCTCCAGGGAGGGCTCCCATCTCACTCAGTCCCGATCGGCCGGACCCCAGCAGCATGCTAACCTACGGGTCGGAGCATCTGCCCTCTGGTGGTCAGTGCACATCATAGCGATTGGTCAACCAGTCGACTGTCTGCCCCCTGGTGGTCAGTGCACATCATAGCAAACAGTTGAGCAGCCTGAGCATATCATTAGCATATTACACTTGGATCGGTTGTTTGGTTGTTCTGCTGTTCGGTTTATTTGCATATTACCCTTTTATTATATAGGATTCTAACCCCAGCCCCTTCTTGGCTTTTCCTCACTCCCCTGTAAAATAAGAAGTCGAGATGCTACCAACATTTCCATCATTACGACGTGGTGAAGCCCATGGGACAGAGGTGCTGAAGGGATCGTCAAGCACACTGGAAGTAAGAAGCAGAAAGTGAAGCCGTCCTCCATCTCCCACAGAGAGCTTCACTCAGCAGCTTCTAACGCCTGCACTTTGTCATTAGGCTGGAAGGGTAGGCCTTGGGAGCCTCTTTCTTTCCTTGCCTTAGAGTCTTAAGCTCTTCAACTTATCTTGATGTAAGTAATGGACAATGTCTCCTATTCTTTATTTCTGCTTCCAATGCTATTAACTAACTTATTTATTTGTTTGTTCATTTATTTCTTTATAAAATGTAAAAACAGCTCTTTATTTCTGTTTCAAACCTTATAATCCAAAGCCTTCATGGTCTCTATGGTTAGTTTACTTCATCTCTTAATTTGTTCCCACTTCAACTCATGGGCGAAGGACTCCTTGTTCAACCTTAGGGTCCAGGACAGAGTGACTACAGTGGGTGTGGGGTAGTTTCCCTGGATATTCACTTAAATTTGTGTCTATCCTTTTGTTTCTCTTCTTGCCTCTTTTTTACTTTATTTTCATTCTGTCCCCACCCTATCCCTGAAAAATGTAGAAAATAAGAAAATATACATTATTTCTCTTTTAATTTTGGGCAAAATTCACCATTTTTATTTTGGTGTTTTTCATACTAGTATCAACATCTAACCTTATAGCGCTATTGGTTTTTATTCATTTTCTCTACATCTCCATATATCCAGAGACACTTAACAAGATTTGACAGAAACAGATGGGTAATAAACTTCAGTGAATTTTAGGATTCCTCATCTGTCAGCAATTAAACCAAACAATAACCCTATAAATGTCAGTTGACTTCTATGGAGATTCTTAAATTATTTTAGAAATGTATATCATGTTTTGTTTGTTTTTTCTCAAAATTAAATCTTGCTTTACAAATTCCAGACTCAAAACAGTATTTAAATACCAGAAAAGCTTCTATTCCAAATGAGGAAGTTTTTTTTTGCGGTTTTTAAAAAAAATATATTTTATTGATTTTTTACAGAGAGGAAGGGAGAGGGATAGAAAGTTAGATACATCGATGAGAGAGAAACACCGATCAGCTGCCTCCTGCACACCCCCCCACTGGGGATGTGCCCGCAACCAAGGTACATACCCTTGACCAGAATCGAACCTGGGACCCTTCAGTCCGCAGGCCGACGCTCTATCCACTGAGCCAAACCAGTTCCGGCCAAATGAGGAAGTTTAATTACAATTGAAAATATGGGGAATGTGAGTTAAAAGAAAATGATTTATATCAGTGGTTAGAACTATGTCCTTCCCAAGATATCCAAGATAAAAATATTAAAATACTAGTGGCCCGGTGCACAAAATTTGTGCATTGAGGGGGGGAGGTCCCTCAGCCCAGCCTGCACCCTCTCCAATCTGGGACCCCTCGGGGGATGTCCGACTGCTGGTCTGAGATCGGGCCTAAACCGGCAGTTGGACATCCCTCTAACAATCCAGGACCGCTGGCTCCTAACTGCTCAACTGCCTGCCTGCTTGATTGCCCCTAACCACTCTGCCTGCCAGCCTGCTTGCCCCCAACTGCCTCCCCCCCCCGCTGGCCTGATCACTCCCAATTGCCCCCCTGCTGGCCTGATCGCCCCTAACTGCCCCCCCTTGCCGGCGTGCTCGCCCCCAACTGCCACCCCTGCCAGCCTGCTCGCCCCCAACTGCATCCCCTGCCGGCCTGATCACTCCCAACTGCCCTCCCCTGCCAGACTGCTTGCCCCAAACTGCCTCCCCCCCCCCCGATGGCCTGATTGCTCACAACTGCCCCCCTGCTGGCATGATCGCCCCCAATTGCCCCCCCCCCCCGCTGGCCTGCTCACCCCCAACTTCCCTCCCCTCCTGGCCTGATTGCCCCTAACCACCTCTGCCTCTGCCCCGCCACCATGTCTTTGTCTGGAAGGTCTCCTGGTCTAATTTTCACATTACCCTTTTATTAGTATAGATATGATATGACATACCACCATAACTATAACATATCTACCAGTATTACTCTATGAGAATATGTACTTCATGCGATAGGAAAGCATCTAATACATTACATTGTATATGTTGTATGTAGTAGGAAATACTGTATTTGTAGCAATAGTATACACCCTGTGACTTCCCTTCCTGATTTGGGAATGGTTCCCCAGTTCTTTGAACGTTTCCTGGCCCCTGATGTATTTGGAAAAAAAAAATAGCTCTGAATCTGGAGAAATTAAATTACAATCATGACTCTAATTCAACTGCCTCCTGTACTTCCAGCCAGATAACAGGAAAAACATCCTGGGGCCAGCACCTCCTATGGCTGAGCTGCGGAGTGAGGGCCCGTGGTCCAGTGCTGGGTGGGTGATGGCCACTGGAGGCACCTCTGGTCCATCCTGCTGTCAGCCCGGTGACTGGGGCCCTCTGCTCCCAGCCCCTCCCGAGCCCCAGTGCCTCCTAATGGGGTCCCAAGGCTGCACCCCTGATCCCGCTGTCCTCTCCTCGCCGGGGACCGGGGCACAGCAGCGCAGGACGCAGGCGTCCCATTTTCATTAATATGTTCAACCCGTGCCCGCATCACCAGTGTCTGCAGGCAGCCCGGGGACAGACAGTGATCCTGGAGGCACTCGTCACCCCCGTGAGAGCTCAGCCACAATGGTTCAGGGTGAGACAGCCCTGCCAGGCCCCATGGCTGCGACTTGGATCCACTTCCTTAACCAGGGACCTGGCGATGGGTGGGTGGCATCAGCACTTCCTCCCCAGCCTGCGCTGGAGCAGGTCCCTGCGGTTTCAGAACCGAACTCCGAGGGCCTCCCTGGGTGGCAGCGGCCCTCATCCCACCAGCTCTTCCTCAATCCCACCAAGGCTTGCTTCTCACACTTGCTGAAAACCTCTCAGTCCACTTGCCAAAGTAATGAGTTCGGGTTGAAAGGACTGGGAGACTTCAGCCACCCCCCAACCCCACAGCGGGGCTGAAAGGACTGGGGGACTCTGGTTGCCTCCCCCAGCAGGGCTGAAAGGACTGGGGGACTCCGGCGGGGCTGAGGGGACTGGGCGCTGCCATCTTGTGGCTATGGGTACCACCATCTTTGTGACAGTGTGACAGTCAATTTGCATATTCTGTCTTTATTAGATAGGATGTGTGTTTAAAAATGAACTGTGAATACAGATTAACTTTTGCCTATTATCCATATATAATATGGACTAGAAGCAAAAAAGCAAAAATGAAGAGACTATGACTCCTTGCATTTGTTTAAATGCATTCTGAACTCACAGTCACTGAATTTTGCCATAGAGTACTTTTGACATGGACATAGACACACATATGCATGAATCTCATAATCTAATTATTTTGATTTAAATGTAAAATGGTCTTTCACATACATAATACCTTGACTTTCTGAATATTTTGGGTTCTTTCATCAATCTTCACATTTCATTAAATTCTGAAACACAGAAGCTGGCCATTGGGAAGTAGCTAGACTGTGGCAAGCAGTTTGAAAGGAATATGGGAAGCCAAAAATACCTAACTGAAGAATGTGGTGGGAGGAGAAAGGAATAATATATTTAAAACATCCACAGTGTAAATTAGAGATTTTTTTTTCTTTTTTTGGAAAGTTAATTATGCTTCTCATTATAAAAATCATGACTAACATCTATTGAATATCAATTGTGTGACATGCTTCTTTCTAAGAGGTTTTCACATGATCATTCATTTCATCCTGGCAAAAACCCATTTAATTAATATTATAGTCACCTTCACTTAAAAGATGAGTAAGAGGGAGCTAATAAATGAGCCTCAAATTATATGTCAGGGATTTGAACCCTAGTTTTTAAGCTAATCTAATTTTGTACCATGTACTCTTAAATATCACCCTGATGAAAGAAAGAGAGAGAGAGAGAGAGAGAAAGGAAGAAAGGAAGACTTATTTCATTTTTAAAAAATTCTATGAATTTTGCCATTACTAATACAGGCATATTATTGAGAAGTCTTCTGATATCCAAATAATTTATGGTAATAATTATATTTTATAGCAACTTTTAAATCCATATATATTTACAATGTCATATATGGGTATGTTTAAGATAAATTAATCATTTGCATTGCTATAATGTCAATTAAATACTTTGTTATTAGAATAGCTATGCCTTATATGCTATGATGTTTTTGGGTTCTGTGAGATAGGATGAATGCTATTTTGATCCTTAATTTTCCTTTTTACTCCACAAATAAAGGGCTAGAGTGGTTCCTTTCATGGTGATAACATTGAAAATTCAGAATCCTTAAAAAATGTATATGCCAGGCATATTTATTCGTTCAATAAATATCCGCTGAGTGCCTACTATGCTCTTTGTCCTGGGAGCACAGGAATGAATAAAACTACCAAAGCCCCTTCCTAAAAGAAACTATAATTGATAGGGGAGGGGCACACAATAGAAATAGAATACCGTTGTTTAATAGCTACTCACTATAAAGAAGATAATTTCTTATGGACCCTGGGAAACTAGAGGATGTGTTGCATGAAGAACATGCCCTGAAGATAAGGCATCCCCAGAGCTCAGACAAGCCTGTCACTCAAAAGAAAATACATTTTAAGGGCAGATCAAGAGCAGGGCCTATCTGAAGGGAGATGGCATTCAGGGCTAATCCTTACGGGGCTAATTTTTGCTAGCACAATGATAGAAGGCAGACCCTGGGAACTCACTAACTTTAGATTTTTTTTCTCACCCACTAACCCTATATAACAGCTTGTTTGAAATGAAATGTCAGAGCGGTCTTTTCAGAGCATTATACCTGCTGTTCTTTCAGCTTGCCGGCTATCTGATTAATAAATGCACTGCAAAGATTCAACCTAGTCTCTACTTATTTGACTGTGGTAGTGGCCGGCAACTTGGGCCCCTTCCTGTCTGGTGTCATAACCTCTACTGTAACCTTAAGATTTACAGTAACCCTGATATAACTTCAACTTTCCCCGAGAAAGCTGGACATTTTTCTCAGTAAGGAAGGAGAAAATCAAGAAAAGTGAGCATTTATGAATAAGAAATCTCTAGTGGATTCTTAACATATATATTTCGAATGTATTTTAAAAATCAGTATCAGCTTGCAAGTAAAGACTCATAAAAGAAGGAAGAGGGATGAGATGGCTTGTCCAAGGTCACACGTTGGTATTATTTTAGCATTCATTCATCACACTATCCATTCACATATTATTTGTTATATTTACTTGAGAATTACCTTACTTTGGTGATTTAGAACTTAGCATTTAAACAAATGCATATTTATCTAGGCAATTACAAAAAAAGGAGTTGATAACAAAATAATTATTACTCAAGTAAATTATTTATAAAGACAAGGATAAAAGCCATTATGCTCCATAAATTCTAGAACTATGATATTATTTTAAATAGTTGACTTGATACAATAATGTACAGCTTCTGCTCATAAATCTATTCTTCTGGAATATTACTGCTTTAGACTTACATTGACAAGAGGTCTTTTAAAATCATAATTTTATAACTTTGTGGCCAAATATTTGGACTCTTTGCCTCTCACTCTGCTTGTGTATCCAACAGCTTTGCAATTTGGACACTTACCCTGCCTACGGAAAAAACTATACTCCTCATATTGTTTATTTAAATCACTACTTAACAACTTTGTTTTATAAGCTAAAGGGAAACAGAAGCAATGGTCCATGACTTACAACCCCTTGACCAGGTCTCAGAACTCCATTCATTGGTTATATCTTGTGACTGTACCTGCTGACCATGATTCCGCCAAAACTGGACAGCCCCATTACCCTAACCCAGTGGTCGGCAAACTCATTAGTCAACAGAGCCAAGTATCAACAGTACAACGATTGAAATTTCTTTTGAGAGCCAAATTTTTTAAACTTAAACTTCTTCTAACGCCACTTCTTCAAAATAGACTCACCCAGGCCGTGGTATTTTGTGGAAGAGCCACACTCAAGGGGCCAAAGAGCTATATGTGGCTCACAAGCCGCAGTTTGCCATCCATGGCCCTAACCAATCAGAAACTGTATAGTGAGTACTTATGGCCTCGTTTCCCTTAGCAGTCTCCCTAAAGATCAGCTTCTTGGTTTTTCGTGACAAACCCTAACCTACCTCTCCCTATTCAGAGCATACTTTCAGTTTCAGCCAAAGGCTATGTTTCTCTGGTTTGCAAATCATCTATAGTAATAAAAGCATAATATGCTAATTAGACTGGACATCCTTCCAGACATCTTTCCAGACGATGCCATGACAGCGGGGCCCGAGGCAGAAGTGGCAGAGGCCTCTGGCCTCTGTTGCGGGCGGGGGCTGAGGCAGCTGCCGTGGCTGCAGGGGCCGAGCTCCTTGCACCGATTTCGTGCATTGGGCCTCTAGTATATGAATAAAATTCTCTTTTTGTCTCTCAGAAGTGTCTTCTGAAATTTTTGTTGACAGACATATTTCAAAGAAGCTGTTAACCTCAAGTACTAGTATCATCTTATTTATAAGGTTAATATAGACCTCCTCATTTTCTCTGACCCTTATCAATATTTTGTTGTATTTGTCATGGTATATAAATAATGATTTATACATGATACTGTGTATAAATTCAAATTTTTTAAAATATATTTTATTAATTTTTTTACAGAGAGGAAGGGAGAGGGATAGAGAGTTAGAAACATTGATGAGAGAGAAACATCGATCAGCTGCCTCTTGCACACCCCCTACTGGGGATGTGCCAGCAACCAAGGTACATGCCCTTGACTGGAATCGAACCTGGGACCCTTCAGTCCGCAGGCCAACGCTCTATCCACCGAGCCAAACTGGTCAGGGCTATAAATTCAAATTCTTAATGCCTATCACAGACCAACAGATACTAAAAGGAATATTTATGATATAAGGAAATAATGAGTTTACTTTAAAAATATTGACATTTTATTCAAGCAATAAAATTATCCTACCTAATAAAATAGTAATATGCAAATTGACCGCACCTTTGCTACACCCAAGCCATGCCCACCAGCAAAAGCCACGCCCACCAGCCAATCAGGGTGAGTATGCAAAGTACCCAACAAAGATGGTGGTTAATTTGCATATGCCGAGGGAGGGAGGAGTGAAGACTGAAGACAACTTAGAAGGAAGAGGGAGGAAAAGCGGAAAGCAAGGTGGCTGCCAGAGGGAAAGCCTGGGCAGGGCAGAGCGGAGCAGGGCAGGCGGTAGGGGAGTGTGGGTGCAGGTGTGGCAGCCGCAACAGCGGCGCAAGCAGCAGCGCACGTTGCAGGATTCTTCCTGCAAATGGGCTACTAGTGTGAATATAATAGTAAAGAAATAAAAACTGAAGTTTTGACAGGTTGAAAAGCTGTCAATACCAAATTGACGCATTATTATATTGAAATAAATTTTTTTACTGTTACATAATTGACTTCATTACTTGTGCATAATTGAACATGACTGAGGCTATTTAGGCCTGAAGTAAACAACAGTAAAGATTGACATTTATTATCATTCAAATTTAATAATCAGAAGGGATTATATAAGTCAGTTTTACTCAAGAAGCTTGATAATCCTATCAGCATAACAGGCAAATATTACTGAGAATTTAAAATGATATGTTACCCTTTTATTCATGTGAGAATTTTTCAGGATTGATTTTAAAGGTATTTTCACTTTATTGTGTTTCATTGGTGACTTAATTTTTGAAATTGCTATTTTAAATTTGCCAACTTAATGTTGTAAATATCACGATTATTCTTTCCCAATGCGTTATCATATTGTTTTGAGAATCATGTACTCTGTTGCACTTGGCTTCATGTAGTAAAAAAATATATTTTTGATACATATGTCTGATATATGACTAAAGAATGATGAAAATGTGCTGACAGTACTGCACAGTAACCATGGTTCTTGTCAATAAGAGCTTCTCCTTTTTGATATGCAGTTCTTTGATCATTCTTGAATATAGGTGCTCAACATAGGTTTTTTCCTATCAGAATGGGAAAAAACATCACTCTCATATTTGTGTATGTAACACCCTTTGAAGCCAGGTCTATACTCTCTCTCTGTCTTTCTATTAATCTGTAATGATGGGAGAAGAAACATAATTTTTGGGCTTTGGAGAAGAAGTTTCTATTATTTTTAAAATTTATACTGTTCTAAATTTTTTTCTTAAAAAATTAGCAAAGAGGTGTTCTAGCACCTGTGGCAACTGCACGCAAATGGGCCATTTATCTTGGCAAACATGTCCCACGAGGGCAGCAGCCTGTGAGCCATTAGGTGGTAAAATTCTGCTTCAATGTTTGCTAAAACTTCAGAGACAGTAGTTATTTGAAATGAGCTTTGAAAGATGAATTGACTCTTCCAGGTTAAGGTGGGGGACACAGAATAATGTATTACAACCATGATGATAATACCCTGTCATCAAATGTGGTAACTTTTAAGACAAATTTTATGTTTTACCCATCACTTCTATGCTAGAATAGAAGAGAATTTCATCTTGGGCAGATTTTCTTTTCTTTTCTTTTTAAATTTTGTATGCTAATCTGCAGCTGCAGTTATATTAGAAAATAGGTATCCTTTGCCCTTTGAAAATGCCTTTTTAAAGATTTAACTCCTTATTATACACAGCTAGGAACAAGGAAAGACTAGTAGATTTACATCGTATTGTAGGAACTTTCTGAAAAGAAATGGATTAAAGCTCAAACCTTTCAAAGTGACTCAAACCTCACTGGTGCACTGAGATGTTCCAGTTGTTTTGTACAAGCAGAAAAGGACAGTAAGGATCCCAAATGGAAACTCATTTTAAGGGAAGGGGCCTGGGCTAGGGAATGGCACAACACCAAATTTGAACATTAGAACCATGTTAGCTGTGGCGCAGTCTGTACCAGGCTAGAAGCTCACTCTAACTGTAGAAATGCTGACCTAGTGGTCTTATTTTAAGCATAGTAGCTGGAAAGGAAATTTAAATGGAAATAATTCTATACTATGAAATACTACTCAACCATAAGAAATGATGAAATACTGCCATTTTTGACAATGAGAATGGATCTTGAGAATATCATGCTAAGCAAAATAAGTCAGACAGAAAAAAGTCAAGAACTGTATGACTTCACTCATATGTGGGATATAGAACTGAAAGCAAACGAAAAAACAATAAGAACAAACACACAAAAACTCATAGACATCAGTATATGGTTACCAGAGGGAGGAGGAAAGGGGCCCAAATATATGACGATGGAAGATTTGACATTGGGTGGTAAACACAAAATGCACTATACAGATGACGTATCATAGAATCGTACAATTGAAATATATTTGAAATCTATGCCATTTCATTAACCAATGTCATCTAATTAATAAAAACAAAGAAAGAATTCTAAACTTGGGAACCTAAACAAGATGCACCAACGGGACCTGTGCAGGCATGTGAACAACACAGAGCTAATCAAGAACATATCCTGCTGGGTGTTGATAGCAGGAAAGGGAGTAACAAGAAATCAAGGGTCTATTAGTATGAAAAGCTCCCTAATTCATTCATTCATTCATTCTTTCATTCATATTAATTATCTCTCTCTCTTTGACATTTGTAACTCTGACTGGCTCCTGAGGGCTGAGTAAGGAAGCTCTGAGGATTCATGTACTATGCAAAGATGAAAGGAAGCAAGATTTGAGGCACAAAAGAAAAGACCATGAATGACCTTTTAATAAATTCATGAAGCATTTGCATTATTAAGTTCTAAAATAAGAAATAAAGTAGTATGTGTATTGGATACTGATAAAGAGTACTCTATACTCAGGGTCTTTTTTAAAGCCAAAAAAAGGTATATTTGGAAAAATATTAATACCCCAAAAAAATATGTATAAATTAAAATTACTTAAGAGATTAAGTTGCAATTATTTAAGAAACTGGTTTGTTTTGTTTATTATATACATTTTCCCCATAATGCCAGGTAAACACAGTTTTACAATATTCCACCAAAATAAAAATTCTGGAGCACTACCAGACTTGAACTCTTTCTGTATAGCAAGATCCCAGGAGGGACATCAATGCAGCTTCCTGATACAGCACTAATACTTAGTCCAGGTTCATACCATCATCTCTCCACCTTACACATTTATCCTCATAGTGCTCTTAATAGTATGGTCTATCTATTAAAGCCCCATTGAAACCAGATGCTACAGGATAAATGAATAGAATTATTAGAAAGAGTTAAAAATATGGACAGTGTTCTAGGATGTAAATAAAATAAACCACATGTTTTTAAAAAGAATTATCTTTTAGAAGGGATGGCAAATATGGGGTTCCATGCTCTCACATGATCTAAAACGAATGGCAGTCACTTTTAATGACCATGTCACCTTTCCTGATGAGCCTCAGATTTATTTTGAAGTTGGTACTCCAGGCAGCCATTATCTATCAATTAGAGTTGGAATTAAAGATACCTATTCCTTGATTGGGAGCTGATAGAAGTTGCACATAGGTTATTCAGGAAAGTTCTTCTAAGTCTCAACATATAACATGTTCGTTGCAGCAGGATTAAAAAATACATCAAAATTTTTATTTAAAATAACAGGTAACTGAAATATCCAATTCAAGAAGTACTAATAGTTCAGTATTAACTTAACATTCACATTTAAAAGATTTTTTTCTTTATGTGTATAAAATCTGAATGTGCTGAATAAAATTAAGGCAATGCATTCAGACCCATCTGCATCATCCTTTTTGCAGGTTAACTCTAAAAGCAGTTTTCTAAACACTTCTCACCAAATATTCCTCAAAATTAACTTTGATGGTGACATACTTTTCCACTGCATGGATAGATATAATTGGATTTCACCACTCTCTTTCTACTGGACATTCATGAAACGCTCACATTTTTTCCTTAATAAACATATCAAACTCATTATAAATAAGTGTCTGTTTTATTGTAGAAAGATTTGGTAGTGAATGGTGAGGCAGAATATTATTATACTTTTATAAATTTGCTCTGGCAAAGTTCTGACAGATGCTTCAGGATATAGAGAGGTAATGATGCAGACCTAGGGAGATGAACAGAAGAGTAGGACAAATCTAGGCTGGCAGATAGCACCATTTGAACAGATTACATGCATGACAACTAGGATTGGAAACCTCAGACCTAGCTTTACTTCCTCAGGAAAGCCCGTGTGCAAACAGGCTCTATATCACTTCAAACAGATTTTTCATTGTGGAGTCCCAGGTACAGCACATAAAATATATGTCAGAACATAAATCTGTGATATGTGTATCTTCAAAATAGTTATTTCTTTTCATTATGAAAAAAGAGTACATTTTCTGTACTATTTATAAATTCCCTGTTTTAAAAAATGTTCCTCCTTCTCCCTTTCTGTTTCATTCTCTATAATCATTTATATACAAGAAAAAAGAAAGAAGAGTGGAAGAAAATATTGATTTGCTTTGGGCTAGAGACTAGGGAAGATACAATGTGATTTTAAAAATAGATTATAAAGATCAAAACAGAACACAGTAAAAGTGAGTTTCTGAGTATGAGAATTGTTTTAGAAATTATTTTATTTATGAGAACTGAGCATAGCAAAATGCAACATTCATTTATGGAATAAATATCTCAAATAGATTATCTAATCATGGAAACACTAAATATTTGGGATACTAAATTTACTTTCACATTTTGATAATTTGGTATGTCAGAGGCTCTTTCCCATGAATTGTCTGCTGTCCTTCCAAATGCACAAAATTACAAGGTGTATGAGTCTGTGACTGAATGGCTTTGGGGATACACATTTCCTCAGTAAAGGATTTTGTGTTTTCAACTTCCTTTCATCAGGACAATGTTTCCTGATTTGGAAGTAGATGCTAATAAATGCCTTATGGTGTTATGGGAACTAAGTTTGACCAGGAGTGAAAATCTATTATCAGTAGACGAACCTTAACAAAATGATGCTCTTCTGCATCATGCCACATCTCATGACTGCTTGTTTATAATGTTTGAATTAGAAGTGATTGAAGCCTATTCATCAACATATAGTAAATTCTGAGTACCTCAATTAAAAATGTGGTTGTGCAATAAGCGCAGACAGCTGCCTTCTTGCTCTGTCCTTACATGGCAAGGAGACAGAAAGGGAGGGAGAAAGGGAGGGAGAGAAAGGGCTCTCTGGTGTCTCTTCTTATAAGGACACTATTTCTATCATAGCAGAGTTCTTATCCATATGGCCTCACTTAAACTTAATTACTTCAAATGCAGTCAGAGTGAGGGTTAGGGCTTCAATATACAAATTATGAAGAAACAAAAATATTCAGTCCATAAAACTTTCCCTTTTGTATTATACTTTATTCTGAGAAATATATATATGCACATAAACATATACAGACATAAATATACCTAAATGTAAGTGTGTATGTATGTATGTATGTATGTATGGTATGTCCTATTGGAAAAAGGAAACTAACTGAGTCTATGCAAAGCAGTCAAGTGTGAAGACTGCTGATTTAGGACATATTTTAATTTTAGTTTAGACACTATGTCTCAAGACAACATAGTCCATTCTTAGACAACCCTTTTGGAAGCTTTCTAATATTAAAATACATCACCCAACAATGCTCATTCATTGGTTTCTCTTCTACTACTCTGCATCAACTAAAACAAAGCTATCCCTGTTCACATGTCAAAGACAGTTAATTGTATGCACTTACTAAAGTTAATTCAATGCATTTAAATATCTTCTTTTGAGTCTCTCTTATGCCACTGAATACTGGGAATATAATCTCCAACCCTAGGGAGCTTATAGTGTACTAGAGGCCTGGTGCACAAAATTCATGCACTGGAAAGAGGGGGGAAGTCCCTTAGCCCAGCCTGCACTCTCTCACAGTCTGGGACCCCTTGGGGGATGTCCAACTGCCAGCTTAGGCCCTGGGGTGATTTGGCCTAAGCTGGCAGTCGGACATCCCTCTCACAATCCAGGATCCCTTGCTCCTTATTGCCCGCCTGCTTGCTCCTTACCAGTTGGCTCGCTGCTCCTTAGCGCTGCCACAGAGGTGGGAGAGGCTCCCACCTTCGCCGCTGCACTCACCAGCTAGGAGCCTGGCTTCTGGCTGAGTGGCCACTCCCCCTGTGGGAGCGCACTGACCACCAGGAGGCAGCTCTTATGTTGAGCATCTGCTCCTAGTGGTCAGTGCGCATCATAGCGACCGGTCGTTCCACTCATTCTGCGTTCCACTCAGTCACTTAAGCTTTTATTATATAGATTTGAGGAGAAATTCAATTACAAGGATTATTTTATTGAAAGACGGAAAGATCAAGGAGAAGGACATAATCATGTGAGGTGATGGATGGATGTTAACATAACTTATCATGGTATCATTTTGGAACATAAGTTGTGCACATTAAACTAATATATGTCAATTATATTTTAATAAAAACTGGGGGAGGAAGTTCAAAAAGGAGGACAGACAGAATAGTGGCTACATTAAGGGAAAGCACTTAATGTATACAGTGGTGGTCAACAAAAGCATTCTTAAAAATAATTGATTTTGCAAAATAAGTCCTCCACTGGGCCAGGGCAGGAAGGAGAGCCTTCTGGGGAAAGTGAAGCTGAGGTCCTGAATGTCCAAAAGTGAAAGAAAATAAGTCATGTTTTGGGATGTGTTTGCTATTCAATAATCTCAAGCAGAATAGGTAGTTAATGTTGAAATCAAAGTTGGAGCTCGATTAAGAAAGTCTCTGTCAGTAATGGCAAAAGTTGAGATTTTTATTTACAGGACAATAATTAACAGTTAAAGGACTTTATGTCAGAAAACGATATATTAAGTATTTTAAGAAGATATCTCTAGTTGTATTGTGAGAAAAAAATGATTGGATGATAACAGGCCAAAAGGTCAGAATCTATGACAAAGTCTACCTGGGTTAGAAATGATGTGATAGTGGCACGGCATTGAAAGAACTGCCAAACCTATTTCAGACCTTATTCTTGTAGAATATGGGCACATTTATTCACTTGTGATATCTTCATTGTTTTCAGGAATTTTTAAGAAGAAAAAGTGCAAGTTCAGTGATAAGACTGAGGATATGAAAATGTTTACTTCAGGGTACTCCCACAGACACAGTGTAATGCCTTGGAGAAATTGAGAGAAAGAAGTCTAAGAGAGTATGAAGGTAAAGTATGAATGAATACACGGAGGAAGCCAATTACTAAACCGACTGATGTTTTGCAGGTAACCAATTGATAGAAGGATTTAAGCCATGTTGTAAAATTTGACCTCAAAATCTCCATCCCCTGGTGAGAGCAGCAGTGCAGCACTTTTTGGAAGAAGTCAGTGGTGGCCTACAGTGCTTGTTCTACTGAGACTCTCCTGTACTAGTTGACAGCTGTATGTTGAAATCAGCAGCAGGGTCAAGCAGTGTCACTGTGTGAGGCCCTTCCAAAAGTAGTCCCCTATGTACTAGGCCAAAAAGCTTCAATTCTTAGCTGTTTCTGAAGTAATTGATTTTATATCCCTTCATAAACTTGATTAATCTTCACAAAAGAGATTCCAGTTTACCTAGGACCACAGAGAGGTTTATAAAATTTAATTTTTAATTTGTACCATCTTTGTCGTCCTCCCACCCAAAGTATTTAAAGTTCCTAAAATTGGTGTTATTAAAATACGTTGGTAGGAAAAATGAGACAATAGGAGAAAGATGTATGTCAACAGTAAGGTTAGGAATATAAAATGCATGCCATAAGGCAGGGGTCGGCAAACTGCGGCTCGTGAGCCACATGTGGCTCTTTGGCCCCTTGAGTGTGGCTCTTTCACAAAATACCACGGCCTGGGCGAGCCTATTTTGAAGAAGTGGCATTAGAAGAAGTTTAAGTTGAAAAAATTTGGCTCTCAAAAGAAATTTCAATCGTTGTACTGTTATTTGGCTCTGTTGACTAATGAGTTTGCCGACCACTGCCATAAGGTATTGTATAACGCCCAAAACTAGGCTACACATTTAGCTACAGTATTTTCTGCAATATATTGTGTGTTCACGTGTACATGTACATAAAGATGTGCATGTGCATATGGTCCTGATTTAGAAAGAGAACAGTCAGGGCGCTAAAAGGCTCCAGTTTTTAGTGACTCTGCCAGAGAGTAATGTTGCAAGGCTTTAATGCCGTGGCCTTTTGTGATGAATCTATCACCCGTGATTTCTGTTCACAGACAGTTTGCTGAAAGGCAGCCCAAGTGAGTGATATATTGAGGTTGTCAAATATCACAGCAATCACTCCAAAATCCATTTCCGAGCACCTAAACCTGTGAAGTTTATGGAGATTCAGGGGTCCCCTAGCTCTTGGATGTTCTTCTTTGCAACTAATCATATGAAGCTATATTTTTTTAAAAGACACTACTGACCCTTCACCCTGGCCAAGTCAATTACTCTAGATTAAAACAGTTCTGACATTGCCCATGGAATGCTAATCTCACTGGTGCTCTGATCTGCCGTCAGCATTCCTGGCTGACTTCAATCATGGATCCTGAACTGCTAACGATAGAACCCATCTTGGACAGCTCAGCTCTTTGGACAAACCCGAATTAGAGCCATGATGAGCTAAGGTAAGCAAATAATAAAAGTTGGTTTAAAAAAATACATGAAGTGGGAGGCAAAAGACCAATGTTGTTATTATTATTTCTCCTTACAACTTATACCTTGATGGTAAAGAAAAACAAAAGAAATAAATATACAATTTTAAATAATACCTAAAAGAAAATAAATTTATTATTGAGTCTATATCTAAAGATTTATAGCATAGAATTCCTCAATGACTATATGCTTTATCCTATATACTATAAGGTTATATAAACCACTGAAGCTGACTCACCAGGACACAGAGGAGACATTTAATAGATGCTTCTCCACTTCCCCTGATATCTATTTCCTAAGGAATGTATGTCCTACAGGAATGTATTTGGTATGTTCTTCTTAAGGGAATCTCCAGTGTATAAGATAAAGGCAACAAACAATACTGCTTCTGATAATGTTTACGGAAAGTAAATTTGAAAAAGAAGCATTCTGTCTTGAGATTTGGGGAATGACATCAATGTTAACCGTTGGAAAAACCATGAAGTTATTAATACATTTTTTTAAAAATTAGAAACCTCTACCTCTCTTTCTTTAGACTCTTCCTATCCTAATTGTCTGGTTTCCCCATCAGCATGGGCCCTTTATGCTTCTTTCCTTAGCGATACAAGAGAACCATATTTAGTCATTAATACCTAGCTATAAAAATAGTTATAGGAAAAATAGTTATTATTATCAGGTAATTTCACGTGATCATTTATATTACATACCTGATAGAGATATTTTACAACTGACGGATATTATGAAAGAACAGAATATATAAAATTTGACTACCTGTAGTAAGATTGTCACTCTAATAGCTACTAAATATTTTCCATATAATAGCTCATTTGAAATTTACAGAAACTTTATGAAGTCCTATTATTTATTTCATACTACATATATATGAGAAAATTATAGTACACAGAGATTAAATAGCTTTTCCCATTTAGGTTTTAAATAATTGTCTCCAATGTAAGCCCAAGTTCTTCCATCTAGTATTTGAGCTCAGTGTAGCTTAAAAAATGACACTTTTACAAATACATGCTAAACTGTCTATGTAATGAGCATAAAAGAAAAAATATATAAACAGCATAATGTCGGAAAGTAATTATTTTAATATTATAAATATTTATTAACTAATTTAAATAATCTCTGTAACAAGCTAATCCTTAGGCAAATTTATATGTAGAAATAAATACGCATGTATAAAAAGTAAATGTACATAAAGAAACATGTTCATTGTAGATGATTTAGAAAATGTATACCTTTTAAAAAAACTAAAAATTATAAGCAATTTCAACAACCATAAAAAGCATATAATTTGAAATATTTTTAAAACTGTAAAAAAACTATTTTGAAAAACTGTAATTATCTGATAAAGGATAGGATATCCTTTTATTTGGACACCATAATTTAAATTCACTAACTAATTTTAAAACTAATCTTTCTAGGGGTTACATATTATATGAAAAAGTATACAATTAGAGAATTTTATTTTATATTTTGACTTAGATCATTTTATTAGAAATTTGGTGAATTTCTTTTCAATCATTTATACATGTTCATAAAGGTATTTATTTTCTTTTACTTATTATAACACTTCTCATATTCTGACAATATTCATTTTATTTTTCCATTCATAGTTTACCATTAAATATTGGCCCAAACTTTCCAAAAGCCTTTTTCTCTATATGATCTCTTCAAGGAAATAAAAATGTTTTCGCCCAGCTGGTGTGGCTCAGTGGTTGAGTATCAACCCAGGAATCAAGAGGTCACCAGTTGGATTCCTGGTCAGGGCAAATGCCTGGTTTGGGGGCTCAATCCCCAGTAGGAGTCAGCTGATCAATGAAGTTTCTCTCTCATTAAAGTTTCTATCTCTCTATCCTTCTACCATCCTCTTTCTCTAAAAATCAATAAAAAACATATTTATAAAAAAAGAATGGTTTCTCCTCAGAGTGTTATAACTGACAGCGACCCACAGATAATCTACTGCCATTGCCACTGCCTGAACGACAAAGCACTTACTGAGCCCTCTCCCTCACAAACAGCCATGTTTTAGAAATAGATACTATCTTACCCATCTCTGAATCCCATTTAGCACCAAAGCACAATGTCTTCTTGTAGGCCCTCAGCCAGTATAGGTTGAATTAAACTCGACGAGCACAAGGATGACGTCAAATCTTAAGTCCTTAAATCTTTAACCTTTGACCAAATTGCGACCATAATAGTTTGAAATAACTACTGGCAAAACGTATTTAGAATCAAGTAGGAGATTACTATTTCTTTACAGTGCTAGACTTAGGGGAGTCTTGTTGAGAATATTAACATCATCTGCTGGTCTAGTGCATTTGTTATTATGTGAGTCTGTTGATATTTACAGAATCTTCTTGGGTGACCTCCTTATACTTTGAGAATAAAAGCCATTTTTATTGTTTTTATCCTCACTGAAGTCCATTTGAATTATTTATAAGTATTCAATATCATAATGGGTTTATGAGATAGTGGATCAGGTCTTTATCTGTTTTGTATGTCCCTAGATTCTAAAATGGTCTTCCCCTAGCATCATCTGGAATTTGCAGAGCAGTCAGTTGATTTAATTTTGGGACATTTTAAAGCAAGAGGGCCAAGCCTTCTACTGCATGTTACCTGAGGGAGCATTTTAAGCTATTATTTCTCCATATATCTATTAAAAACAAATTCTTCAAGCAGTGTATATTACTAGTGGCGGCTGGGCATGCCTGGGACTTGGTGACTAGGAGCATAAGATCATAACCTAATCAAGTCCGTCACTGGGCTGTCACTCACCTCTGCCTGAAAAAAAAAAAAATCAGTCTGAGGAAAGCAGGAGGGAGGTTTATGCATTTGTATGTTTGTTTCCAGGTAGTTTATCTCACAGATTAAAGTGTTAAGAAAAAAAATGTAGCATAACTTTTCAAAATAGAACCTGAGAACACATTTATGCTTTTATAAAGTAATTCTTAGAAAACTACTCTCAAAGTACATTTATGTTAAACACTAAAATTATAAGAACTATAATATAATTTTAAATCATTTACTGTATTATTGCTAACCATGAGTTTCAAAAGTTTAATTTTAAAAAAATGCTTAATAATTAATGTAAACTTTAACTTAATAATTTAATATAGAGTATTTTCTAGTTCTGTTACTTTATGAAATAAGTATGACAGTATATGTTGGCATAAAACTCTTCTATATGTGATCAAGTATAATTTGAAATATTTTTAAAACTGTAAAAAAACTATTTTGAAAAACTGTTGTTATCTGATAAAGGATAGGCACATTTATTTAGACACCATAATTTAAATTCATTATCTAATTTTAAAACTAATCTTTCTAGGAGTTACATATTATATGAAAAGTATACAATTAGAGAATTTTATTTTATATTTTGACTTTGAGAAAATATTTGGCTTTTTTATAATATGGGAATAAAAATAAATGAATAAAACAGTGGGCTAGATTTTGTGATCTCTTTAATTCCTTACTTGCCTAAAAACTATGATGATAAATTGTTGAATTAAGAGCAATACTGTCAAAATTTCAATACACTTTTTTAGTATTCTGTCAATTTCTATAGAGTAAACTTTAAGTGATTCTTAGTCACTTTAAAAGATATTGCTAAATGGTTTTTCTCTCATTAGCATGGCTAATGTAAAGCAATGAAATACTACCCAATATACAACTTGCATTTATAAATCACACATCTGCCCATCTAATGAAAAGGTTCCCATGATGTCCTCAGCTACAGGGTTCCTGAGTAGCTGCATGTAATTTATGAAGAAAAAGACCAAAAGCCTTTTAAACTTTACTTCATGATCTAGAGCTGGTGATGAGAGAGAAATATAGAGGCTCCACAACTCTTAAGAAACTATAAACCATTGTGCCTGCTTTAGCATTTATCAATTTTTAAAAACTGCCACAAGGCTTTTAGCAATCAATTATTACCTAGCTCAATGAAGAACTCGAAGCTATACCAGATAAACCAGCAATAAATTTTACTGCTTTCTGGCTGGTTTATCAATATGTTTCTTGTCACCACATTTAAAATAAACAAGGTTACAATTTTACTGATTCTGAGACAATTAGTAGTACAGCACACAAAAAAGCAACACATTTTAAATGGAAGGAAAATAATACTTTGAAAAAGACAAGTATCACATGATCTCACTCATATGTGGGATCTAATGAACAAAATAAACTGATGAACAAAATAGATCCAGAGACAAAGAAGCATGTAACAGACTGTTGAATCTCAGAGGGAAGGCAGGGGGGGTGGGTGGGAAGAGATCAATCAAAGGATTTGTATGCATATATGCATAACCCATGGACACAGACAACAGGATGTTGAAGGCCAGGGTGGGGGGTAAGGGCAGGCTAGAAGGGATCAAAGGGTCAATGGGGGTTGGGGGGTAAAGGGAGACATATGTAATACCTTCAACAATAAAGAGCTTAAAGAAAGAAAATATATTATTACAGTATTTACCAAAAAAAAAATAAAAGAGAGAGAGAATACTTTTAGATTCATACAGCCTTCTTCCATTTGCCTTTATTTAAATATACAAAGATTTTTTTTTTCTTTTCCGATTTGCATGAAACTGGTTTGTTGGATTTCGGTAAGACAATGCCCAGAGGAATACCGTATTTTCCAGCGTATAAGACAACTTTTTAACCCAGGAAAATCTTCTATACGCCAAGTCGTCTTATACGCCGGAAAATAGAGTACTTTGTACAGGGTACTGGTTAGCATCTTCCCCTCTACCACAGCCACTAGGACCCTGTGATCACAAATCACTCCTAAGTCTCCATGCTTTTATATTTTCCACTCCATTTTCATTTTTTTCTTACTTTCTATTTATAGGTCTATGGTCTCCAATTGATGATGTTTCCACACATTTCAATCACCAGAATACTACATTACATTTCAGAAAACCTTCAGGCTGGTAACAGGAGTATTGGATATAGGTTAGGGCAGTAGTTGGCAAACTCATTAGTCAACAGAGCTAAATATCAACAGTACAACGACTGAAATTTCTTTTGAGAGCCCAACTTCTTCTAACGCCACTTCTTCAAAATAGACTCGCCCAGGCCGTGGTATTTTGTGGAAGAGCCACACTCAAGGGGCCAAAGAGCCACATGTGGCTCGCGAGCCGCAGTTTTCCAACAACAGGGTTAGGGTAATGGGCTACACATGATGTTGAAATATTATTTAAAAATAAAAAAAATAAAAGCATTGATTTTATTTTTAATGATTAATTCTGAAAAAATCGCCTTAGCCATGTTGAACATATAGCTATTATGGATGTGGGCTTTATATTAACTAAAGCAAGATTTTAAATTGTGAGTCCTATAAATATCTATATATATATAAAACCCTAATATGAAAATAGACCAAATGGCGGAACCGAACAACCGAACAACTGGTTGCTATGATGTGCGCCTGCCACCAGGGGGCATGCATGGAACATGGTGGGCATCAGCAGCAGTCGGAGAGCAAGGAACATGGTGGGTGTTGGCCATGGCAGGATGGTGGAGCAGGTGGGCGGGGTTCCAGACCAAGGCAGGGCACTGGTCGCTGTCATTGGGGTGAGCCTCTGGTAGTTACTAAAAATTCTTTGCTCCTGCACACCATGGTCCCACCGGGTGCTCGCATCTGCTGCCAGCACTGGCCCCGTTTGCACCTGCTGCCAGTGTTGGAGCCGCTGCTCACACCCGCTGCTGGCACCTGGTGACAGGCCCGATTGCTTGGCGACTGCTGGCCCCAATTGCCCCTCAGGGCTTTTCCACCTCCCCCTGCTCCTGAGGGGCAATCAGGGCCAGCAGGTGCCTCTTGTACCCACTGCCAGTGATATCCCCGCTCACGCCTGCTGCCGGCTCCCTGCACCAGTCTTGATCACTTGGCGCCATCAGCGGGTGTGAGCGGTGGCTGCCGGCCCAGATCGCTCCTGAGGGCTTCTCCACCTCCCCCTGCTCCTAAGGGGCAATCAGAGCAGTAGCTGCCACTCACACCCACTGCTGGTGCAGACCCCAATTGCTCAGCACTGTCAGTGGGTGCGAGCAGGGTCTGCCATCAGCGCATGGGAGCCGCACAGGCGGGAGCAAGGCTGCTGACAGAGAGGGGACTGGACGTTGCGGTGGGAGGGGCCAGATGGGGTGCAGAGGATGGGCCAAAACCCGCCCCTGTGCCCACCTCAGCCTCGTGGCCCACAGTTCCTTTCAAGGTGCACAGATTCGTGCACTTGGCCCCTAGTAATATTTATATAAGGGTAATTAATTTGCTTTTCAAAAGAATGCTTCTTTTAAAAAGTGGTTAGTGAAATCTTAAAATTGTTTAAAAATCAGTTATTTTTATTTCTTTATTTTATTCTCACTTGAGGATATGCTTGTTAATTTGAGAGAGAGAGAGAGAGAGAGAGAGAGAGAGAGAGAGAGAGAGAGAGAGACATTGATATGACCGAGAAACATGAATATGTCAGAGAAACACTGATCAGTTGTTTTCCTTACACATCCAGACTGGAAATCGAACCCTCAAACCTAGGTATGTGCCCTGACCTTGCATGGAACCTGAAACCTTCTGGTGTATGGGACAACACTTCAACCTGGCAAGGGCTAAAACATCACTTAGTTACTAGGAGGATTCTAGGAAAAAATAAGGACCTTGAAAAGAGAATCAATGGGAGTAGGTGGAAAAGGTGTTAACCTAACCAACTTTGTAAATGAGTGAAAATAATCAGAGTTAAGTCAAAAGACTCTCCACATAAGCTCTGTACTCCAGTTAATAAAGTTGTTTCCCACTTGGGTAAAGGTTAATAATTTTGATACCACTATTGATCTATATAGGAATTTAACAATTAAGAAAATGGATGTAGATGTTGGAAGTCAGGTTTCTCACTACTGGAACTCAAGGTGACACATAAGCCAGACAGAAAGCTAGAATGATGTTGTTGTGGTAATCACCACAAGAAACTTGGGAGCTATCAGTATAATCAATGTTTACCCTACTACAGACAGAAATGGTTATACACAGAAACATATAGTGTATATATATATGTATATATATATATATATATATATATATATATACATATATATATATGTATGTATATATGTATATGTATGTGTATATATATATATATATATATATATATATATATATGCATGGATAGGTGTTGTTTTGCACATGTATACATATATCTATGCTCTGTAATTGAGAGGGCCTCAAGAAACAACACTCCCGTAGATATGAGCACACATAGCACCCATTTCTTGGTTTCTAATATCATTTTCCAATACAAGGAGCTAAAGCTCCATAGATAAACGTTTGGTTCTAGGATTAGGACAGGAAATATGCCAGATAAACATGGAGTATTTTGTAATATCAGAAAGTAAGAACGTATTCAAAATAAACTAACATTGATGGGGTATATCAATGGAACACAGAATTCAATGAGAAAGCTCCCAAAGGGAAAAAATAAACTGAGCAATAAAATAAATAGAACAGTATTCATTGACGCATTATTTACAATAGCCAACATTTGGAAATAGTCCAAGCGTCCATCAGTAGATGAGTGCGTAAAACAGTTATGGTACATTTACACAATGGAATACTACTCTGCAGTAAAAATGGAAAAAATTTTACCCCTTGTGACAGTATGGATGGACCTGGAGAACATTACCCTTAATGAAATAAGCCTGTCAGAGAAAGACAATTACTTATCATTTCACTCACATGTGGAATTTAATGAACAAACTGTAGTAACAAGCAAAATAGTGACAGACTTATAGAGAGCAGGCAGACAGCTCTGGTCTTGTGTTGGGGGATGGAGGGATTGAGTAAAAAGGAAAGGAATGTTTGATACATAAGTTAATAAAAAGGTGAATTATAATTATATATTATAATATTATGTCATTGTTATATGACAGAGTGACTCTACTATGGATTTGATGGGCTCATTAGTTAGTGTCATAACGTGATGTACAGAATCTTATTTTAATTTCTAATAATTAAGATTGATATAATTACTAATGCTCATTTTGCAATAATTTTGGCACTACTTTGGAATAAATCAAAACTTTCTTCTGGGCCAGAAATGATTTCTCTATGATAATGTTCATAAACAGATGCTTATGTTTACAAATATAATAAATCATAAGAAACAGAATACAGATAGGCATTATACACATAAAAAGGAAGCAATTTTGACATCAATGTCATTGCTCAATGACAGTATTTCATACAATATTTACTGAATACTTATTAATCAATGTAATATACTAGAGATTTTATGAATTAAGTAAAAATTTAGTGGACAGATTTTAGTAATACTATAGGAAACATTTTAAATCTTGAAAGAAAATAGGAGAAAATGTTATATGATCATGAAAAATGTATTAAAAGCAGCACTAGTAATCTAAAGTCAAATCAAAAGCCTTTAATATCCAATTATTTCTTTGATTTATTATATAACTTTCCTAAATTAATATTTTAAGTGATGCAATTATAAATATAATCCAAACATTAAAGAATTGTAATAATAAAAATAGATCCAGTTTTCACATCAGTATTTTTTCATTAAAATATATATGACAGTTTGACAAAATGGTATCAAAAATGGTCAACTGGCAATGGGCAATAGCTGCAAATGGTAATGGGATATGTGTAAAGGGAATATTTACTTAGAGCACTTTAATCTTCACAAATCTCCCTTGTTATTGAAAGACATCCATTAGCCATGATTATATTGTCACTTCAGTTGTTACCAATGAGAAATCTTTAGACACTCTGGAATACATATATATTTATGAACCAAGAGAGAAAGACCTTGGAAAATTAAAATGAATTCTGCAGTCACTTTTATCCTAGAGTTATTTACTGATTCTGGGCAGAAACAATCATCTGAGAATGCTTACTTAACTCCAGTTAGATCCATAGTTAGAGAACAGAGAGACCAAAGGAGCATCTGTCATAGGCTCGGTCAAGAATTTAGCTGGAATTTCTTTTAGGAAAAAGTCAAGTTCTGAGTTAGTGCAGAATGGGAGATGAAAAACATGTGAGAAACTTCTGAGATGTAGAGTGATATTTTGAACAATGTCCTAAAAAATATTACAGGTAGAATCTGCCAAGAAGATACCATAAAAATAGCAGGCTCTTAGTTGAAAATCCTGGGGGAGGGAGGGTGAAATACAGACAGTTCCATTCAAGATGGCAATCAGTTTGACACTTGCATCATCCTTGATGAAAGTAGTGTCACCAGACACTGTTCTATTTGGCAAATACAGGAAATGAAGAACTTGAGAAGGAATATGATATCATTATAAGTTCCTAAAATTTATATGCCCAGTATCCACTATGGCATAAAAATTTTGAAACGTCCTACAAAAAATTATGCTATATTCACAAAAATAATAATTTTTCAAAAAGAGAGAAACTAGTCTAGAGGCAATTTAGATTTTGGAGTTAGTTGACAAATATAAAATAATTTTCATTAATATACAAGAAAACATAAAAAGTTGGACAAAATGGTTATAATAATAAAAAATTAAAAATAAATGTAGTCTGTAAAAGTTACTAATAAATATATGTGAAATTAAAAACTCTTTAGAAATGGACAGAAAGCAGATTATAAACATGAGAAGATATCATTTGTAAGGCCAGCAGTACACTGATATCAAAACCCAGGCCAATAAGTGATAAGAAAAGAGTTAGATCAGAAAATGTCCTTTATAAATATTAAATACAATATGACATAACAGTATATATCATACACTGTATATACACATATATGTATATATACACACATATATAATTTAACTATATATGTGTATATGTACATACATGTACATATACATATATATATGACTATATATCAAGAAGAGGAACATATCTTAAGAATAAAGATTGAGATAATATTCCGAAAATCAATGTAATTTGCAATATTAATAAAATAAATCATATGATCCTATAAAAAATGCACAAAAATGTGACAATAAATCTCATATCCATTTCTATTAAAACTCTAAGCAAATTAGAAATAGAGGGTACTTCCTAAAATCATAAAGGGAAAAACCTATCACTTAATGTTGAATGACTAAATACTTTCTCTAAGGAAATGAAGATAGATCAACATCTGCTCTCACCACTTCCACTCAAAATTGTATCTAGCTAGTGTAATATGGCAAGAAAAATAAATGAAGAGCTGTGAAACTGGAAATAAAACTATCTTTATTCACAATTGCCATGATGTCTATATAAAAAATCCTATAAAATATACTAAAAATGATTACAATTTTAAATGGATATAGCTAGGTGACAGGATATAACATTAATATAAAAATTCAACTCTATTTTCATAATCTAACAACAGACAGTAGCATCCTTGAATATGAATGATCTAAGGATAAAGATATAAAAACATGGACATGGAAAAGAATAAAACATTGCAATGAGAAATTAAAAACATCTGTTCATAGATCAGAAGACAGTATTATTAAGATGATAAGACTTCTCAAACTAATCAACACAACAAACCTAAATTTAAAGTAAAAGACTATATAAAAGAATAAACTAAAAGCAAAAAACTCACCAACATAGCTGGGGGAAAGGAAAATATAATTGTTGGTGAAAGTGTACATCAGTAAAAACTCTCAAATTCTGTTGAAAACACTATGTAAAATATTTGGTAGGATCCATGAAAGCATCCTATCTAATAAAAGAGTAATATGCAAATTGACCGCCACTCCAACACACAAGATGGCTGCCCCATGTGGTCAAAGATGGCTGCCCCCATGTGGACACAAGATGGCCACCACAAAATGGCTGGCAGAGGAGGGCAGTTGGGAGGGACCAGGCCTGCAGGGGAAGGCAGTTAGGGGTGACCAGACCAGCAGAGGAGGGCAGTTGGAGGTGACAAGACCTGCAGGGGAGGACAATTGGGGGGGACCCAGGCCTGCAGGGGAGGACAGTTGGGGGTGACCAGGATGGCAGGGGAGGGCATTTGTGGGGGACCAGGATGGCAGGGGAGGGCAGTCGGGGGAACTAGGCCTACAGAGGAGGGCAGTTGGGGGTTGGGGGGGGCAGACCTGCAGGGAAAGGCAGTGAGGGGCAACCAGGCCTGCTGGGGAGGGCAGTTGGGGGGGACCAGGCCTGCAGGGGAGGGCATTGGGGGTGACCAGGCCAGCAGGGGAGGGCAGTTGGGGCAGTTGGGGGGACCAGGCCTGCAGGGGAGGGCAGTTAGGGGCAATCGGGCCAGCAGGGGAGCAGTTAGGCATCAATCAGGCTGACAGGAATGGTTAGGTGGTGATCAGGCTGGCAGGCAGAAGTGGTTAGGGGCAATCAGGCAGGCAGGCAGGCAAGCAGTTGGGAGCCAGCAGTCCTGGATTGTGAGAGGGATGTCTGACTGCCTGTTTAGGCCCGATCCCACCAGGATTGAGCCTAAACAGGCAGTTGAACATCCCTCGAAGGGTCCCAGATTGGAGAGGGTGCAGACTGGGCTGAGGCCCCCTCCCTCCCGCCCTCGTGCATGAATTTCATGCACCGGGCCTCTAGTAAGATACTATAATGTATGATCCATCATTTTCATTCATATATATTTACCCAACAAAACTCATATGTGTCTTTTTAAAAAAAGCATTAATTAAAATTATCATAACACTATTTATATTACCCCAAAGAAAATATTTACTGGTCAATCAATAATATAATGAATAATTTGTTTTAAGTTTATATAATAGAATACAGCAATAAAAATGAATAAACTGCTGCATGAACCATTATGAATCACAAATATAATGTTGAGCAATCGAAGTCAGAGATAAGATTACATTTTATACAATTGCACTTATGTAAAATATAAAACTGAAAGCAAATCAATTATGTTCAGAGTGAAAAAAACAGTTACCCTGGTGGGAGAATATTGATTAGCAGAAAATATGAGGGTGTTTCTGTGGTTAGTAATGCTATTTTTTTTTGTGTGTGTGTGTGGTTCTGGTTGTATACGTATGTTTCCTTCATCAAATTTATATTCTGTGCACTTTTGTGTAGGTATGATTTTTTTCCAATTATACTTTATTGTTGAAAATATTACAGATATTCCTGTTTTTCCCCCATTGACCCCCTCCAGTCCACACCAGCCCCCTCCCTACCTTTACCACACTATTGTCTGTACCCATGGGTTATGCATACAGGCATATAAATTCTTTGGTTAATCTCTCCCACCCAGCCACCTACTCCCACCTTCCCTCTGAGAATTTTTTTAAATGGACATCAAATCTAACTTGAAGAAGTTGCTAATTTGTGATAATTTACACATTAAAGTATTCATGAAGGTAATGGATTATAACTCATTGCTAATAATAAGAATAAATCAAAGAGTTTGAGTAAGAATAGAGGGTGTTCTTCATTACCAGGTTATGCCAGTAAATAAGTACAGAAATCAGAAAGAATTAGAAAATAACCACTTCACAATTGCCATGTAATTACGTATTTAGACAAAGATCACCGCTGAATGTTTAAACAAGGTGGTAAATTTTGCTGTGGAATAGGATATTCAAATACTACCGAATTATCTTTCACAGACTGCTTATTAATTATAAAGCAGAAAATGTAATTTTGTAGAGGAGCATTATGGCAGATGCCATCTCAACTGAGGCATCAACAATAGAAAAAATTCTAACATTATGTGCTTCTTGATTGGATGCATTTAAAATTATCACTACTCTGGGCCAAAATAGTTTCACATAAATCTAATAATGAGAAAGCAATCAGATTAGTCTATGCTTTTTGACATTCCACAAAATAGCTGGATTTGACTTCAAATATATCATGGCCTTGAAAGTAAAAACAAAAACCAAAAAAGAAAAGAAAAGCAGGGAAACTTTTACAGATTAAAAAACAAACAAACAAACAAACAAACAAAAAAACAAAAACTAAGGAGATGTGCCAACAAAATACAAATGCATGAATTTAGATTAAATCTTTGATGCCCCTGCATTCCTTTAAAAAATGTTATAAAGTTACTATTGGCATAATTGGGGATATTTAATTCAGACTGTGTATTATATGAAGTGATTGTATCAGTGTTTCAGTGTTAAATTTCCTGAATACGATGATACAGTTATACAGGAGAATGTCTTCGTTCTTAGGAGACACTGAAGAAAATAAAGGAATGAAGTGTCATACATTTTGCAATTTATTTTCATATGGTTCCAAAACTAATATATATTTTTTTGTGTGTGTATGCAAGTGCACTTCACTGTGTGTGTGTGTGTGTGTGTGTGTGTGTGTGTGTGTGTGTGTGTGTAGGTGTGTGTGTGGGGGGACGCACTGGAGCCAGAGAGAAGGTACTCAATACAATGATAATAGTACAATTCTTTCTCCTGATCAATATAGAATCAAGCAATAAAAAAGGATTGCTAAATACTAGTAGTAATACAACATAATCATTTTCCTTCTCTACACCCTGTGTCTTATGCCCCCAGGATCCCTGTCATCTGTTCTATTTTACTTAAAAATAATGTAGGAGCAAGAAATCTAAATTAAAGTTAACACCCATAGCAATATAGGAAAAGAACATGCAGAGAAACAAACATTTTTACATAAATTAAGAGAACCAGCCATTGCCTTATTTGTATTAAAAATGGAAATTTAAGGTAAAGAATAAAATTTGCAGTTTTTACTTAAGATTCATAATTTAATTGAGTAAATTTTTGTAATTTATAATTACCTTTCCAGTTGGATATGACAAACAAAAAATATTTTCAGATATTCCCCCTTCCATTTGAATGATCTTGTTGCAAATGAACAATAAGACCCCTATTCTAGTCTATTCCTAGAAAATAAGATAGTAATAATATTTCCCATTTACTTGAGAGCCATACTTTTTAAATAAACACTTGATTCTTAAAGAAGATCTGCTGTAACAAGAGCTTTGAACAAACATTTTGTTAGAGTTGTAAATGCTGAAAAAATTTTTATCTATTTTTCACATATGAGGAGGTAATGGATGGTCTGATGTTTCCTTGTGCATTGAAATTATAGTGTGAAGTGAATTGCGTCCTTTTCTAGTTAGCATTTATATTGGGCCTATCTCAGCCTGACCATTTGTATGCAATCATTTGCATGTTTCTTTAGCTCTTTCTTCCATCTCTGAAAGGTCAGCAAGTATTACTGTCCTGCCTTGACAGTGGAGGTCACTAACATGCACTGAGAATAAGGAAGGCTTGCAAATGATCAGCAAAAGCCATTAAGTTCAGCAATTCCAACACAGGGAGCATAATTTGCATGCTCCCTAACTACATCTTATGATACAGTTTTTAACCCTTTAGCCATCTTCGTTGCTTTTTATTGCTCCCAATACTCAATTCAATTCAACTCTGCAAGACTTTACTGAATATTCACTTAGTGCCAGCAAAACGCAAATTAATCTGAGAATAGGAATTGCTCAAAACATGGCACAAGGCTCTCAATTACTACATGAGTGAATGAATAAATGAATGAATCCACATGTACATAATTGGATACATAATCCATTTTCAAAGGGATATGAAATCAAGGATAGCAGGAAAAGAATAAATATCAAAAACAACAAATGCAAACTCTAAAGCAATGTATCTTAGACTACAATCTTCAAGGAAGTGGAGAATGTGCATATTTTACTAGCAGTTTTATCTCTAGTGCCCCCAACAATATCTGATGCATTTTAAGTCTCCAATAAGTATTTTTTGAAAGAACAGTTTCTATAAGCACATCTATCAAGCTAAGTACTGCTCTAGGTAAGTACTGCTTAGATTGAAAACATAAAGGTCACCATTAGACTTCCAGTTCGGAACCACAGAACTGGACTCTAAAGTTGGATAATATTCCTATTTTGTATTCTTACATAAATATATATGTAATATTGTATTATTATATACTAGAGGCCTGGTGCACGAAATTCGTGCATGGGGGGTCCCTCAGCCTGGCCTGAACCCTATCCAATCTGGGACCCCTCAGGGGATGTCCAACTGTCGGATCGGTCCTAAACCAGCAGTTGGACATCCCTCTCACAATTTGGGACCGCTGGCTCCTAACCACTCACCTGCCTGCCTGCCTGATCACCCCTAACTGCCCTCCCCTGCCAGCCTGATTGCCCCTAACTGCTCTCCCTTGCTGGCCTGATCACCCCTAACCACCTCTGCCTCAGCCCCTGCCACCATGGCTTTGTCTGGAAGGACATCTGGAAGATGTCCGGTCTAATTAGCACATTACTCTTTTATTAGTATAGATTAATATCTACATAATATGTATGTCACATAACTGGTCCCCCTGCATATGTCCTAGCCCTGAGACTACTGTGGACACAGAAGCCAGAGTGGTTCTTTAACCCTTTGCACTCGCTTGTTTTTTTCTTGATTCCTTTATTCTAATGCTAACCGTATTGAGTCACACTCGACATCCGAGTGCAAAAGGTTAAAAATGTATGTCAGATTATGCCACTCTGTTCAAAATCTTTCTCTGGCTTCCCATTGTACATAGATCATTAACTTGTATTTCTTACAGTGGTTTTTAACCTTTTGCACTTGGATGTCGAGTGTGACTCGACACGGTTAGCATTAGAATAAAGGAATCGAGAAAAAAGCAAGTGAGTGCAAAGGGTTAAATCCTTCATTTTCTACTTCCAACTTCTTTTTCCCCTTACTTTGCTCCAGTTATTCTTGCTTCATTGCAGTTTTTTTAAGATGCCAAGAAAATTTGTGCCTCAGGGCCTTGGACTTGATATCCATATAATCCCCTCTCCCATTTCCTCTTAATTAAGCTCTAATGCCATTGTATCAGCAAGGTCATCCTTAATCACCTTATTTAAAATTTACAAATTCCTCTACTGGGCCACTCCCAATTCTTCTTACTTTATTTTTTTTTTCCATAGCAATGATGCCCACTTATAAATATTTTAAGCCATTTACTTATTCATTCCCTCTCTTCCTTGCTAAAATGGAAGCCTCATGAGGGGAGATATTTGTCATTATGTTTTAGTGTTATGTACTTAGTATCTCAAATATTCCTGTTACACATTATGTACTTAACAAATATTAAACTGAAAAAGCAGAAGTATGTTAGAAAATAAAGTAAAAACCAAACCAGTAATGAGAGAGATAGATAAAGAGCACCATAATTGAAGTAGGGACATCATACAAAAAATATTAAATACAGAATGAAGAAAAAAATAAGTATAGTACACTACCAAATGAGATAATACTATTTATAAATAAGCATAGTATTAAAATAATCTCCTATATTTATGACATATGTTGGGGTGAAGATAACACATCACAAAGCACAAAGCCTGTCTTAAATACCCACCTCATGTCAAGGCATACATTAATTTTTTAAAAATATTTTTCTTGATTTCAGAGAGGAAGGGAGAGGGGAGAGAGATAGAAACATCAATGATGAGAGTCATTGATTGGCTGCCTCCTGCACACCCCTGACTGGGGATTGAGCCCATAACCCAAGTATTGAACATGCTCTTGACCGGAATTGAACATGGGACGCTTCAATCAGCAGGCTGAGGCTCTATCCATTGAGCCAAACCAGCTAGGGCTAATTTTTTAATACTTACACATTGGAATACTATCTAGCTATAAAAATGAAGACACTCTTACCCTTTGTGACAACCTGGATGGAACTGGAGATTATTAGGCTAAGTGAAATAAGACAGTCAGAGAAAGACAAATACCATGTGATCTCACTTATATATGGAATCTAATGAGCAAAATAAAGTGATGAACAAAATAGAACCAGAGGCATGGATACATGAAACAGACTGAAAAATGTCAGAAGGGAGGGGTATGGGGGACTGGATAAAAGAAGGTGAAGTAATCAGCCATAGAATATATATGTATAGCCCTTAGAAACAGGCAACAGAATGGTGAAGGCCAGGAAGGGAGGGAGGAAGTGGAAGAAAGGGGTGGAAAATGGAAGATATCTGTAATAGTGTCAACAATATATATATTTTTAAAGTACATTAGAGCCCTAGCTGGTTTGGCTCAGTGGATAGAGCGACAGCTTGCGGACTGAAAGGTCCCAGGTTCAATTCTGGTCAAGGACACATGCCAGGGTTGCCGGCTTGGTCCCCAGAGGGGGTATGCAGGAGGCAGCAGATCAATGATTCTCTCTCATCACTGATGTTTCCATTTCTCTCTCACTCTCCCTTCCTCTCTGAAACCAATAAAAACATATTTTTTAAATAAAGTACATTAGGGATTAGATATTTCTTTAAGTAATAAAGAATAGAGAATAAACCAAGAAGAAAAACAATTATGCAAGAAGTCATAGAAAAGGTATGTGAGAGAGATCTGTGAGGGTAATATCAAGCAAAGAAAACAAAAGCTATTATACCAAATTAAAAGTTTCCATATTCAATATTTACAAATTATAGTCTTATCATTTCACCACAATTTCAAAATACATAAACAGGAGTGCAACAATATGTAATATTTTTAAAACAACCTTTCTAAATTAAATTCACAAAATACCTTATTTTTCATTTCTCTCAAGTGATTTATAACACTTTTTAAATTTTTTTCAAAAGAAATTTTAAAAATTCCACTGTTTATATATTTGCAATTGCTTTCATTGAATTTATGTTCTATAATATTACTGGTATGTATTTGTAATGGCTTTAGTCTGCCTGGTCATTTGGAAAAAAAACAAGACACACAGGACAATTAGTTGTAAGGATTGCTCCAGCATTCAGACATCGGGCACCCTTGGCCCCACTCGCTAATTTGATAAGCAAAAAGATCCACAAGGTTGTATAAAATGCTCCGTAACTGAAAATCACTAGATTCACAGAAGGCATGAGACTGAAGGTAGTTATAAATCTACTAGAGGCCTGGTGCATGAAAATTCATGCACTGGAGGGGGGAGGTCCCTCAGCCCAGCCTGCCACCTCTCATAGTCTGGGAGCCCTCAAGGGTGGGAGGTGACCCTGCGATCAGGGGAAGGCGACGTCCCCATCACAACTCTGCTGCTGCCACTGCCGGCAACACAAGCCTCTGCTGACCCTGGTTACTTGAGTCTCGGGCAGCCCTGGGCAGCTGGGCAGCTGCCATCCGAGGTTTGCCTGCACCTCAGGCGCTGCCATCTTGTGACTGTGGGTGCCGCCATATTTGTGAGGGAGTGATGGTCAATTAGCATGTTCTCTCTTCATTAGATAGGATTGCAATAAGGCAAGCAACAGATATGGAGTCTATATTTGAACAGTGGGTATGAGAAGAGAAATAAGGCATGCAAGTAGTTGAAGCCTCTTCATAATTATTATCTATGTTTTTGCAATGCAAATTTCTGGACTACCATCCCATTAAAGTGTGAAATTTTTTAAGACAAGCATTTTTGTCTTATAGGTCCTTATCCTTCCGTGTTACCTCTCTAACACATGGCTCATTACATCATGGACTAAGCACTTTCCTGCTTTCTTTTCTTATCCTATTTTTTTTCCAGCTGAAGTTCACTCTTCCTTGCCTCTTTTAAATAATCACAATAGATTCTCTCATCATGCCCAACAGTCTGTCTTCTTCTCTTATCATTCTACTCAATCTTCTCTCTCCCTCAATTCAGCACTGATCAAAATGATTAAATTCTCCAATCCAGAACTATTTCTCTGTCCTCATCTTCCCTAATCTGCTTTCAACATTTGACACTTTCACATTTTTAATTTCCTTATTTTTTAAACATTTTCTCCTCTCATATTTACTGGAACACTTTACCTTGATGCTATTCAGACTATCAGGAGGCTCTATGAAACCCCACCTTCTTTATCGCTTCTCTCATTCTCTCTCTCTCTCTCTCTCTCTCTCTCTCTCTCTCTCTCTCTCTTTTTAATCTACCACACTCTTATGTCCCAGATTCTGATCATACTCCAAAATAAAGTCAGAGTCCTTTTTTCCCCCCACTGATACCCACATGCAAATTCCATTTAAGATTTCTATATTCTACTTCCTCCATGTATACTTCTTTTCTAACTTGAATTTATTACCTCATGGTTGCCGTATTATAATAAATTCTCAACTAATTTGACTTTTCCAGAGATTCTTAATTCAAAATGATTTTACTTCTAACCAGTGAAATAGATGATGAAACATCGCTACATTCTCATTTTCTATTTCCACATTCCCCACCTTTAATGACAAATACTAAGGCTTTTTGGTTGACAAATAAAAGCCAGATTCTTACTGTTATATTTAAAGCATTTTTTTTTGCATGCAATCACTGTACTACTGCAGTTCAATTTATGTGAAATGTTGTTACATTTCCCACATAACCCATCAGGCAGTATTTTGAGGGCAGAAAACATATTTTTTTATGTGATAACCCACTGAAATACATGGTCCATTCAGTCTTCTGGAACCTGGTCAGTCTATTAAGCAAGCTATTGCTTCCAGAGAAGTTCTCCCCCCAGGGATAAAGCCCACATTCCTGGTTAAAAATAGGTTTAGCTCTTTAGCCTGTAATTCATCAGAGAGAGAACTAAATGCATGGGAAATTGATAAGGGAGAAAACAACAGCAACAAAAAATATTCCCCTACCTCCATCTCTCTACCTTATCTTAATTGGCAAATAACAATAGCAAAATAGCAAATAGCAGTGGTACCCTGTTACTATTGTAACACTTCTTACCTGGGAAGATGTTAAAATTCAGACTCTGATTCAGTAGCTCTGGGGTGGGGCTTGCATTCCACATTTCTAAAAAGTTCACAGGTGACGCTATGCTAGTGTCACTAGTTTATAGGACACACTTTGTGTAACAAAGAACTATGAGAAGGCCATGAGGTTCACTTCATCAGCAGAAAAGAATAAAACTGCAAGAAAACAAAAACAAAACAAAAAACCAGCTTCAACTTTGCTAGGATGCCAGTTAATCTATTCCAGATGGTTCATATGTGAATATAAAATCAATTAAGAGAAAGATTTCATCAAAACATGAATAATACTATTCTATTTCCACATACTTTGCAGACAATCCACATATACATATTGTTTCCTTTACTGGAGAAATTCATTTGCGATCTTGTAGTCTTTTTATAATTTGCAGACCATAATCTCTATATGGTCCCTGAGACTATCCTTTTCTCCTTCACATGTATGCTGCATATTTTTGAATTTTCATAATTGATTTTTCTACTTTGACCTCTGTATTTATGGCATCTCAAATTGAAGGGGGGTACTGTCTACAAGGAAAAATGAGCAAACAATGACATATGCAAATATCAAGGTACGATTCACTATTATCTGAGCTAATGCCCTGAATATAAATGCATTTCTCTCTGGTTTAACAAGTGTCACTAAATGAGTAAGCAGTATCTCCAACAATTCCTACCCTCAAACTCAAAACACCAGCTGCCCTCAAGTTTCAAGTCAGAAGAACTCCTGGTTTTTAACTTGTGTGAGAAAAGAGGAAAACAGAGCCAAACCCTGAGAAGGGTCGCTCCTCTCCTCACTACGGAAGACAATTCTAAAGAAAGTATCCTAGTTCTGAACCAGAATGCTAGCCAATGTCGCCCAGTCAGGTCCTGGCATCAGGAACTTCTCACAGAGGTTAGGGACCATGTAAGAAAATGAAAGACTTCAGGATTTAACTACCTCCTTCCCAAATGCTGGGTAACTTTAAAGAAAATAGAAAAGAAACCAACTAAAAGGCACTGAGAGAATTCAGCACATTAACTTAGGCCCATGAAATAAAAATAGATTTTTATCAATCTCTTGGAATATTTGTTTTTATTGTTACACTAGAGGCCCGATGCAAGAAATCTGTGCAAGAGTAGACCTTCCTTCCCCCTGCTGCAGGCACCGGCTTCCCTCCAGCACCTGGGACCCAGGCTTCCCTCCCAGAGGGAGGCCCCGCCCACTCACCACAGCCTGCAGGTCGACGGCCTGGGCCTCCTTCTGCAGGGCGATCATGGGGTGATGTCTGGTCCCCCGACCAATTGCATCGCACCCACCTTAGCTGGCCTGGGCCCAGTGGGTGTCATAGTGGTCCGGGATGGTTGTTCCACTGTTCAGTCATTCAGTTGATCTGCATATTATGCTTTTATTATATAGGATTGCACCGCATTTTAGAAGTTATGCATATATTTTGTGGTTTGTCAAAAAATAACATAATGATGCATAATTTCTTCTGTATTTATAAAGTCTTTAATGTTTTATTTAATAATGTAACATCACAACTCTGAAGAAGTGATAAGCATAGTAAATGGGCATAGCACAACACCTGCTCTCATCATAGTCATTGTTATGCTGTCATTGTGCTAGCAATATCCCATGGACATGCTACTTATTGGATTGTACAGCATTGTTGTATAAATCCAACTGAGGCACAGTGGCCACATACAGTATCTGTTTTGTGTTTGTAGAGATGCAAGTTTCATTGTAAGAAAAGAGACCCTGGATAAGTAATGAAACAAAATAAAATTCAGTGTATAGAAGGGAATAGCCATATAATTTAGAACTAAATTGATGAAAACTTAGTAGTTTATAGAAGTAATTTTTTTGAAGTGTATTTAGTTCTTGCACAATGGTACCAAGTGGGTAGTTAGTTTTGAAGGTAGCAATAGAAATGAACAACTAGAATAGGCTACATAAAAATGTATACTTGTGAACCAACAGGTCTACCTGTCATTTAACAAGTCTCTGTACCTAGCATTACAGAAAACAAGATTTTATTTTATAGGTGATTCTAAGAATCTCAGGCATCTAGCATATTTTAAAAGTTATAATATGGCCCACAAATTAAAAACATAAAGTTATTTGATATGCATATAATATGTATCTGTCTAAATTAGGATTCCTAGTAATTAAAATAAAAATTTCATGAATTTTATCAGGATGATCATTCAATAGTTATATAATAAAATAGTTTTTAAGCTGAAACTGACTTTAAGGGTAAATTAGTTCTATACTGTCATTTTAGAGATTAAAAAATTGAAGCCTAGAGAGGTAAAATAATTTGACTGGAAGTCATGTATTTTTAAGTTAAAATATTATGGACTCAATTTCTAATCATCTCTTTATTCAATTATTACTCCAATCTCTTATTCAGCAAACAAAAAACACACCATAAGTTGTGTAAGTGCACTAGTCTCTCATGAGTCACTGTTTCTGTGGGAGTTTTTCCATTCCCATAAATAGTCTGACCATTAAGATGGTGGTTTGGAAATGAATTACTACTGACATTCAGGCTCTTTGGATTCTGTGAGATTTGTACACACATAAAGTCATAAACACAGAATCCACTTATGGACCCAATAAAGAATAACCTGGGTGGAAAACTGTGTTCCGGAATATATTCCTCTCTGAAGCACTCTTCTTATTACTCTCCAGTGAGCACTAAACAAAACTAATATTAACTTGTACTTTGACCCCTCTCCCAAATGGCTAGTCTATTTGAAGAGCCAATGCCTTCCATTCTCTTTCCTCTAATGAATCCCCACCTCCAGCTCAGAAAATAATGTTACCTCTGACCATGTATGATAGATGGTTGAACAAAGGAGAGCTACTAGATTAACCAGAACAAAATAATATATGTAAATTGATGGCTCAATATTTAGAAAATTCATTTGTGGGTAGTAAGAAACTATTTTGGGCAAGTTTTGTAGTAGAAAGGAATCTTGGGATAATTTTGTATTCTTTCCATAGATGTTCCTTGTTGATAATTACTGATGACTTTTTTTTTTAATGTGCAGTAAAGACAAAGTATACAGTAAGAAGCTTAACTCCCTTTAAACTAGGGACTGTGCACGTATTTTTGAATACCAAACACAGAGCATATTCTAAGCTTCCTATTTGATATTCTATTAGATAAAAGGTTTGATCACAAAAATGTAGTCACACTCTCACAAACACATACAAACACACACATACACACATGGAACCACAGGCACACACACTATGCTGCACATGTACACAGACACTGCTCAAGAGCAGAAACGATGAGGAGTTTTAGATTACTCAAATATCCAGATTGGGTGCCTTCTTGACTTATAGCTTGCAGAATAGATTCTTTATGTTCTACTAGCTTTGACTGTGACAACAACATAGAGATGTTGCTCATAAAATTTAAACGTGGATCCTACAGAGTAATTGTATTAAATCTTTTGAGTTCAGTAAGTCATCTTTCTCTTTTAAATTCTCTAACTCCTTCCTGATTTCTCTCCTCCCCACCTTTCCTGATCATTGCTTTTGTGGTTGAAGGGCCATGCTGGGTAACTAGGAGATATAACCTGAGGAACTTGACCTGCCTGTCTAAAGAGAGCCAGTATGTTGATGTCATTTTGTGTTGAACAGATGTTGGGGCCTGTCTTTAGCTTTTCAGGTACATAAATTTGATTTTAATTGGTATTGTCCAGACATTTCCAGACTTACTCCAACCATTTATACAAATGAACCATGCAGGAATGAATTCCAAATAACAACTGATCATGAGAATGGTTGTTTCTGCAAGATGGTTATCACTGTCTACAGATACATAGGGTGGGAACAAGTAGGCTTATAGTTGTGAGTATGCGAAACAAAGAGTTTATTCTTGTATTGTTATTTCTTTATTATTGTATTATTTTCTATATGAACAACTCATAGAATCAGAGAGTAAAAATATATGATTGTCAGCAGCTGGGGTTAGGGGGAAAAGGGAAAGTTTAGTAAAAGGGTCCACTTTTCAAGCTATAAGATGAATAAGATCTAAGTATGTAAAACATGGTGACTATAATTGATAACACTTTATAGCTTAATTGAAATTTGTTGAGATAGTGAACTTAATGTTCCTACACACAAAAAGATAATTATATGTAGTGATGGATGTGTTATTAATTAGATGAGGGGAATCCTTTCACAATGTATATGTATATCAAATCACCTTGACCTACACTTTAAATATCTTATAATTTTACATGCCAAATATACCTCAATAAACCTGACATATAAAAACAAATAGTAAAAGCCTTAAAAATATACTGGATTTCATATAATATTATGAAAAAATCAACACATCTCTATGGGTGTTATATAACTAATTGAAAAGCGCAACTACACATACGTGGGGTGATGATGTGAGATGCAGGACACGAAACTTCAGCCCAATCAGAAGAGAAGTCTGCCTTCTTGTCTTAAGAACACTTGTTGCTCAAGAACCATGGCTTTAATGAATGAGCCAAATCCAATTCCTTCTTTAGGCAAGCCCTAGTAAGCAGCTTTCTGAGTCTTTCTCACACCGTTTTTGTGCCCGTCTTCAAAAAATCCCTGATGAAAATTATAACCTCAGGGAGACAGCCACTAGAAATAATTTCTTAAGGTGGCTGGAGAGCTTAGTACTGGTTTTCCTACTGACAGAGATGGCATTAACCCAGGTCACCCTGGATTTGAAACAAACACAGTACACAGGTGTGTAGAAAATCATATACTGACTGCACAAAATAGGGAAATTTCTTTTCCTCGTGCACTCGGGGCGAAAAAAAAAAAAAGGTCAAAGTGGTCACTTGAGACCAGAGCTTTTGTGATTTTTCTGTCTGATTAAACTTAAAGTGGGATGTCACTGGCCAAGGAGCTTAAGGGCAAATGAGAAATTTGGTGTGCACTGTTACAGAACGGAGCTAAATCCCAGCCACGGGAAAGTGGCTTGGGAACTTGTTAAGAGCAGAAACTTGGTCAGCTGCAAATATCTCATAAAATACAGAATAAATGCTCTTTACATTGACACAGACTAGTCAGATTTCAATTACTTTTTCTATATATAAATCACATTTAGGTGCAAGAGCAAGAGAACAGAAAATAAAAGAAAATGAGAAGCAATTGCATTAATAAGGATCGTAGGGGGCTCCACTACCCCATAACGATAAAGATCAGAGCTGACTCTGATTTCAAGCTATCATTTCGTATGAATGCTTGTTAATCTTCAGAAAATTATTGAAAGAAAAAGAAGAGAGAAGAATGGAGGAGGAAGGAAGGATATTTTTTCTCCTTCAATATTATCTCTTTCCATTCCCCTGTTGGAACTCTGAATCCCAGGTAAATTAAATCATTTAAAGTTAGACTAATATATAATGCCTTTTCTTTCCCTTGTGTCTTTACCACAGACACTCCCTTTGATTATGATACTCTTGTCCTCACCCTTCCTTTTGAGTATCTTCTATTTTATTTCAAAACCTGGCTCAGTTAGCCCAGCTTCTGGAGAAATCCTCCCTGATGCACCATAAGATGTATTTATAGATCATAAAACGCAGTGACCAATAATAAATCCTTAGCATAGCACTCATTTCAACATATTTTACCTATGTACTAGAGGCCTGGTGCACGATATTCATGCACGGGTGGGGTTCCTAGGCCTGGCCAGCGATCAGGGCTGATCAGGGCTGGGCCGATTGAGTCTGCTGGCCAGGGAGAGGGAAGGGGGCAGGGGCCATGGGCCGATTGGGACCTGCTGGCGTGGGGGGGGGGGGGAGGGATAGGTCACAGGAGGTACTGAGGAGGGAGCCGGCCCTTGGACACCCTAGGAAAGGGGCCACGTCTGCTGCCACCCCCACTCCCCATTCCAACCTGGGGCCTGGCCCAGATCGGGTGATGGGGGCCTGCCAACCAGGGGGAGGAACCGCGGGAGGTTGACTGGCAGGGACCATGGGAAGTTGGCAGGCCAGGTGAGGTTGGCTGTGGGAGCGCACTGACCACCAGAGGGCAACTCCTACATTGAACACCTGCCCCCTGGTGGTCAGTGCACGTCATAGTGACTGATCGTTCGGGTCGTTCTGGTTGTTTTGGTCACTTAGGCTGTTATATGTATAGTTTTGCTTTTATGTCTTATTAAGTTGGCTGGGTAAGGATATTATTATATATGTTATTTGTACCTAGTACATTGTGTGGTACATATTAGGAGATCAGAAATTATTTTAATGATAAACCTCATCATCATAATCACTCTCCTCATGATCATAACCATCAGAATCTAAGAAGAGAAATGGCAAAGATTGAATGCCTGTATCGGAACAAACCTTTGGGAATAACAGTAAAGCAATTTATGCATTTATATCTGAAGACAGAATCCTGAAATCATGTACTTTATGAATAAAGAAATATAACTGAAGCTATGACCATGTTATTTTTCAGTAGTGATCACCCGTACTTGCTGACAAAACATAGAAGGCATTGCATCCTTTCTAATCAAGGCAAACTTTGAACTGAATCAATGATTCCCATCCCTTTTTCTCAGATCTAGATCTTCCTATGAATACAATCCTTTCCCAACTTCAGAAGTCTCCTGTCTTACTCCCAAACCAATCTCATACTCTGTTCCTTAACTTTCAGTCTTCCTGACCATTCCTCCAAACAACCTGCCAAGATATTATTGCCTCATACTACACATACTGGATATAAAATTATTTTTTAAAAGAACATCAAAATTACTAGAGTTTCTCAAAGTATCATATGCCTTCTGAAATCTAAAAAGCTGCATTCTTAAAAAGTGGCATTCTTGCAGATAGGATGCTTCTGCTTAAGAAGTACATACAGGGGCACATCCTATATAATAAAGAGGTAATATGCAAATTGACTGTCACACCCTCACAAGATGTCTGCCTAAAACCAGGCCAACAGGGGGGATAGTGAGGGATGACCAAACAACTGAACAAGCAAGCTGTGTGGGGCAATCAGGCTGGCAGGGGGGTTAGTGAGGGACAACCAAATGACTGAACAAGCAGGCTGCATGGGGCAACCAGGCCAGCAGGGGGCGGGGGGGGCATGAGGGTACCAGGCCAGAAGGGGGGCAGTTGGGGGTGACCAGGCCAGCAGAGGGGGGCAGTTGGGGGTGACCAGACCGACAGGGAGGGGGTAGTTGGGGGGTGACCAGGCCGGCAAGGGGGGCAGTTAGGGGTGATCAGACTGGCACACAGAAGCAGTGAGGGGTGATCAGGCTGGCAGGGGGGGCAGTTAGGGGTGACTAGGCAGGAAGGCAGGCAGGTGAGCGATTAGGAGCCAGCAGTCCAGGATTGTGAGAGGGATGTCCGATTGCTGGTTTAAGCCCAATCCCTGGGCCTAAATGAATTTTGTGCACCAGGCCTCTAGTGTATAATATAAGCAAGGTGGAGAAGCCAACATGCATTTTGTATCTACCGCATGCTAGGCATTAAATTGTAGAATCTCAGGACCTGGGTATTAAAAAGGGTACTATAAGTCTCCTTTAGAGGTTAAAATTTAGACAGGTTTCTGAAATAAGGTGCTAGTGTTTACACAGAAATTAGTAGCATAGCATACATTATTCCCTTAGCCACGAGTTAAAAGGTTAGGTAGAGCTTCAACTCTGGTAATTCCATTCTGAAGGGGGGGAAAAGCCTCACGATAATACTAGCTTTTTTCCCTTAGTAGATAAGCGTATTTTAAATAGTGGATATGTAAGAAAGAAGTTCTGCAGTAAGGTGAAAAACAAACATGTCATGAGAGTTCCAAATAAAATCTCTGCTTTGAAACACGGTCATGTTATGTTGAACAAATAAACACAGCAGTGTGTTTCTGTACTTTGAAATAAATGTGGATGTTGTTTCTCTTTGTGGATGTAAAAATAATATAGTGGAGTGTTTAGGAGTCATCTTTTTTATTTAAATTTGAAAGTCTGAAATAATTCAAAAATACAGTTCATTGGCATGTTTCATCATGTGGAACTAATCTAATACTTGGAAATCTAATTTCTGACATTAGATATTATATCCCAGTTTTTAAAATAGGATTTCAGTGGGATAAATATATGAGAATTTAATTAAAATTTTAGCACATAATGTTACATAAGTTCTTCCTTAATTTTACCAAACAATGTTCACATCATCTATAAATTAATCTGCAAGTGAAATCACTGCTTTGTGCCTACTTAAGAATCAGAAGAGTAGGGTGTCTAAAAATGGCCTTGGAGTTGTATCTGGCTTTTGATTTGTGAACCTCATTGCTAGATAGGGCTGTATTAGCATCTGTCCATTTCAGAAACTATACAGAGTCTCTTACATATCAAAGCAAATTTGTTCACATGAATTCTGAAATTGCATTTCTACAAAAACTTTAACCTTCAATTGATAAGTTTGACATTTTTTTGCTACACCAATTATCTCTATCTATATATTTTACCTACCCTGTATTCCTAAATCACTTTCACTTCATTGAAATACCTCTTTTATATTCCTCTCCCTATATTGACTATTATCATTGTAGAAATTAAGAGCTGCTACTTCTTGCTGATTTTTTACAGTTGTCATGGTTAAATTCCTCAGTTAAATTTATACTCATTTGTTTTTTCTACTTCTGAACGGGCCATTTAGAATCAAATGCTGCGTAAATCCCTGAACTTGGGAGTATACTTTTGGAGCACCTAAATTAGAGAGATCTGACATTCTGCTCAGTTAATCACTGCAGCATGTCCGTGTCTCTGTGGAAATGAATTGAGCAGGGTGTCCACTTGGTCACAGACTACTGCATCTCATTTGGCTTCAGCACTATCAATGTGTCTTTATCTGAGGTATGTACTGTTCACAGATGGGATCTTTTCATCCTCATCCAATCCAGCTTTCATCACTCTCCTTTCCCACACTCCCTTCAGTGCCTGACATATTTTCCTCATAGAGTTCAGTTGTTATGTGATGGTGTCACATCAGTGTATGCTCAAATGACTTTTACTCGCAGATTATTTAACACTTCCACCTGCAGTTTTTTCTTTGCCTGAATTGGGTACATCAACAGAAACTTTCCGAACTTTAAAATCTAATGCCTACCCATTATTTAAGGCCAAGCTCAACATTCTTTCATTCTCTTACAACATAACCCACAGCTATTTCACTTTTTTTTTCTGAAATTGCAAATAGTATTTGTATTTTCCTTGCATTGAAAGTTGTTGTTTTTTCCTGTATGTGTATGATGCATTTTCTAATTATAGTGCAATCTATAACACACATTTGGGTAATGATCTCCCTAGCTATTTTGCTAATGAGCATAATAATCATGAAAACAATGTAAATTTTCATATTTTTCTTCAACACATCTCTAACATTTAATTGTGAATTCCTGGAAAATTTTTCCCTTTCCCAGAAGATACAGAGTAGTGATTTCTAGTTACTAAAATTAATATATGTATTATTCTCTCCCTCTCTCTCTCTCTCTCTCTCTCTCTCTCTCTCTCTCTCTCTCTCTCTCTCTCTCCCCCTCTCATCAACCATTAATTGAATAGCACTGAGATATTTGCCACATTAAGTGGTTTCTCTGATTTTCAGTTCAAAAGGTAGAAGTTGAACTAAAATAGAAAAATAACTTTTTTTTGGCGGGATGGGGAGCAGAGGAACAAAATCTTTTGCTAGCAAATCTGAACTTCAATCAATGAAAGTTACAAACCCATGTGTGTGTGAGAGGAACACAAATGTTGAACTGTGGCCTAACTCAGTGTTTCAGTGCAATTCCATCAATGCTGAATGTGTCTACCATATTAATTGATCTGCTATAGACATTTTGAGTATATAGAATTTGAAAGTGTAATATTATAGCTTTCAGCCCATCTCTACTATACTCTGGTAGAATTATAATTAAATGGCTCTTAATCTCAGGGTTGTTGTTGTTTTGTTATCCTATAGGAAAGATTTTAATTCCAACTATATAAAAGTTTTTGGGAACTGAGTATTATTTATACTAAGCTGCAGAGAATGAGCAAAATATTGACCAGATACAAATGGGGCAAAGGTCTTCTAAGGCAGATGGAAATGCTTGAGCAAAGATATATCTACTCTATTTCCAGAAAATTAGTGGTAAACCACTTCTATTTTCAGTGATCATTGTTGCCAAATAGTTCTAAAAGCTTCCTAGCCTTTGTCAAATATACCACTCATCACCAACATCAATGACACAGAAACTGACTCCTGCTCTGTGTAGAAATAACAAGACCAGTCTGCAGAGTCTTTCTTGGAAGATTAAAAAATGAAATCAAAAGTAAAAAAAAAATAAATAAATAATCCCATACACAATTCAACTGCTCTCTAATCCCACCTGTCTTCTTTATCTGATGAATGACTTCAAAGGTAGGTAACATTTGATTTGAAATTCCATAGTAAAAAGTAAGAGATTAATTTAAAATAAAAAAATTTTCTGAAGAGTAAAGACACATTTCTTAATTTGAATGATATATTTAGTAAAGATGTTTCAATACCAATATAGGGTACTTATTTTAGATTCCACATATTTGTAACTGATCTCACTCATATGTGGAATCTAATGAACAAAATAAACTGATGAACAAAATAATCCAGAGAGATAGAAGCATGGAATTTCAGAGGGAAGGTGGGGGTGGAGAGGGGAAGAGATTAACTGGTAATTTCTATGCATATATGCATAACCCATGGTCACAGACAATAGTGTGGTAATGGAGGAGCACATACAGGTGGAAGGGGGTCAATGGGAAGAAAAACAACAACAAGGGACATCTCTAATACTTTCAATAATTAAACATAAATTTAATAAATAAATACCAATATAGGGAAATTTTTAATTGGAAATATTACTAAAGCATGTGTAAGCTAGTCAAAGGGAAACGTGTGTACAAGCTACAAATAGGCGAAGAGTAATAATTTAGAAACTGTGAACAAACAATGTGTGGATACTCAGAAAGGGACATGGTGGATTCTGCAGAGACCTGAGCTCATTTTTTTTTTTTTTTTTGTATTATGGTCATTTCAGTAGCTGGAGATAAGAAAAATAGGAAATTTGTCTTAAAGGAAATGTGCTTCAGTCCTTGAATAGTTATCAATGGGAGAACAAGTTAAAGACAGAGTTCATGAATGTGGAGAAAAAGAATGGGATTTAATCAGAGAAAAAGAAAGAAGTTATATCTTCTCTGGGTCTTGAAGTAAAAGTAGAAATAGCAGAAAGAATAATTGATATTGAATTAGCTGTATTACGAGATAGATTTCAGAGATGAAGTGAGAGGGAGAGATAGAAACATCAATGATGAGAATCATTGATGGGCTGCCTCCAGCATGCCCCCCAGAGAGGGTAGAGCCCACAACCCAGGCATATGCCCTGACTGGGAATTCAACCATGACCTCCTGGTTCGTAGGTTGACATTCAACTGACTGGGCAAAAGTTATAGATCTTAATTATGAACCTCCAGAGGATGACTCCTGCTCTGTGGATCTCGAACCACAGCACAGAAGATAAGGACATATATACAGCTGTACTTGTTAAACATCCTGTATGGAAGCGAGTGATTTTTAGTTCTAAATACTTCAAATTTTAGTTCTAGAAGTCCACTCATTGTTTGTGTTAGAAAAGTGAAATATCAAACTGTAGCAATATCCTGGCATAGGAATCTGAAAGCCAGCCAAGTAGTCATTGAAAATGTTTTTTATTTTACACATGAGTAAAGTCCTGAATGTTTTTCTTATATATAACACTTTGTTTTGACTGAAACATCTAACTAGGATTCAACAGAAAGTACACATATTCAGATTCTTCTAATAGTATCTTAATAGCATTAATAGTGGTAATTATTTCATGAGCTATAAAAATATTTTAAATTATAAGAAACAAATTTAAATGGCAATTATATAGCTTTTAATCTATTTGATTAGTTGACTTCTTCCCACTTTTTAAAATGCAAACACTAATAATAAAAGCAAATATAAATAAAAAATAGAAAGCAATTATCTCTTTCCAAATAAAAATTGTGTATTAGAACAATCCATTTTTATATTTCATTGAGATTATATTACATGAGAAAGATACACTTTCAAATATAATCAATTTAAAGTCATATAATTTTTTTAAAACATTTGAATGAATGATATCTAAATAATTCTGAGTTAAGTTGAACAGGATTCCAAGAACCTGGTCCATATTTCACTTTGAGAGTATGCCAGAATAAATAAGAGAGTTTTTATAACATGACAAAGGCACACCACCACCAAAATTTATTAATCATTCTCTCTTTGACAGGTACTGTTTTAATACACCTATAGAACAAGTTCTATAATTATTCCCACTTTAGGAAGAGGAAACTGAGGTACCTTTCTCTTGAGTAAATTCTCCAGCGCCATACAAAGGTAATATCAGAGCCAAGATTTGTCCATAAATAATCTGGATCCAGAGACCAAGATTAACAACTGAATAAAGTTCAGTCTTCCAAAATGCACACACACAACTATATAGCCCCTCACTTTTCAAGCACTCTGATATTATGAGATTCATAAAGTGGCTATTTTTCAGTCCTAACTTTATTTTTGTAAGTAATTCACTAACCAGTGATGTCATCTATTATAGCATCTAACACTTATATTTTTCTTTTCTTTTTTTAAATTTCTGTATCTTACTATTTTCCCATGGTGCAGACTCAATTATTTCTCAACCTGAACTAAGTTGTGTTGTTTAACAATTATTCTTTGGAACACAGTAAGTCAAAACTCAAGGGAAAATTATGCATAGTGTGTTAAATTGATGTTTTTGTTAATTTTATAGTAAAATAATGACTTAGACTAATATAGGGACTTTGTGTAGCAAAGTTAACATGTAGAACTTAATGTTTAAAAAACACACTAGTGTGCTATTATTACTTCAGTCAAAAATAAAAAAATAGTGACTATTTAAGTTTCAATGTGGCTATTGAATTGGCTTCTGAAAGAAACCTCTGCATGGAATTTGCTATCTTTTATTCATATCTAGAATAATGCAAGGTGAAACGCCTTATCAACAGTGCCTAAAATCGAAATCCCATCTAATATACTTAAAATGATACTTTCTGTACATTATCCAAAATTACTGTGTTTAATTTTAAATAGCACTATTCTTACTGGCATGGAACATGAACAAATGTATGTGAAACTCTTTCTTTAAAATGGTCACTTTGTGAGTTGGTCTAATCAGCCAAGTTTCTAGTCAATAGGAAAGACACTCTTGAAAACAGCTCAGTCAATAAAGTCCATAGAAAATAAATAGGGCATTTCATATTCATCCATAGTTTGCCTTGCTCCTTGCCTAGGGACATTCCAGAATAGGGGTATAAATCCTCTACCTTCCCAATATCAGGCGATTCAGTTCAGTCTTGGACAAATGAGCTGCCTACTCAGGTCCTATGTAAGTATGTCTCTTGCCTACAAATAAATCCTTGCCTGATTTTGCCATTATTTGTAGCTTTTTGTTTGAATTTACTCCTACAAGCAACACAAGAACTGAGGGTGTTTTGTTACTATTTCTGGCCAGAGGTTATCTGTGGCCAGAGACCCCCTTGATCACCACGTACAATAAGGCAAAGTTCCAGGCAGATAGCCATGGGATGATCCATGTTTTGTAGAGTGTGAAATGGATACAATTTGGGGGATGCTCATTAAATAAAAATAAAATAATGAATACAAAATTAGGAATAAATGGCCATATTTATTTTGAATAATGAAAAATAGCAAGAGAATTATAAATTTTAAAAACTAAATACCACAATCATCACAAAATACATTAGATCCATTGTCAAGTGTCCATGTTCAGTGTTGAACAACCCTGTGTAAGTGAGAGGCCCCAAAGTTAATGTTCATTAGTTCATAGAAAATCTGTCTTTAGGAAGGATAGTCTACTTCTTGAGTAGAGAGTTATTTCATCTGCACTGTAGGGAAAATACTAACGCTACACTCCTGATGACACAATTTGGATTTACATCTAGTCAAAATTGAAAGATTTCCGCTGGTTTGAAAATAAATTGTATTGTAGTGAAAACGAGAAGAGAGATTTGAAAATTTATGATAGGTCAAGATAACCTCTTAATAATTTAAATAGATATAAATGCCAAATTTCAAGAATTGCACTACTCTTCACTTTTCATGAAAGACTAAAATGTTTCACATTACTTCTTTTCAAAATAATGATTTATATGGGTTTGTGGTGGGTGTATTTCTCCATTTTCTTCAAATTTCTGCATAATATAGAAATATCAAACAGTTGTACTTGATGCATATTTATGGTGAATTTTTTTCATTCTCTGATCTCAGGAAATCACAAAAGGAGGGATGTGGGTCTTTAAAATGCATTGGTCTAATTATGAGAACTGCTAGAACAAGACTGAGTAGTCTGTGTTTTCTTTTTTTAAAATTTTTATTGGAAAATGAGTAGTATTTTATTTTTTTTTATTTATTGTCTAAAGTTTTACATATGTCTCCTTTTTTCCCCATTGACCCTCCCTCCCCCAGCTATTCCCACCCCAGGCAAGCCCCCACTGCCCCAGTATCTGTGCCCATTGGTTATGCTAATACACATTCATACAAGTCCTTTGGTTGCTCTCTAACCCTCAACCCCCCCCGCACCTCGCATGCTGTTTGTCTCTTGATCTATTTTTGTTCACCAAATTATGTTGATCATTATATCCCACATATGAGTGAGATCATGTGATATTTATCTTTCTCCGACTGGCTTATTTCGCTTAGCCTAATGCTCTCCAGTTCCATCCATGCCGTTGCAAATTTATAGTTTCACTAGTAAATAATTTTTAAGTCAACATTCCTTCAAAAGCTCCAGATAAAAACATGATTTAACAAAGTTACAAGCAAAAGTAGATAATACCTGCTAAGAGGTTTTCAGACTATTACACTATTCAGAAATGAATCAGAAAGTCATTCTCTATGAACTATCAGAAGTAAAAGAATTGTTGATAAAAGACATAATGGAAAATCGTGTGTGTGAGGACAGTTGGAATTACAGAAAGCTAGCTGAAAACAAATTACAAACATGTTAACTAAGAAAAAAATGTTATAATACCACTTGGGTGAACAAGTTCTCAAAGAACAGATTTTGTAGACAAAAAAAAATGTTTTAAGAAGATAAATACTATGTTCCTACTAAATCCAAATCTTAAATTTCTGTGTCTGGTATTCTAAATAATAATATCAAAATTTAAGCTAAACTTTCTTTACCAGCTCATTTTATACAATATCCTAAGCTACTCCTGGTTATTTCAATTTTCCTTTTACTAGGTCTAGACCCACATCACAAAGCATTTAAAAATATTTTTTAAAAATACTGTGCAAAAAATTTTATAGCAAGTACAGTTCTGTTGTTAATCCCCAGTATTCATGGTAAAAACTATTATGGAAACAAACTAGACAGGTTTCAATCGAAATTTACTTAGATTTTACATGTATTTATTTAATAGTTTAATTAATGAATTTAGATTTTAATGAACATTTTAGACTTCCAAAACAATATTAGGAAAGGATTATTTTTTGCACGTACAAAGAGAGTATTTTTGCCATGATTGCTTGTTAAGAGTCAACTGTATAACATCTGAGGCTTTTAAGAAGGATATTGTTGAATACTTCATTTTTCTTAATGATTATTTTTAGTTTATGTCCCTTTGTGTCAAATTTATATACTTTTGTTTTTATTGTCTACATGTATTAAAAATTGCTAAGTATAATATTAGCTTACTTTTAATATATTCTGCATTAAGTATTTACCCCTTTTTAATTACTTTAGTGAACAAGTCTGTAGTTTCTTTTTTCTCTTTACCAGCTTTTCTGCATAGTTTCATTCTTGAATAACTTGTTTTATATTATTGGTGATTTCTGTGTTTTGATATTATTTTTTGTATCCTTATTCAATATTTCTTTCTCATCTACACAGTGAAGATTATATTTTTATATTTTATAAAATATATTATCTATATATAAAAAAGTCTAATATGCAAATAGACCGAATGGTGGAACAACCGAACAACCGGTCGCTATGACGTGTGCTGACCACCAAGGGGTGCGTGCAGAACATGGCAGGCATCGGCCACGGTGGGGTGGTGGAGCAGGTGAGCGGGGGTGCCAGACCAAGGCAGGGCACCAGATGCTGTCATTGGGATGAGTATCTGGAGGTTACTGAAAATTCTTGGCTCCTGCGTGCCACGGTCCCACCCGGCGCTCACGCCTGCTGCCGGTGCCAGCCCTGCTCACACCCACAGCTGGTGCCAGAGCCGCTGCTTGCACCCACTGCTGGCATCATCCCCAATTGCTCCATCCCTTTAGCAGGTGTGAGCGGGGCTGGCACCGTCAGCGTGTGGGAGCAGTGAGAGCGGAGGTGCTGGCAGACAGGGGACCAGGGGACCACGGCAGGAGGGAGCGGGTGGGAGCGCAGAGGATGGGTCAAGACCCTCCCCTGTGCCCACCACAGCCTCACAGTCCACAGTTACTTTCAAGGTGCATGAATTCGTGCACTGGGCCCATAGTAGCATATATTTTAATTTATATTTTTATTGATTTCAGAGAGGGAGAAGAAGAGATAGAAACACCAATGATAAGAAAGAATCATTGATTGGCTGCCACTGGAGATCAAGCCTGCAACCTAGGCTTGTGCCCTGACCAGGAATAAACCATGACCTTCTGGTTCACAGGTCAACGCTCAACCACTGAACATTATATTTTGGAATCTCATTCATGATTTCTGATTTGTCATATTACTTATAGTTCAGTCAGATTTTATTTCACAAATCTTGATGCTATTTTATTATGTATAAGCTCATGCTTATATATTTATGATACATTTTCTTATCATTAAGCTATGTCAATCTTTGCTTTCTTGCTTGAATTTTACATTCTAATGTTTTTATATTAAGTTACATTAATAAAATTAATTTTGATTAATTTTATGCATTTTAACCTTTGCATTACTATATTTTATGAATGCAAGAAGCAAATTGATCAATATTTTTAATAATATCTATCTGTTAATGACAGAATTGAATAAATTCTTATTGGCTTTTCTGACCTGCTTAGAGTTATGTAACCTTACTAGTACTTCGTATCCACTATTTAACATATTTTTCCTTAACTTTGCTACATTTCCTTTCTTAACCATATTGAATTTATTGTTCTCTTTATTACAATTTATCCTCTATTAGTTTGGATGCTGAATATTTTGTTCTTATTCTTTAGAAAGTATTTATCTATATGCACTTTACGACTCACAAAATATCCTTTGTGTTTCTCTACTTTCCCATCCTGCCTTCTAGTTAGATCGGAGCCATTTGAGAGCTACAGCTGATGGACAATGAGAAGTGCTTAGTTTCCTTCAAGATGAGTCTATTAAAGCCAGTGTACCTCTTTCCCTGCTGCAATAACCTTATAGGACATATGTTCCAGAGACACAGATTCAAGAGGGAAGAATGCTGCCTGACTCCCATAAGTTAGAAATAAATTCTCATTATTTAGCCACTGATCTTACTGGGTTTGCCTGTAGCAGCACTTGCCATAAGTTATTCTGACTAAAACAAATAACTTTATATCTTCCAGCACAATCTAAATATAATTATTGTCTCTTTCCTTTTTCCTAATACTAAAAAGGACCTTAGAATTCTCCCGTAAAGCTCCCTCATATACTCGCATGGTTTTGTAATTATGTCAGAATTCTATTTGCAACATATTATTGTATATTAATTATTTTGTTTAACATTTAATGCCTAATATCTATTTGAATTCTTCCATATGTTTTAAAAATCTTCCTTACCATTAACTGCCTTCACATTAGTCCAACCTGCTGGCCTTCTTCCCTTGTTGCTAGTTAAACCTTTTAGCAATTCTTCCAGCATTATTTATTGAAATTTAAATTGATTCCTATGTATTTTAAAATATATTTGTTGAACTGAATGAGTTAGTACATGCAAAGTAATGTGTGTGTGTGAGTTCTAAAATTAGATATTCTGTTTTGTATTCTTCTCTGTGTGTTCTACATATTTCCTGAGTTGTAGAGGTTTCTCTATAGGGCAGGTTTGGCATTCCTTGTCCAGGTTCCCATGGAATTCACTGATTCTATTAATTTCCACCTCATCCTGCCTCATTACAGCTATGTGGTCCAGCAGTAATTCACAACTTTGGCCATGGATTGTGATTTCCAAAAGCTGAGTATGTTCCACTCATATATCAGGATAACCTGATTCTTTTAGTACTAAATGATCAAGAGCTGTGTGTGTGTTATTCACAGATCTAAATTTTAGACAAGATTAACAGTAACAGATATAACAAGAGAGCTAAAGCACTGGCACCTATTAGAACACCAGCCTTTAAGGCATATATCCTTTCTCCTGTGAGCACTCCCACTTCCTCCTTGCTTCTAGCACCTGAGAGTTTCCCTGACAAGGGATTGTGTTTGTTCCAAGGCTGTGTTCATTTTGTGGTTGTCTCCCTCTCCCAGCCCCCATCTAGCATTTTAATATTTTTGAAATATAAATGCATATTTTTCATAAGAAATTAAGTGTCATTATAGTTTATTTAATGTCTCGAGTATTTATCAAATTAAAAAAAAATGAGTTGAACAAATTTTTTAAAATTTACTTCTAGTATGAGTAACCTGAAATTACATTGTTTCTACTATCACTGATTCTCTAGTGCCCTAAAAAATGATGTTTTAACTACTTTCAATGAGCATTTATTCCAACTTCTTTCCAATTTTATATGTAGAAAAAATGACATCAAAACTAGGATATTTCTCCCCAATAAATTTAATACATTAATAAAACAAGGTTATCATCTATAATAAAAGGCTAATATGTAAATTGACTGAATGGCAGAATGACTGGTTGCTATGATGCACACATCACCAGGGGGCAGACGCTCAACGTAGGAGCTGCCCCCTGGTGGTCAGTGCACTCCTACAGGGGGAGTGCTGCTCAGCCAGTAGCCAGGCTCACGGCTGACAAGCACAGCGCTAAGGATGTCTGACTGACAGCTTAGACCAGCTCCCCATGGGCCTAAGCCATCAGTCGGACATCCCCCAAGGGCTCCCTGACTGCGAGAGGGGGCAGGCCGGGCTGAGGGACCACCCAGAGTGCACCAATTTCGTACACTGGGCCTCTAGTTTCTGAATAAAGTTTCAATTAGAGACAATTTTCAAACTCTAAGTGAGAATTCAGGAATTATTCTTGGAAGAGTAGATACACAAGACAGAAGACGTATATAGCACATTCATTGCTTCACTGTTATTCCAAGATTCAAGTACATTGTTAAATTTTTCATTTGTTCCCACCTGAGGATATTTTTTTTCCATTGATTTTTAGAGAAAGTGGAAGGAAGGGAGGGAGAGAGGGAGGAGAGAGAGAGAGAGAGAGAGAGAGAGAGAGAGAGAGAGAGACAGAGAGAGAGAGAGATGAGAGAGACACATAGATTGGTTGCCTTCTGCCTCTGCCCTCACTGGGTGGAGGATCGAACTGACAACTGTCTGGTGCTTGGGCAATGCTCTAACCACTGAGAACACCGGACAGGGACGGCTCCATTTCTTTTTGGTTTAAGATAATTCTGGTAGTGACTTATTTGGTCCTTTGTCAGTTTCATTTTTTACTTCTTAGTGTGTATCTATCTCTGAGGACCTGGAAAGAGTAAAGATTAGGCCATCAAAGCTAGCCTGAGCCACCAAGATGACCCCGCTTTCTTTCTTCAACTTAGTTTGAGCTAAGAGAACTGGATTCCATTCTCCTTTAGTGATCTGACTTTAACAAGATATTCTTTGGCTTAAGGATATGGTTCTTGCTTGTGTGCTTGCCCTGAATTTTTAGTTTCTGTACTCCGAGCTAAAAAGTGAACAAAAATATCCTTTTGCATAGGATTCTGCCTACTACATTTTCTTCCCAACTTCAGCAAAAATGCTTACATTAGAAAGATGGAATATGGATAAATAAAAACGTATCTGTTTCATTAGAAGACACTTGTTACACATATAACTATGTTTGTGATTGTAGATACGACGTGAAAAAACTGAGTGGAAAGCGGGGGTGGTTGGGTGGGAAGAGATCAACATAAGAACTTGTATGCATATATGTATAACCCATAGACACAGACAATAGGGTGGTGAAGGCCTGGGGGTGGGCTAGAAAGGGTCAATGGGGGAAAGGGGAACATATGTAATACTTTCAACAATAAATATATTTTTTTAAATCATTCCTATGTAAAACAATAAAACATGAAACTGAGTGTAACCATGATAGTTGATGTTCTTTTAGTGCCAAAGCTTTAATTATGAAATAATTCTGATTAATTAATCCCATATTTATTATTAAGGTTTTCATTTTATACAGCTTTTCTCTAATTCCTTTATCAGATCTGGTGATAACATAAGCAATTGACTCAGAACTCCAACTCATAGGACATAAGAACTAAAAACTTGTTATTAGCAATTTTCTTTCACGTGTACCAATTCTATAAGAAGCCTTTTTTCCAGACAGAAATACAAACATAAACTCTAAAAAATAACCTCATGGAAGAGGTGGAGGTGGGAATGAAGCTGCCAAAAATCACTGTCAGAATTCCACATTACCACAAAAGTGCAGTAGTGTTAGTTCCTCTGCTGGAGGCAGTCTGAAATAGGTAGACAAAAATTTTAGTTTGCAATGAATATTTTGTCCTAGTGAGAATTGAAAAGCCATGTTGTTTTAGGCAAAAGGAAGTTGCTCTGAAATGTTGAAAGACTCACTTACCAGATTCTCAATTTCTAGCAAACAGCATGCTGCAGGTCTACAGAAAACACTTAGAATTCAATGTTTCGTCTTCAGACATATGTGCTGCAGTTAAAGATTATTGCTCCTCTCTAGTGTAGAATATTGGTGGTGAGGAATTCCATTCCTCAGGCATGAGAAAGGAAATACAGTTGGAGAGAAAAGTTTTATAGGCAGAAAGTTCTAAGAAACAATAAGTGTCAGATGACACAACAATCATGGTTTTTATTTGGAGCAAATTCCTGTGGCATTCATCAAGTTGTCTCAACGTATATTATCAAGAGTAATTTAATTATCATACTCTAGGATATATAGATTTCAATGGGGTTATCTGATAATATACATAGACCGGTCACAGTAGGGCATGGCCCAAATACAGAATTGTATGCTAACCGAAGCCCATTCACATGCAAGCTGGTTCTTTTTTTTTTTTTTTTCCTAGCAATGTTTTCATCTCCTCCTGACAGAATTCATCATTTCCTTCATTGTATTACCATAACAATCTTCACCGATGTCTATTACAGTTTTGTATTATTTTATTTAGGTTGTCTTCTGTTTTCTAAATCGAGTGTTTCTTCTGAGTATTTTATTTATCTCTTTGTTTTATTTGCTGTTATTCATGTTAGGAAACATGTTCAAATAAATAGGAAAAAAAAATCTCCGCAAGCATCATGGTATTGGTTACCTTGTTATCTAGCATACTTTTTTTTTTTGTAGTGTAAGGTGGATGGATCATGATGATTTTCCTTTGAGCTGGTCAATTTTTGTAGCATCTTTAAAGCTAAATGATGAAAATAAATCTTTGTTGCCAAAAGACCTATAAAAATATTTATAAAAAATCTCCTTCAAGTATGCTTAGGTTCCTTAACTGCTGTTTTATTCAATCTTCCCAGGGTATAAATTTCTAGTCTTCTCCATGGGGTCATGAAATATAACTTCTGCAAACTTTCAAATGATTCTCTAATTTTCATATTCTCAGACTAATGTTCATTCTTCATACATAATTCAGGCTTCCGGTGTCTGAGCCGTGATGCACGTGGTCTTGCTTATTATGCACTCCCCCCACTGTGGCTTCAAGAGGGAAAATTTGGTGTCATCAAGGAAGATAAATGGAATCAGGAATCCTAAATACAGGTCCCAACTCGGGACCAACCCTATGTGTGGCTTTGGCAATTGACTTCTCTATGGGTCTCAGTTGCCTTGACCACTAAAGAAGAGGATCAGACTAGGTGTGTGAGATGTTTTCTGACCTAAGATTCCATGAGTCCAAAATAGACTTTCATGTATATTTCCATCTCAAAAGCAATTTGAAAATCCATGTATCCCTTAGGGTATTTATTCCAGCTGAAAATCCTGTGATTTCTATTCTCCTTGAGTAATGATGTGCTCATCTAAATGTAATTAACTAATTTAACCCTTTGTACTCGCTTGCTTTTTTCTCGATTCCTTTATTCTACTTGGGATTTAATTTTTTAAATACCCCAGATTTTACAAAGCGTGGCAGTAGAATAAAAAACTGGAGTTTCTTTTCATACAAACTTATTTATTTGTATTTTTTTATATTTCAAATTATTGATACATTCAAAGAGTAATTTTAATCTCTATAATTTTTCATGGTGTGATATTTTTTGAAACATTCACCCACATGAAGACCTGGTTTACATTCACATGTTTCACAAATATAAATCGTCTCTCTTCTTCCTCCTTTGATTTTTCTGTTAGAACAAACAACACAATCTTTGTGTTTTTTGTTAGGGTGAGGTGTGATTATATGGAGCTTTCCATCTAAACATTGCTCTAAGTTAGTGGATAATAATCTACCCCTGGAAGTTAGTGTACCATCTCTGAATTCTCCAACAAGATCATGTACTAGTTTTCTAATAAATTTCACGTGCGTTATCGGTTTTTCATTTTTTCCTTTTTGGCATCAGTTGAGACGGCATTTACATTTTACTTGTCCTTTTATGCTAATGAAAACAAGAAAAGATACTGGAAAAATAGACAAAAATACCCCTTCCCCCTGCGGTGAAACTAAGTGTCGAGTGTGGCTCGACATACGAGCTGCTACCGATGCTAACCGTGTCAAGTCACACTCAACATCCGAGTGCAAAAGGTTAAAAATAACTGCCAGAAAACAAGTCCCTTCAAGAACATAATGGGAAAAATAGGGTTTCATATAAATTTTTGCTCATGGGGCCCTTAAAAGAATTTTAAGCAGCAATGTATATCTCCTGCCTTTTTAAGGTGATTTCTAACTTTTTGAATTAAGTTTAACTGGAAGGGGGGTCATTGGGTCATATATAAAACAGCACTTTATATTAAGTGCTGCTTTTTTGTTATCACTATTGATATTATTATAACTATCTGCCTATAAATTTAGCTTATTCGATTTATGAGAAACAATCACCATCAAATCTACACACACACACACACACACACACACACACACACACACACACACAAACTGTGGTAAAACAAGCTCCATGGTATCTTACCTCTTAATTCAACTTCAAAGATAGGATTGATAGATGATAGATAGATAGATAGATAGATAGATAGATAGATAGATAGATAGATAGAGTCAGGCAGACATGTAGGTATGACACAGGGAGTTCTGTAATGAGTTTTCTACTGATTCTTCAGTTTCATATTTTTCTCTTTGTGTTTTGTTTTGTAAGGTTATGTTGCATTGCTGCCAATACCTTCCCTCGGGAGATACACATTTTTTAATTATGCTTTTTACTGGTGCCCAAGAATATGGATGGGACTAGAAGGATTCTGGAAGGTTGGCCAAGTTGCCTTTCCTTAGTGACCTAGAAGAATAGCCATTGTGCAAAGGGTGGAGGTGGGAATGAAGCTTCAGAATCTTCAGTAGATCTGAACTTCAGGACTCTCCATCAGAGCATTTTGAGAGAGAAGTACATCAGGAGAATGAAGATCTTGCACACAATTCTTTTCAGCAATCTGTGCCATATAATCTCTGGAAAGTCTTTGTATCCCTCAGGAATAAGCACACCTAGGATTGAAGACACCCATTATAAAGCATGATTTATTCTTCATCCTGACAAAATTACTTTTCCCGTTGACAAGGTCAGGAATTATAAAATGAAAATAAATAAAGAGTTTATTCAAGAAGATTTTAATGCGTCAATACAGTCCCTTTAGTCTACCACGCCAGGAAAAGGAGACCCAGCATTTGTCTATGGTGATGTTATTCAGCTGAATTTGATTAACTACTTAAATGGAATTGTAAGCATCTTGGTGAAACTAATCTGAAATACTCAATTTCCCTTAAATGTGTTTAATTGGGTTGGGGCCTCAGGGCATATTTTTATCAGTCTTCTAGTGCTTCATGGCTAATGCCCTGTCCTGATGTTTCAAAAATCTGTCTTCTCTTACTATTTGCTCTCAAAGCAGCAGCTTGGAAGTCATGAGCACACATTAACACTAGCAGCCATAAATCATACCAACATTTCATTAATTGAAATCTATACTGATTTACAATTATTATGGAAAGATTTATATTCAGAGTCATGTGTGTGTGTGTGTGTGTCCAGGGAGAGGGAAAGAGGCAAAAGAATGGGTTACAAAAAAAAAACAAGCTCCATGATATCTTAACCTCTGAATTCAACTTCAGAGAGAGATTGAAAAACTGTTCTGAAATAAAAGTAAAAGTCATCTTATTGGTTCATGACTTCACAGTTATTTCAGTGAATTTTTGAATCCTGATCTGTTTACCCTGGTGAGTATTCCCTTACTTCCCATTTCTTTCTTTTTTCACAGATTGATAAAGTCATAAAAGCATTATTATATACCTATAAAATACATGCAAACAGCTTTTCAGAAATATTAATGCATACTTGAAGTCATAAAAGATTTAAAGAGTATATTTGGTTATTTAAACTGGAGATGTACAGAAGAAAGCAACTATTATCAGAATCCATTATACAATCACATTAATTGTATTAAAACATAAAAGTCACATTTATTACAATAAAATGTATCTAATAGTCAATATAAGTGAAGATTTATATGCCATGAAAATTGAAAAAGTGCAAAGATGTACAGAATATGAATTAAAAACTGAATTACTAACATACCATTTTCAAGGTTCTATGAAAATTGGTGGGGGCAGAAGATGCCTACACCTGAATGTAAGAAAGTAATGTAGAAAAAAAAAGATTATACAAATCACATGCAAATGTTGAGTGTGCCTATGACCTCAGTCTTAAGAGCACATTGATAATGATGGTGTATATTTTGAATTTATATTTCTTTATAGTGCTTATCCAATATTACTAGAATTTCCTTTAATCCTCACTTGAGGATAGTTTCCCATTGATCTTTAGAGAGAGTGGAAGAGAGAGGAAAAGAGAGAGAAATATTGATGTGAGAGAAACACATAGATTGGTTGCCTTCTGCAAGTGCCCTGACCAGGGCCCAGGCCAGGGAGGAGCCTGCAGCCAAGGTACACGCCCTTGACCTGAACCAAACCTGGGACACTTCGGTCTGCAGGCTGATGCTCTATCTGAGCCAAACTGGCTGGGCAGCATTTTTTTTACAGACATATATTTTTGGTTTCTAGAATTTGCAACAGATTCTCTCCTGAAATAAAATATATAATAATTAATCCAAGGTATTAATTACTGTCTTTTTTTACTTACTCATTTTCACTGTCAATAGTTCTGCCACTGGAGAAATTTATTTAATGACATTTTAGTAAAAAATGTATTGTTGTTACATTGTTTTGAAATGAACTCTTTTAATGTTCTGCACATTTCCTTCATTTTATTGAGGGGGAAAAATCCCATGTATGTAAATTATTCAGAAGACTTAGTGTTGTTACACGATAAAGGACTTCAGAGTGTTAGAGGCATGAAGGACAGCCTAACCCAGTGGTCGGCAAACTGCGGCTCGCAAGCCACATGAGGCTCGCGAGCCGCTGTTTGCCGCTCTGTTGACTAATGAGTTTGCCAACCACTGGCCTAGGGTATTCCTTTTTTCTACTTATTTCCTTTCCAGGAACTAAATATTCCTGAGAAGAAACAATATACACTTAAAATATCCATAGACCTCGCATTATCTGTATAGAACTTCACTACAGGTAGTAGATGTTAGGTTCATAGATTATACACCAGGTTACTTTTCTAGCCTATTACCAACTGAGTCTATGGAGGCAGTGATGTCCCCAGATATATGGACACTGAGGAAAAGAGCTAAACAACGACCCTTCTCTTATTCAGTATGATTCTCTGGGGATCAGGATACTTTTCCAGGTCTCCTAGTCTCCTTGATATTAGGTCACACAGTGTGTTCCTGGGGTTAGCTACTAAAATGAATAGACAATCTTAATTTATCACAATATCAACACACACACACACACATATATATACACATATATTTGCATTCTTAAGTTATATTTGAGAAAATATATTAATCCCTATTTTCCAGGGTGAATGAAGATTGGAAAGTAGATGTTCTTTGCCACTTTATGTCTGGTAAAAGTTTTTCTCAGGCTAAAAAAATGCAATTAATCGTAAGATTAATTCCTCATTGTACATGATACTGTGTCATGTAAACTCAGTATTTCTTGCCTTCTAGAATTTAATATCCTAACCAGTACAATATATTCTAGATCGATAGATTGATAGGTATGTAGGTAGGTAGGTAGATGATAAATACATATATACATATGTGTGTGTGTGTGTGTGTGTGTGTATATATATATATATATATATATATATATATATATATATATGAAAGTACATTGAGTAGAAATAGCAAGTATAGTGAAACTTTCTTATTTTTAATTTCTAAAATGTAATCTAATTAGCACTATAGAAAACATTAAGAAGGTTAATTCCAGAGAGTTTCCTTGTGATTATACCAAAATATCAATTCAGTGCATTTATTTATTGGAATAATTGAAGTAAACAAAAAAAAGTAAATTAAAAAGAGAGACTTAGTTGGAAGATAAAAAATAGGGATGGTGTGGAACCCAGCCTTAATTATTTTAAAATAATGCATGGGTAATAAATCTGATTACTCTCAGAACAGAAACCAGTACTGACTAAGAAGAACCATATAAGCAAAACAAGGTGCCAGTTGCAAGATTTTCCTTTATTTTATATCACTAAGCAAGTTAATGCTTAAGTCCACATGTGTTAATGGATGACTTTAAAATCATTTGCATGTTGTATAATAAAATATCAAAGCCAGAGATGGAGTGCTTTGGATTTTATTTTTCCTCAAAAGAGGCCATTAGCCTAACTCATAAATCAAGCATTTCCATGAAAACCCTTTGCAGAAAATATAACATGATGATTGGATTACCATTTATTTTCAACACAGCCCAGAAATTGAACAGATGGCAGACTTGCCACCACTGTGAATCTGATAGCTATATTGACTTTCAGTAATTTAAGACGAAGAATGGCACAGTTTAAAGGAGCTTTTATCACACTGAGAAGTTTTTGTACAACACAAGTATGGTGTGTATATTTGTCATGAAATCAAGAAGATATGACCACAAAAGTTAAAGTCCTATCCCTTGGAAACTCTTACAATATGCACAAAATGTCTGAAATACCAATGACATTTTTGACTCATCAAATGGCAGATTAGGCTTTGGATCCTTCTACTTCTGTTTATTGGCAACAAAGTCTGCTCTTTGAGAAAGTAGATATTGCTTTGGATTTTTCAACAAGATCCTTTAGGTCAACAACATGAAGTATTAAGAAGTTATCTCCAAATACATATACCCTGGTGTCTCCAACCAATATTGAACAGGCCCCATACATGCAATATCTCTACCATGGCAAGGCTAGCAGATGGTATAGTAATCTGTTTTATCGACAAAGGGACACTGCTTTGGGAGTATCAACATTCTCATTGTCACATCAGGACTCTGACTCTCCTGAAATGTAGCCATTTTATATAGAGGGTGCCTGTAGACAGGATATTTAGTAATTAATATTTTCATTGATTTTTGAGGGGTAGAAATTGCTAAGCATTTTAATTTCTGATTATAGCATAGCTTTTCTTTAGATATGTTTAAGGCTAAAGTAAAGGTCTTAAATCCTCTGTGTATGGAAAAACTATTAATTTGGAGTAAGTTATTTTATAGGTAGTTTTGAACATATTGAAGTAGATTTTTGTACAGTGATGCCCATTACAGGGTCTGCTAATAAGCTTCTTTTAATGCATCACATAAACATGGAGAACTCCTGTTAACACATCTATAAGTTAAGTGTATGTAGGTGTCCATACTCTGGATCATTAGCCTTTTGCACTCGGATGTCGAGTGTGACTCGACACGGTTAGCATTAGAATAAAGGAATCGAGAAAAAAGCAAGTGAGTGCAAAGGATTAGTAGGGTGTTCATATAAGGTCAGTGATTATTCACGTGTTAGTCTTACTTTGCTGATTAATTGTATAACCTATAAGAATCAGAATCCCTAGGAAACTGTATTGTTTGTAGATGAAAATAAATTATAAAAAGAAGTGTTTTAGAATAAAACATAGAAAGTACAAGATATTTTAATCATCTCACTAATTTATTTTATTTGTTTCTTCCCCTGGGTCTCATGCTGATGTTATTTACTCTAGGGTCTTTTTCTGGCCAGGAAATATATTTTATTTCCTTGTTTATCTTTTCCTTTCTTTCATGGCCTATTACAATGCACAATTCAATACAGACTCCCACTCTTTATTCTCACACTAAAATTTTAGTGCATGTTATGCAGTCTAATTGAATTCAAGAAACTGGGCTTTTGTATAAAACTACATTTGTATAAACCTACATTTGTTGAACTGCTTAGCTCTACTTCTTAGTACCAACTGGTTCTCAAGCAATTTTTTCTAAGCTTCTTTGCCTCAGTTTCCTCAACTTTAAAATGGGGAGGAGGCTGTTATAATTAGTGAATGAGATAATATGCATAAGGTGCTTAGTATAGGGCTTGCCACATAGTAAGCACTCAGTATGATCAGTTATTTCAATACACTTTCAATATAAAGATAATTTCTGCCTCAAAGAACTATGACTACATGAGATGATATTTAGCACTCAAATATTAGCAATTATAATAACACTTCATTGTTTATAAAAAATTACAGTTTCACATGTTACATATTAAACTATTTTTGCAATTTAGTAAGATAGCTCTTAATTTGTATAATGAGGGCCTGGAAGAAAAAAAAATGGTTTTACCTCTTTTTCTTTTTTTACTATTTATACAAGTTTCTGAGACTTTAGAATAATGCTAAGAAACATTGGACCACACATTTTAGTGAAATTGTAAACATAGACTCAGTGGACTTGGCAATGCAGTCTCAGTATATCCCTTGGTTAACACTATGTTTCAAGACATCTCTAACTTAACCAGAATCTATCTTTAAGAATGTTTCAGCCCTACCCGGTTTGGCTCAGCGGATAGAGCATCAGTCTTTGGATGGAAGGGTCCCAGGTTCGATTCTGGTCAAGGGCATGTACCTTGGTTGCAGGCACATCCCCAATGGGGAGTGTGCAGGAGGCAGCTGATGGATGTTTCTCTCTCATCAATGTTTCTAACTCTCTCTCTCTCTCTCTCCCTTCCTTTCTGTAAAAAATCAATAAAATATATTTTAAAAAAAAGAATGTTTCAAAGATAGAGCCTCTTTCTCCCATATTCTTTATCACTTTTATAAAGAACTAGGGGCCCAGTGCATGAAATTGGTGCACTGAGGGGGGTGGTGTCCTCAGCCCAGCCTGCACCCTCTCCAATCTGGGATCCCTTCAGGATCAGGCCTAAACTGGCAGTCGGACATCCCTCTTACAGTCCGGGACTGCTGGCTCCTAACCATTCGCCTGCCTATCTGCCTGATTGCCCCTAACCACTTCTGCCTGCACGCCTGATCACCCCCTAACTGCTCCCCTGCCGGCCTGATTGACACCAAACTGCTCCCCTGCCAGTCTGATCACGCCCAACTGCCCTCCTCTGCTGGCCATCTTGTGACAATGTGGGGGCGGCCATCTTGTGAGGACATGGGGGCAGCTATCTTCTGATGATGTGAGGGTGTGAGGGTCATTGTGCATATTACCTCTTTATTATATAGGATAGCCACTTGAAATCAAGCCCAATATTAACAATATTATTTAAAAGCATCTAAATGAGTCTAGTCTCCTCAATTTTCTGTTAAGAACATTGAAACTTACAGAGATAAAGCAACTTGACCAAAAGAAGAGTTCAACTATTTGGAAACAATAATTATAATTAATTTAATATTGGTACTGCCAGGATTCCTCTTTTCCATTCCTTGAATATATAATAAAATGGGCTTATTGTGCTTTCAATTTATGTTTGCCTTTTCTCAGTCCTGAATATCTTTTAAAAGATACCATTCTTCACTTATAGCAGATGTTTCATCCTTAGCATTATTGATATTTTGGGTAGTAAAATTATGTGCTGTATTTAGAAGGAAGGGGGACTGTCTTATGCACTGAAGAATATTGAGAAGCGTTCCTGGATTCTCTACCCACTAGATGCCAGCCACATCACCCAAAACCAGTTGTGCTGACCGAAATGTCTCTAGATATTTGATTCCCTGGGGACCAAAGGCAATACAAACAGAGAGCCACTAATTTATGGATTATTTTAAATGAGTTCACACATTACCTGGATTGAATTATTCCATTTCCCACCTCATTTTAAGATGGTATTCTCTGATTTTTAACCAACATATCATTGGTTGTGTTGGTCATATTACTAATAATGTTTGAGGGAATGGAGGCAGTGAGATATATTCCTCATAGTTATCTGTCAATGACAATTGAACTTGGCAGTGACCAAAACTTAATGATTCCACGGATACTGGGCAAACCCTCTGACAAGAAGGAAAGATGTATTGGTCATACTCATATAGGATAATAGGTGCCATCCTAAAGATTTTAAGAAGAATGGTATTTAATATAGGAAATTTAATATAGAAGGACTTTGATAGAATTTTTCAACATTTGATTTAAAAACAAAACAAAACAAAACAAAACAAAAACACTGCTTCTGGGTAATCAATTATTTGGTTAGACTACTATATCCCATGTGAATAAGTCCCTGACTACTGTTCTTTTGTTCTAAAGTACATTATTTTCCCAGAAGAAAAAAAAATGATATGTTGATTTTATTTCAAGAAATTTCATAAGTCCTTGGATATAAGAGATGGCAGAAGTATTTATTGCAGAAAAGGCAAATCCAGACCAAGAATTAGTATATACACCAGTTAAGAACACACTGCTACCCACTTCATGATCCAAGGAGTCTGATATGTTAAGCCTCCTTCGAGTGCTTGACTGTGACATGTTAGGGGTTAATGACAGTTGTCCACAGTTGGTAGGGTGGACACTACACAGTGGCAAGTGACAAATTAGCCTCAATGAGGGGAAGCCTATGTTGATTAGTCCAAGCATAATCTCTTTACCCTCCCTGCCATGAAGACTCTGTAGATGAGCTTATTGCATAAGAACCCAGGTGTCAAAGAAAGAGGCTAACTGATACAGAGTAGGGCATTTATCCACTGCATTTTGAGATCCTCCTCAGTAACAGTGCCACCTGGAGATGTGTCACATGGGACAGAGATTTCCTATACTAGACATTGCTAAAGATTCATCCATGTGTTTCTTCAAACTTCTTTGGATCTTCTAAACTTATACTTTACATGTTTTTGACCAATTAGCCAAACCAGGAGCCACTATCCAAAATTTAATATAGACCTATTACTCTGACTATCTTTCCAACAAAGCAAAGTGGACAATACACATAGGTTAAATACCTGCCCACTTGAAGGATTTTCTTTCACCAGATTTCAGTGCCAAAATTGCTGTGGTAGTGAGAAAATAATGTTCCATTTTGTGTCAAAATATCATGCAAAACCATGTACAAACCATGTTCAAGTATTTTTTCATTAGTGCTAGATTTATGGGCAACTCAGTGTAAAACCACAGATATGGGTTGAAAAAAATAAATCAATGCATTAGAAATAGGTGCTTTAGAACTCTGAGCTTCCAGTTCATGAAATTCAGTGTCTTCATTACTTGTATATATACAAGTAAATAAATACTAAGTCCATTTGTTTAGAGATTGTGACAGTGCGCATCTGATGTTGATGGCTTGGAAGATCAGGTAACATCAGGTTCATAGTGTGACCCCTGGAATTGATGTTTTATAGTAAAGCATTTGATCTCCAGGATGGTCCAGGAGCAAGTTCTCTAAGCATAAATAGCACCAGGGGACATGGCTTTCCTAATATGCCTTAGAAGTTGGCACTGTGATTCTCTATTGAGGCTTGCTAAGGGCTCCTTAAATCATCGCTGTCTGCTACAAACACTTCAGTGCCATTGGATTTATGGTATCACAAGACCCAGCAAATAGAGAATCCTATGCATAGCCTGTATCTCTTTGCATAACATTGGTTTGCTTTGAGTCTCATTTAAACTGGCATTCCAACAAATGGCTTAAAGCAGAACACTCAAATGGGTAAACATTGCCTTCAATGTGTGTGTAGGATATGCAGTAGTAAAAGATGTATTGACTTTTCTCTCTCTTTTAAGGGAATGTTCTGACAAGTCCTAGATCACTGGAATATAAAAAAAATGTACAGACAGTAAGTTAGAAATTTACAAGATTCTTCTTTAAGGGGACATAGCTTTCCTTTATTTAGTGACTCTGGAAGTGGAAACTAGCTCTGTCTGGGAAACAACTTAAGTCAGATTTCTGTTTAACACATCCAGAGTCTTATGGGCCATGTAATATTTTTCCCCATGACCAACTATTACTTAACTATGACCAATTAGCTACTATCAACAGTTTTCATATATTAAGACACTTATTTACTATTCCAACATCACGCTCATTATTTACTCTAATCAGATACTTACTCTAGTGAGATGCGTCTCTAAGATCTCACTATGCCATTTAAAACTGGGAAGCTGATTTTAATGGCCACATCTCCTACCATTGACATATACATCAATGAATGTATGGCTATGTCCTAATAAAACATTATTTACAAAATAGATGGGCCTACATAATTCAGTTTTCTGACTCCTAGTCTAGAATGCTAAAAATTCACTTCCTAATATATTTATCATCTTTCTACTGCAATAAAGTAGAATTTGAAAAAAAAAAAGAGAGAGAGAGAGAGAGTATCAATTATTTCTTCCTGGTTTAGCATCTCATTTGTCTCTCCAGACCAAGCATAATGGATATAACCCTAATTTTGAGCCTGGGACAATGAGAAAGAGTAAGGAGGAGTCATTATGCAAATGTGTGTCCCTTTGAAAGGTAAATCTATACCTGGTGTCATTACAAGGTCTTCAATCAAAAAAGGGTCAGTTTCCTTAGGGAAAAACGTGTTCTCTATCTAGCTGTGGAGTCTCAAGGGGATTGGGGTGCTCAAGTTTTGGAGATTTATCTGAGTCTTCACATATACCCTCATTACAATGCTCAGGATCTCACCTTTTATCCCCAATTGATTTTTAAATTTTCAATAAGAGCAATGAGTTTATTAATCAATTTATATTTTATTTCTCCCTCATGCCAAAATCAATGTTTGGGTTTGAATTTCAGCTCTAGTAGTCTTATAAAGAGAATAAGATGTACTTGTAGCATAATCATAGAATGTTGTAGTCCTGAGTCTGTGACTTGTGCTAAAATTTTAAAGACCTGCACTTGTTCTTTTATCCCCTAAACTTAATCGGGAATTGCTAGCAAGCCTGAGTCTTTGTAATCATCTTTCTCACCAGAAAAGTAAATTGCAGCAACCAACTGGTGTATCAAAGCTTTGTCTGCAATTGGAACCCCATCCCAAGCAAAAATAAATAGCGAATTAAATAACTGTTCTTTTACTGCATACATTTAAATCACCCTATTTTCTACTGGCAATGAGTATATTATCATGTTCAAGACTATCAAGTCAGAAAGCTCACCCCAATTGCCATCTTTAAAGATCAATTTCCTGGTATTATTTCCTATAGAAAGTACAGCCTCAATCAGATTTCTAGATTCCAAACAGAGAAAGATTTAGTGCAGGGAACTGAATACAAAAATGCACAATTAATTGCAAGAATAAAAGAAAAGAGAGGGTGAGCACTTAGAGAAGAAATAAAACTTCATGAGGAGGAGGTCATTTTAATCCCTGGACTTGAACCAACAAGTCTAAACCAACTGTAGTGTAACTGGCATGACTTCATGGTCAGTGAGGAAATGAATGGAGAGGTGCTGAGCAGCCAGGGTTTGAATCCTGAAGTGGGACACTATTTCAGAAACAAAAGTGGACTCAAACATTAGAAGAGGCCAGCTGGCAATGAATTGGGGAATGTAGCCTGCAGGCTTCGAGTGTCTGCAAAACCAAGCAAAGAACAAATAACTGAAAAAGGACTTAGTCAAAGAAAAAGAATCTGACAAACAGGTAAAATAGCTAAGTGCCTGGAATCATCTAGATGTAAATATTGCATATATGTCTTAGTGGGATAATAGTTAAGTTTCCCGGAAGGCAAATTGGCCATCATTCAGAAGTTCTGCCTTAGGCGATTGTTTGTGATGGAAGGGATCTTACATCATAAGCAATGCCCAATAACTTTGTTGTTTCCAAAAGTCAATTATCCAGAAGGGCTGAATTTAAAGAGGACAGCATTTTGGCTTAAACAAAGACCTGGTGATGTAGAATGGGGATTAGTCCATGGAGAACTAATCATGAATACATTTCTTCTCTTTTTTTAATCCATAATAAATAAATCCTCTTCATCATAATTTATAAATATATTATCTTGTGAATAAAGGTAAGCTGGCAAAAACTCAACAGTCAGTTTAGAACTTTGTTTCTATTAAGCGCCAAGATGTGTGTGTGTATGGAGAGGAAGAGATCTTATAATGTCTTAATTAGATTGCATCTGTTTGAATTAAGTCCTTCCTGGTACATGCCACTTGTAGGTGAGCACAGCTGTTTCTCCCCATGAAGGAACATTTGTGATGATATTGCTATTGACTACACCATCAAATTCCCATAAAGAGGAAAAAGTATGGATCAAGAACATTTCAACACAATAAAAAGGTGATGAGAAAGTTTTGCCAATGCAGCAGTAATACTAAATTCCAATCTGTTCTTTGGATAGGAATTGCTTATGGAACATCATCACCTGAGTTTATCTGACAAAATACTGTATCTGAAAATTAATTCTAACATATTAAGCTCTGTAACAGAAAGTAAAGATCCATGAGATTAAATAATGGATAAAGTTATCTACTAGTCATTTACTCTTTGATATCTGGAATCACTTCCTTTATTTAATTTCACTCTAGTTGCATCCTCTAGCAAGGTATTCTCATGGGGTAGGAAACTATTTACATGATATAAAAGTAAGGTGAGGTTCCCTATACACCAATGTATAGTCCACAACAGAACTTTGTCTCTACTGAATTCTGAGATATGTGGCAAGAAAATAAACTTTTCAGGATTAATCATTATTTGGATTATATTTTCATATATGGAGATGGTTTTTGCAGTCATCTTTAAAATTATTGGAATCATAGAATAAAATAGCACATTACAAGTCTTTAAAACATATATTTACCATATTACTGGCACAGTGTATACTTAGGTAGGCCAAGATACCAGGAAATAGGATCAAAAGGTTGCAACTTGAGTAATTTGAACACTACACATAATTTGTGCTCCTTTCATAGTTTGGAATATATCTTGCCTGAAGTTTAAAATGAATGTTTTATTTAAAGTTTATTAGAAGTTGGTTAATGGGGGATAAAGGAGAGATATTTACATCTAGAGGTCATGCTATTAGCTAACTTTTTCACTTATACTTCAACATTCTCGGTGTTATTTTTGGTAAACTTGTGCTTTACTGAATGGCCCATTTCAAATATGGTGTTAAGAAAGTAATTAAGCCAAAACCGGTTTGGCTCAGTGGATAGAGCGTTGGCCTGCGGACTCAAGGGTCCCGGGTTCGATTCCGGTCAAGGGCATGTACCTTGGTTGCGGGCATATCCCCAGTGGGGGGTGTGCAGGAGGCAGCTGATCGATGTTTCTCTCTCATTGATGTTTCTGGCTCTCTATCCCTCTCTCTTCCTCTCTGTAAAAAATAAAAAATAAAAATGTTAAAAAAAAAAAAGAAAGTAATTAAAATAATTAGTATCTTAGTACAATGATTCAAGCCCTTCAGGAAATAAACTTCATGAAATAAAAACTATACAAGTTTAAACAATATTTATTTTTTTTTTTCTGTGGGCCTCAGAATTATGCAAAGGAGCATTATTTGTTTTCCAACACCCCTTTAATACAGCTTGTAAAAATAACAACATAAAAGACATGATACCATCTCCCCCTGCCCCTCCCCCCCCCGGAAGATTATAATCAGCCAGGACTGCAACAAAACATCATAGAAATAGAAAAGAGCTAGTAGTCAAGATAACTGATTTCTGCCATTAAACTTAAATGATTCATTTAATCTTTCTGGGTTTCCATTTCCTCATATCTACTAAAAGGGGATACTACTTTCATCTGCCTCAGTAGGTGTATTGAAAATAAAATGAGTAGCATAAAGGCTATAATAGTTCTCGAGAAAGTTGAAAGGGTAATGCTAAAAGTTAGCATGATATTGCACAGGCAGGACATAGCAGAGCTGTCAGCAGAGACCAAGTTTTCTGGTCCCCTTCACTGCAGAGCGCATCACAGAAGTGATGAGTCATCTCTAGGCACACACAATAGGAACACTAGAGAGAAGGCCCTTTAAAAATGACCCATCCTCCAAGAATAATGACATGTTTTGTATTAGTGATGAAACCTGACAAATAAAACTGGAAGCAATTAATCAGTGTATGTTCCTTACTTCAAACATAGAGCAGAATGAACAATAATAGCACTGTGTGGAGTAATTACTAAGAATATTAAAGAGGTAAGAATGGCTTGGCTCACAGCCTAACAAAAATTCAGTCAAGGTATTTGAAAGAAAATATTCCCCACAGCCCATTTATAACCACCTGACTAAAAGCATGGAGATAAATATATTATTATAATTTTGGAGATAGGGAAAAGTCACAAAATAACCTTCATCCTAGAGTAAATAAAATTTCAATTACAACATAGCATTTATTTACTGGTCTTTTTATAAAGGAGCCATATTTTAGCCTCAAGGTATTCAAATGTTTATAAATATTTTCATGAAATCATAGTCAGCTGATCTATAAATATAGGTTCTCTGTTGAACAAAATAAAAAGAGCTATTGCTATATTTTCCAGTTTATATTGTATAGTCTATCATTGGGGAATTTCTTTTGGCATTTCTACATGGAAATGTATTTATTTAATAATGTCCTAAAATAACTGCTAATTGCCTCTTTTTCATAATAGGATAGTGATAGTCATAGGCATTTGAAATTATGTCTGTACATACATGAAACATGATATATTTAATGGATGAAATTGCAATAAGCAATTTATATTAGTGCTTTAATTTCAATTTAACAGATATTTGCTTGGTGCCAAATTTATGCAAAAGAATTAGAAACGTATTTATCCATTGATAGATAAGAAAAAAAGGCCACAGTTTCTGCACCTAGCAAACTTTCAGGGAACTGAAATGTGTATATACTTAAAAACAATAAAAGAATGCCAAGGATAAAGTTTTATTAGCATAATAATCAGGGTACATGTAAAAAGTCCTTGTGTAGGAGAAAAAGCTCCTTTAATAAGTGGTATTTGTAATTGGATGAAAGACAGAAATAATTAGAATTTGTTGGTAAAGAGGGCACTTGAGGCAGACACAGAAGCATGAACAATATTTGAGAAACAGTAAATAATTTTATGTTGCTGCCTTACAGACTTTGGGTAATATGACTATAGAATAAAAAGAGAGAAATTTACTTTTGGACACTCATGTAAAGAAGGGCCTGGAGGGAGAACTTTTAGCTAGGAATATACTACAATGGGTTTATTCAGAGGAGGTGAGAATCCGAAATAGGATAATGGTGTTTAAAAATGGGATCCCTAATATTCACTGACAATATCTGAACAAAAGATATGAAGTAAGATAATGCAAGACTGATGCTGATGTTTTCATGCTGGTGTCAATAACAGAAATGGGACACAGAAACAGGCTTAAGGTGGAGAAATGTAAAAAGCATACCCAAGTATAGATTCTAGCAAGATGCCCATGATTTAATATTTTCAAATATGTACTGGAGTAGATGGTGTATTCAGACACATCTTTGAAACCATTTGAATACTGATGCCAAAGCATAGTTATTTAAACTTGGATTATTTAATTTCAATTTATTTATACAAAAATAGATTCAATTGAGAATTTCAACTACTTTCTTCATATTTTTAATTTATTTTTCTGTTAAATGTAATGGGTTACATAATTTAGTAAGAATATATTTGTGTACAGTGCACCATTCTACATGTGGGATATAAAACTGAAAGCAACAAATGAACAAATAGGAAAAACATACAAAAATTCATAGACACAGACAGCAGTAATGTGGTTGCCAGAGGAAAGGGGAGGATGATGGAGAGGTATATGAGTTATATATTTGCAACTTCCTCTTTTCAACTTATTCCAAGTATTGACATTCTGACCCCCACGTTGTACAAACATACATGCTCACAAACATCACTTGATAATACCAGTTTCTCTATATCCTTATTGTTGTTCTGTTGGTTTCTCCACACCTGATGCAATATTTTAATAGTTCCTATAAAGTAGGAGAAAACAGTATGCCTAATCAGCCTCCTGGTATATTTCCATTTACAGTTCCAAGCCTTCCTTATGTAGCTTCATAGCTGGTAATTAAATTGGAAAGAATGCTTTATCAGCATTTTACTTTCATAGATGAGAAAAATCAAAGGTCAGAGAGTTCAGTGCTAGAAGTGAGACTAAGATTTTCCAATATCATTTTCAAGATCTATAGTGCCAAGTATGGTCCTAATTTGACTTTTTAATTTTTTGATCCCTATTATTTTGGATTTTATCTCCAAAAAAGAATTGTAAAGATGGAGATGAATCATGCAATTCCCCCCATCTCTGATTATCTACATAACAACCCATGCAACAGACTGGTCAGAGTCTGTTCCTTAGTCCCATTACTATTTTAAGAGCACTGCGCTGTCAAAATGAATAAAAAAAAATACTTATTTTTCTAGTAGGACCCACTAGGAAACCTTTTCAAATGTGACAAAAACAAAACAAACAAACAAAAAACTTTGGAATGTAAAAGCTCTCAGTGAATACAGGCAAAAGTCTCAATAAAGGGAGTCTGGATACTAGGGGAAGCTAAGTGCTATGGATGATCAGCAAACTCACCAGAGAAAAGAGAGTTGTGCCACCTGGTCTGTTGTGGAAAACTGCATTGTGGACACTGGGGAGAGGCACTCTGAACACTGATTCAGGTTGATGACCCATGAGCATCCTTTTCAGTGGGGAAATGCAAGACTAAACTCAGGCAAGCGTACAGCCTAGACTCTGCTGAACATGGTACACATAGGAAAGTAACTCTGGAAAACCGGTATAGATTCAAACTTTCAGCAAGCACTCAGGAGCATGCTGGGATTGATCTAGGAGCCCACGTTCATTGGCAAATGAGTTAGGTTCCTCAGAAAAATCAGGAGAGGAGGAAAAAACTGAAAATCTACAGTGAGAATGGCAAAGGCTGTTCCTTGAAAACTTTGATGAATCCTGTTTCAGCCAAGCAGCTTTATAGGCAGGGGCAACATCAAAGGAGGAGGCTTGAAGGTTAAAAAAACTTGCCCCTTCATGGAAAGTGCTGTTCCGTACTTTCCTACATGTAGTTCTATGTTAGAAAGTTGAAATTTTTAAGGACATTACTCTACCTAGATGTTACTCTTTGACAGTGTGTACTATAAGTTTCCAGCCAACCATATTCTCTTCCTTTTGCGATGAGCATAGAGAAGACTTTCATAAGAAGGTCCTGCCATGCCCCCAGCCCACCACTTAGAATAATCATTTGTTCCTTGACCATCATTCCCAAACCTCTGCTCTTGGACAGAGTTAAGTGGACCAAAAATCAGGGCCAAGACAAAGCAAAAATTCCACAGCACAGCATATTTATCAAAATGTGTGTTTAATGATCAAATTATCTTGTATTTCTTATGAGGTCTGAGAACAGAGATATCAGAAGTGTAAGCCTAAAGATGGGTGGTGGATAGAACAGAAAAGCCACAGAAGCAGCAGATACCCCTGAGGCCTCCAGATAGCAAGGCAGATGGTGTAGCAACTGAGGAACTCCATGCTGCTTGCATTTATTGTTTTTATTTTTTAAATTATTTATTTGAGAAAGAGAGAGAGAGAGAGAGAGAGAGAGAGAGAGAGAGAGAGATCAATTTGTTGTTCCACTTATTTATGCTTTCATTGGTTGATATATGTGTACCCTGAACGGGGATCAAACCTACAACCTTGGTGTGTTGGGGACAATGCTCTAATCAACTGAGCTACCTGGCCAGTGCTTGGACTAGTTATTAAAGAAAACACAGGTGCCAAGCAGAAGCCAAGATTAAAGGAAGATGAATGAAGGACTTGTGGTCTCTAAAGCTCTATAGCCTTAAAGATTATTAGGCTTTCCCCCTCAGCCTTGGTCATTCCTTCTGGCTTATATGGCCTTAGGAAATATACTATAAATATTAGAAGGAGACAGGCACTTTGGGCTTACAATAAAGTAAATATAAATATATCTATTCCCCCAATCAAAATGACGTTACATATAGTTATATATAGTGAATACAAAAGTTATTTTAATAGATATTTCAAATAAAAAATAGTACCAAAATATTTGTACCACAATAATCTATATCATTGAATCACATATTCATTTTCAAACAGAATCTAGAGACTATATGCTCATTAATGACACCTAACAGCTATCCTTTATTTGAGTGTGGTCTATGACCTTGGACTGTAATATGAACTCTGCATATATTTTTTATTTAATCTCAGTGGAAACCAACCATGTGGGGATGCTATTATCCCCTTTCTCACAGTTAAGCAAACTGAATTTTACTATGTAACTAAGGCCATTATTTATACCAGCAGAGTTACTGGCACATATTCTATTACAAAAGCTTGGCAATATCTGTCTTTATGTATAAAACCCTAATATGCAAATAGACCAAACAGTGAACAGCTGAACAACCAAACAACCAGTCACTATGATGTGTGCTGACCATCAGGGGGTGCACGCATAACATGGCAGGTATCGGCAGCAGGTGGCAGAGCACAAACACTACGGGCATCTGCCATGGCAGGATGGTGGAACAAGTGAGTGGGGGCACCAGACTAAAGCAGGGTGCCAGTTGCTGTCATAGGGGCAAGCCTCTGGTGGTTACTGAAAATTCTTTGCTCCCACACACCATGGTCCCGCCCAGTGCTCGCACCTGCAGCTGGCGCCCACTGCCGGCACCAGAGCCACCGCTCTCACTCACTGCTGGTGCCCAGTATCAGCCCCAATCTCTTGGCAGCATCAGTGGGTGTGAGTAGCAGCTGCCAGCCCCAATTGCCCCTCAGGGCTTCTCTACCTTCCCCTGCTCCTGAGGGGCAATTGGGGCAGCAGCCGCCGCTTGCACCTGCGGATGGAGTGGAGCATTTGGGACCAGCAGCGGGTGTGAACAGGGCCAGTGCCATCAGCGCATGGGAGCAGCAGTGGTGGCAGCGGGGCTGCCGGCAGACAGGGGACCAGGGGACGTGGTGGGCGGGGTCTGGTGGGGACGCGGAGGATGGGCCAAGACAGCCTTGCAGCCCACAGTTCCTTTCAAGTTGCACTAATTCAAGTACTGGGCCCCTAGTGTGTGTGTGTGTGTGTGTGTGTGTGTGTGTGTGTGTGTGTGTGTGTATGTGTGTATGTGTGTGTGTGTATGTGTGTGTGTGTGTGTGTGTGTGTGTGTGTATATATATATATATATATATATATATATATATATGTATATATATGGCTAAGTGACTGACCGACCATCCTTCCGACCATCCGGTACATATGATGCACCCTGCCAATTTAAAAATAAACATTGACTCACGCATTCGCGATACATATAAAGCTCTCGCTGGTGCCAATTGCACATGATGTCAGAATGTATCTGAAGACCAACTATTGGCACAACATACCTCTGAAGGTGAAAGAAAGTGATGTCGTCAACAGAATATGTCTGAAGACCAACTATCTTACTTCTAATGAATTTCCTTTCAGTGTGCACAAATTCGTGCACAGGGCCACTAGTTTTTCTTACGTGAAATGCACATAATGTAAGATTGCCTTTCACTATTACTGATTACTAGAGAACACACTTTGACTTGTGACCAAGATATTCTTAATGTTCCCCTCACCTTGACTAAAATACATGAAAGAGATTTCTTCTTCACTATGGGTCCCTGACTTTCCTTTTCTTACAGCATTTACCTTAGAAAACTTTCAACTGTAAAACTGTTCTCTATTCTCTGCCCTGTTAAGACATGAATATTCTCTCAGCCTCTGCCAGGTTTACAACCCAGGAATGTCATTCTCAAGGATCTGAGAGACATCCCTTTGAAATGTAATCATCAAGGAAGATAGCAACCACATTTCCTAGATACACACATGTCTGTGTATATGGGCATGGGTGTGAGTTGGAGAAGGGAGCCCAAGTTCAATGTTACACATAGCAAACACAGATGGCCTAACTGACCAACCTCTTCCCCAACATCCTTCAGTATCTTTGCACTAGCTCACCTCAATGCTTAAAAATACTTCAGGGTTTTGATTTTGGAGGAGTTGGGTTTAATCTCTCTTCCCCATTGCAATAGCCTTGCATGAAGTCACCCAAGCCTGTGTACTTTGTCTGATGCAGGTTTTCTTAGACACATCATACAAAGAACTGAAAACTCAATGAAACATTAACAGAGCTGTTAATGTAATAAACTCAGGGGTAAAACTGATCTCCATTTTCTAATTATTCATTTGTTTTTCCACTAGTGTTTACATTTTGAATATGTAATTTAATTCTGTGTGATGGTTTGAGGCAAACTTTAAAAAGAAAAATTGATGGTGTTTTCCAGAACTTTGACACACCTTTTGTAACATGAGAAACGATGCACCTTCTCAAGATTACTGATCTGCTTTAAAAGAAGTTACAAAGAAGCCACTCAAGGGTTAAGGGAGCATACTGAGTGCTTGAGGAGAATTTAGCCCTTGTTTGGTTAGTGTGGGTCAAGATTTATGCTACCCATTCCCTCCTTTTCAGCCATTTTTTTCTATATTGCAGCTGTATTTGCAAATATGAAGCAGCTAAACAAGATGGACCCATCCTTATCCGTAGATTTTTCTAAATGTCCAACTGCTGCATGCTTCATATTTACCTTGATTTTAAACTTAATCTCTCACCTATAATCCAGTTATTTTTTTAATGTCTGACCATCTTATTGGGAAAAAGAAAATGATAGTTTGATTTTTTTTATATTGAACTAGAGGGGAGAAATATCACACCACCAAATATAAAGGTGTTCATCTCCAACTTATAAAATAGGAGAAACATAGTAAAATAGGAGAAACCCAGTTCTGTTTTCCAAATTGTCATATGCCATGGCTTTGGCTGCTAGCACAGTCACTTATTTCAAGCTGAATATTTTGTCCATACTATGACAAAATATTCACACTGGCAATGCTGTGTAACTGCATTCCTGGGGACTTCTTATTGAAATGATATGTTTTTCTCTTGAGACTCTTTTAGTGAAAATGTCTTAAAATAAAACATAAACTCAATAAAAATGATCATGTTAAATTATGAGAGAAACATGCATCTGGAATCTGTTTTGGGTTGCCTAAACTCTGGCTTAGCTTAGTTTATGTCTATAAACCTCTTCTAAATTTTAGATTGTCTAGCTGTTCATATTACTACACCAAAAATAAGTTTGCTAACTTATCAACCATTTTGGCATAACAGTTTAGTGCCAACGTGTTTTTTTTTTTATATTTATTTTACGTCTTTTTTTTTAATCAGAGAAATGTAGCATCCTCTATCATGGAACTAATATTGCCTCATCATGTGGTTTGCATTGAAATTGTAATGATACACCAAGATCTCTCCTGGGCACTATTAATTCATGTTCCCACAGATGTTCCTACTGCGCGTGAAAGCAGGCTGGATGTGGTAAACTGGCAAGAGCCGCAGTAAAATGATGACGGCTTCAAAATGGCAGTGGAAAGTTTGAAAATGGGAACTTAATGCTTTTACATACAGAAACTTTGTAATTGCATCGTGTTATTTTCCAGGTGGATGTTGTTGCATTTGGGTTTCCAGGGAATCTGTGTCTAATGATTATTACTGTTTCTTGAAAATAGCAACTCATTAAGATGACTAACTCTGGCAGCCTTACCTTATAAGGAATTTCTTCATGTCATGGAGAAGATTGAAAAAGGAAGTCATTTTTATGGTTTGATTTATGCATGTAAAATGTTAATAAAGGGAGAGTCACACTGAAATATCTAGTTTACAAAAAGACGCTGGAGATGGAATACAACTAACACATATTAAAAGCATGAGGAAGAATAAAACTTATAAAAATGTAGCAGCATTCCAGTATACAAGCAAGTACTAATAGACATGCAAATTAATATAAAGTAGCAAATTATAAGTAAAAATTAAGATTTAGGTATATTCACGTTTGTGGAAGAAATTGTCATTAAAGACATATTTTCTATTTGAATTTCTGTTATGGCATGACTAAACAGTAGATAAGATCCACTTTAATATTTGTTATAGCTTTGTGACTTATATTGGTTTATCTACACTTATAATAATAAATGGAAAATAATAAAAATGAGTGTGTTTCTAAAGCACAGAATACTAGTATTTTTCACATTGGCAATGGGGTCATCTACAACATAGAAGGGCACAGGTTCAGTTGTTTGGTACAGTACTGTACAGGTCTGTACCTTCCTGAAATAGAATTTCTGTGTACTTTTATTTGAAAACAATGTCAGGTTTTTGTACTTAAAATATAGTAGCATATTTATTATAAACACACACACACACACTTTTAAGACTAGCAGGTAATAGTGTCTATCCACAATTGGGGGAAACTCATATCTAATTTATAATATTCTAATTTCAAAATAACACAACTGGCCCTGGCCCTGGCTCAGTTCTCATTTGGTTGGAGCGTCATCCCATACACCAAAAGGTTGTGAGTTTGATTTCCGGTCAGGGCTCATACCTAGTCTGGCTGTCCATGGGAGACAACCATCTATGTTCCCTCTCACATAAGTGTTTCTCTCCCCCGGCCCCCGCTTCCATACCCTGAGCTCGCTCGCTCTCTCTCTCTCTCTCTCTCTCTCTCTCTCTCTCTCTCTCTCTCAAAACAATTAAGAAAAATATAGACTTGGGTGAGAATTAAAAATAATAATAAGATAATAACATAACTTGGTTTAAAATTTTCATACTAATTTTTTCTTTTCAAAATATTATTGAATCTTATTGTTTCCTTCATGATTTAAAAAAAAAAATCTCTGAGCATCAGAATCTATTGACCATATATATCACTTAATTTAACTTAATTTCAAAACAGTTGTCAATTTAAGATTTTAATGACAGTAGAAATCATGCTAGTTTATTTTTTAAAAGGCAAAGATAATTAATGAAACCAAAACCATTATAAATATCTTGTCAAATTTTAGAGCTTTAATTTCCATTCATGTTCAAATAACCTAAAAAACTCCTACAAAACATGCCCTCGAGAGGAAATGGAAGACATCTTTAATACTATCAACAATAAAAATATATTTAAAAACAAAACAAACAAACAAAAAAACATGCCCTCCATTTTTCTCTGCAAAAAAATCTCTCAGGGAATCATCTATTACCACACCCTCCACTTCCTCATGTTCCCTTCTTTCCTCAATTATTCCACCTTTATTCCTTCCACTCAACTAAGCCTATTGCTGTTACCGTAACCTCCGTGAGGATTGGGTTATCGTCTTCCTCACCCACCATCTACCCCACCACAATACAAGTCCCATGAGAGAGAGGATTTTTAAATATAGTTTTCAATTATTTACTGAATGCCCAAAACTGTCTGTAATGCAGTAAGCAATCAATAAATATTTAGTTAGTGAATAAATATTGAAAATTGAAGAGTGATTTAATATAAATGTATTTTACTCAAGACAAAGAACTCCTTTGTGCAGGTCATATACCTAATTAAGATATATATATATATACTCTCTTAGGGTGCTCCACATTAGCTCTCAAGGCTTCCTGACATTCTTGGTGGTTCTCAAGCAGCCACCACTTTCTGCAATGATTTTGGACGCTTAAAGTTGCAGGAATCCCAGACTGTGACCAAGGGTCCACTAGGCCCTGGATATGCCTTCCTTAACCCCTGGAACTCTTCCATGAGTAAACTATAAGACAATTGTTTTTGTCAGTATATTTGTGAACTTGATCATGTGCAAGTAATTTACTTAACTCAGAGATACCTATTATGTACATACCCATTACCAACTTAAAACAATAAAAATCCTTCTAAGCATTATGCTACATGAAATAAGTCAGGCAGAGAAAGATGAAAATATCATCTCACAAATATGGGGAATCTAAAAAAACCTAAATCATAGAAGCAGAGAGTAGAATTGTGGTTGCCAGTGGCTGAGGAATGGGGGAAAAAACTGGAGATGTTGGTCAAAGAGTACAAACTTTCAGTTATAAAATGAATAAGTTCTGAGGATCTAATGTATAACTTGGTGACTATAATTAACATTTCAGTATTATTTATTTTAAAAGTATAAGAGAGTAGATCTTAAATAGTCTTACCATATACACATACAAAAATGGTAATTATATGAGATGATGGATGTGATAACTCACCTTATTGTGGTCATTATTTCATATTATATGTGTATTAAATTGTTACATTGTACACCTTAAATTTACACAATATTTGTTTTGTCAATTATATCTCAATAAAGCTTTAAAAAGTCCGTCTTTTTTTCTAGTTTACCCTTTCTTCAAATGCTTCCAATGATTTCCCATTATTTACAGTACTAAAATCCAGTATCTATTGCTTAGCACTTAAAATATTCAGCACATTTTCTCAAAGTTATATTTGATTTCTCTCATAGATAGTAATATAGAAACAGCATGTCCTTTGTATGAATCCTAAACAAAACAAAAATGCTATTTCCATTGTTTAAAAAATTACTAGATTGGGAATGGAAATGATATTGACAGACCAGGGGCATTGTAAATAATTAAATTAAAAACAAGTGATCAATGAATTCAATCATTATAAGCAATACAATGATCTGTGGCTTCTTTAGTATGATTAGTGTCTGGAGTAGACCAATGTCTTGGCAAGCCAATGTCTTGATTCCTCCCTTTATTTCCATATTACATGCTGCTCTTCCCACCAAAGGAAAGATCAAGTCAAAAACATTATGGTTAGTTCAAAATGCACAAGAGGAATTGTTCACTTAGTATTTAATTCTAAGTCCTAAATACTGCATTTCAAATTATTACTTTTTAAAAAATCTGAACAACTAATATAGACACATGAGCAATCTCAGCCAGATTCAGCTCTAACTAAAGAAATTAATGGCCAGATAGTGACCGAGTAGATATATTTTTAACAATGAGCAAGTCTTGTCCTACCAAACCTGTGATATATATGATTTCTCATAGAGCTAATTGGAATATCATGAAGAATAAGCAATGCAGGAACCATGACTATCTTCACTATCAAAATGCCTCCCCCTTAAAACATCTTAACCTAACTGGAAGCTTTGAAATGTCCTCAGGGACTGGACTTTTGCTCCACAAGTGCAGAAATGCAGAAGGATTTAGATTTAAGCCAACAGCTCACACTGCCCAAGTGGATTCCAACCAAGAAGAAAATACATGGTTGGAACTGTCCATCTATGGTCCATGGTACTGCTGCAAGTGTTTTAGGGGAACTCTAATAACTAAAGAGGGGGGAGGTAATTGAAGATGATCAAATTTAGCAAGCTTCACTGAACTCCCTTACACCTACCTCCCTGGGTTGTATGAAGTATTTGGATTCTAGAATGTATATTTTTTAAGCCATGGCAAGAATTCCATGCTTTATGAAGAAAAGGTTTGGTTGACATGCAATAAAACTTTTGCAAGCCAAAAAAATGTTATATGACTATGTTATATAAAAATAATTAATCTGAGTATTTATCTAAAATATCAGAAAATATCATTTTAAAGTTTTCCAACACACCTCTATTCATGGCAGTTCCATTACAAGTATCTTTACATTGTTACAGATGCCAGAATAAAAATGGGTTATATAACTAAAATTCACCTAATAATTTAATGTCATCTGATTGCCTGGTAAGTTAAAAAAGACAGATTCCAATGGATTTTAGAAGTTGTTGGGGTTTTTTTTTTCCAATCATATCTGTTTTATAGAACATGACATAGTGCAAGCAATGATAATTTCAAAACACAACATTTTTATTTATAAATAAGCGATCAAAAGGAGGCATGACATACTCCCTTTAAAGCTGAAAAAGGCAGTTTTATAAGATGCTTGAAACAGATTACATTGAGCCCAACGTAAAGAGTGTACACCCTGTTTAAAGTGTTTTCTCACATTTCCAGTGTTTCAACAATATTTATTGTCAACACTTCACAACATTCCTGAGAGGTTATTCTCATTTTATAAATGAGGCAACCAGAAGTGATATGAATTATTCAGGGTTTACAACTATTTGACAATGGAGCTAGGGTTGCGAACATTGTTCTACTTTGTAATTATAGGAAAAACCCTCTTCACTAGAAAGTTGGAAATGTAAATTTTTTAAAAATATGTTTTATTTATTTCAGAGAGGAAGGGAGAGGGACAGAAACATCAATTATGTGAGAGAATCACTGATCGGCTGCCTCCTACATGCCCCCATTGGGGACCAAGCCTGCAACCAGGGCATGTGCCCTGACTGAAATCAAGCCTCAACCTCCTAGTTCATAAGTCGACACTCAACCACTGAGTCACAGGAGCAGCCAGGTGATAAGAGTAAATTTTAACATCAAGACTTATCACTCCAACCAAAGTAGTCATCAGATAAAAATGAATGAGTCTTGCATCAGCAAACCCTAACAATAACTTCATTAGATATGATTGTATATTCTTTCTGGAAAAGTAAATATAATAAAGGATTTAGAAGTCCCTGATTATTCCATTAATATCAATAAGGTGTAAATGTTTTAAATCATAGTTAACACAGAACTATATTCATATTTATGACTTAATTAGTGCCTAACCATTGTCACTTAAATGGTTATGATTTAAACTTTAATTGGGGTCTTACAAAAAATGGTTTTATTGTTATGAAGAAATATGACAAACTATCCTTTGTCCAACATTTAGGTTCTTTCTGTGTCCTCCACAAGACTTTTTATTTGATGTGGCTCAGCTTGAATCATCTAGTTTGCATGTAATGACTATGCTCATTCATTCATGTAATGAGGAATTACTGTCTCTGAATGACAGCAAACAATGTCTAAGCTTTGGAATCAAATAGAAAAAAAGAAACACAACACTTATATTCAAGAAACCATCATTTTCAAATAAGATAAATATATGTAAACAAAAAAATACAATTCATGTTCTAACAGACACGGACCATTGTTTGCAAAGGGTAGAGAAAATGAATAAGTATAGGAGTTCAGGAACTACTAGTACTTCCTAGAAGAGAGGATCCTAGTCTTTGACTTTGAAAATAATAAGAAGAATTCTGATAGGCAGCTAAACTTGCAGAAAGACAGTGTGAGCAGAAACAACACACACAGATATAAAAAATGTAGTGCTTTTAAGAAAATAAAAATAGTTCAGTGTGCCTTGTGCATAGGATGCAAGCAGAAAGTGGGGACCCCTAGAGGAATAGGCAGGAGTAATAGCTTTGAAAATAAATGTATTTCCTATTATAAGTTTAAATATTTTCTTATGGCATAGAAAGTTTTTAACTTTTTTTAATCTTAATTTTTAATTAGGAAATTTACATAATCAGATGTGAATTTTGTAAAAATTTTGTTTATAAATAAGTAAACAGAGATCCTAGATACTTAAGTAATCCTCATGTCATGTTGGATTCAATCTTAAATCTAAATAGTGTTATAATGCAATGCTTCACAATTTCAGATATTACATACAATTTGTATGTTGAGAGAATGAAATAAGGATGGTAGAGATATTAAGGGAGAATTATTGAGACTTGTGCTTTGGATAAGTTAAATATGTGAAAGATGCAGAGAGAAAGTTTAATGTAAAACTGAGCCAATGAATAAATTGAAGGTCTTTAACCAAGATAAATTATGTAAGAAAATGATGTATAGGGAAGATTTTATTTAAATACATTTTGATGGTATATATAGGTAGAGATGCTTAATAAACATTTTTTATAAACTTAGTTTGACATAGTACAAAAAAATCAGGTGTCATAAAGCTTGGGAGCAAATAAGTTCTTCCTAAAAATATTGGATAAATAGAGAAAAGAAGGGTTGGGGATAGACCTCTGGAAGATTTGTTTGCTAAAGCTGATATAACCAAGTATTGTAAACTGGGTTGCTTAAACCTCAGAAATGTATTTCCTCACAGGCTGAGAGACTTGAAGTCCAAAATCAAGGTGTCAGCAGGGTTGGTTGTTTCTGAGAACTGTTCTAGGTCTCCCCTTGGCTTAGATAGCCATCGTCTCACTATGTTTCTTCACATGACCTTCTGTACCTCAGTGTCCATAGTTTCCCTTTTATAAGGACCACCTGCCACATTGAATTAGTGCCCATGGTAATGATCTCATTTTAACTCAGCTACCTCTGTAAAGTTCCTATCTCCAATAAAGTCACTTTCTGAGGTTTTAAGGGTTAGGACCTCAACATATAAATTTTGGAGGAGAACAACTTATCCCATAACACTCCCCAAATTCATGTCTTTCTCATATGCAGACTATACTTACTCCATTCCAACACCCCCCAAATCTTAATTCCAGCATCAACTCTAAATCCAAAATCAGCTATGGATGAGAGTTGATATATGAATCATCCTCAGACAAAATTCCTTTATGAACCTGTGAAACCAAAATGTTAGTTATCTACTTCCAAAATACTATAGTGAACAAGCATAAATTAGATATTTCCATTTCAAAATGGAAGAAAAAGGGTCATGGGTACCAAGCAAGTCTGACATCTAACAGGGTAAATTTCATTAAGTTTTAAGGCTTTCGGACAATCCTAATGGGATAGATGGTCTGGCTTTGCCTTTTGTGGCTGCAGCCTCTGGAAGTAGGCTCTCTGGAACTGAGAAGGTGGTCTCACCCTCTGGAACTGACAAGAAAATGGTCCTGCCATTTTTGGTCCTGCCATATTTCAAGTTTCTACCAACTAGTGGTTGTGTTTTGTTTTGTTTTTTAAATCATGCTCCTCAAAATTGCCAGCCTCTATCCACTACCTAATTCCAAAACCAATTCACATATTTAGATACTTGCTACAGCAGCACCTTACACACACACACACACACACACACACACACACACACACACATATATATATATGAAATAATCCTATATAATAAAAGGGTAATATGCAAATCAACCAAAAGGCAGAATGACCAGTTGCTATGCCATGCACTGACCACCAGGGGGCAGACGCTCAACGCAGGAGCTGCCCCATGGTGGTCAGTGCACTCTCACGGGGGGAGCACTGCTCAGCCAGAAGCTGGGTGAGCCCAGCAGCAGTGGCAAGAACCTCTCCTGCCTCCAAGGCAGCACTAAGGAGCAGTGGTCAGGCAGGTGGTAAGGAGGGAGCAAGGGCTCCGGGACTGTGAGAGGGATGTCTGAGTGCCAGCTATCCCCCAAAGGGTCCCAGACTACGAGAGGGCACAGGCTGGGCTGAGGGACCTTCCCAAGTGCACGAATTTTTGTGCACCGGGACTCTAGTATAATATATATATATATGAGATAGAAACAAATTTAATTGACTAGCAAGTTTGAAAGTTGTGGAGTTGACCTTCAAACTGGAAACTCTGGCATGACTATGCTGAAGTCCTAAATCTGCAGGCAGTCTGGAGGCAGAATTCATTTCACTTCCAGAGATCTGTTTTTCTTTAAGGCCAGCAACTGACTGGATGAGGCTAAACCACATATAAAGGGCAATCTACTTTATTCAAAATCTATTTATTTAAATGTTAATCACATCTAAAATATACCTTCACTGCAACATCCAGATTGATGTTTGACCTAGGAACTGGGCATCATAGCCTAGCCAAGTGGACATATAGCATGAACCATCACACATGGGAATAACAATGAGATAAGAAAAGATAATTCAGGAAAAAAGCTGAGACATGTGAGTCAGAATTATGGAAGGAAATGAGAGTTCTGAGGTGGACATTAAAGGATTTGAAATTTAAGAAGGGTATTTTGGTCAGTTGTATCAGAGTAGACAGAGAAAGCAAATGGGTCCTAAATTAGAGAATTCTACAGAAACCATTGTTGCTATTGGGAGTTTCATAAAGATAGGCATAAGATTTAGACAGGAACCCATAAAGGAGAAAATTCTGTTTGCTGAAGCATGGCTAAAGAGATAACTTGAATAAGCGTCCTGCCAAAAACAACTAATAACACTGACTGAAATATATTAAAACAAACAATTCTATAAGCTTTGTTGAGCTGAGGAGAAATTTAAAAATAAATATTCAGAGGCTTCAAAACATAGTAAAAGTGGAAAGTAAAAGAGAAAAGCTCACAGAGGTCAGATTTTGCTGTGGGGTTTCTTTCAAATTCTAAAGGCAATAAACTTCTCATTGATCACAATACAAGAGACAGTGACAGAGGTGAGTGTACTAAAAAGAGATTCCATGTAAAGTTGGGATCCCTAAATGTAAACTAAAAATCAACATATAGAAAATAGAATTACTCATTTTAACATTTATTTAGGGTATAACATAAATTTAAAAATTAAAACAAAAACAAACATGAAAACTCCCATGAAATTTGAATGCATAATTGGAATCCTGAGAAATCACTGAATCTGGTGTATTATATGATCTGAAAATTCTTAAGGTGAAAAAGAGATCTGAAAATTTTATTGTCTTTAAGTATGTGGCAAATTAAAATTTCTAAGGAATTTGAGACCACAATAAAAAAAAATCATGAAATATGTAGAAATATAAAACAGAATGACCAAAAACTAGTAGTAACAGCAGAAAACAGAAAAATATAACAAAGATTTTAGATATTAGAATATTGCAAAATAGACAATTATATTTAATATATCCTTTAAATGTATTAAAATTAAGTTAATTAAAAGAAATATCCTAAAAGCAGCCAGAGGTAAAAGGATTATCTTCAAACAAATGTCAATTAGACTGATATGTGACTTTTTAAAATATATATATTTTATTGATTTTTTACCGAGAGGAAGAGAGAGGGATAGAGAGTTAGAAACATCCATGAAAGAGAAACATCGATCAGCTGTCTCTTGCACACCCCCCTCTGGGGATGTGCCCACAACCAAGGTACATGCCCTTGACCGGAATCGAACCTGGGACCTTTCAGTCTGCAGGCTGACACTCTATCCACTGAGCCAAACCCGTTTCAGTGATATGTGACTTTTTAATGATGACAAAGGAATCCAAAAGATAGTTGAATAACATATTCAATGAGCTGAAAAAGTAACTTTCAATCTTAAATTGTATGTCCATTCTAAATATCTTTTAAAACAAGGCCAAAATGAAGAGAATTTCAACAGGTTTTGACATCAAGAGAACTTGACTACAGAATTTGCTAATGGTTGTACTTTAGGAACAACAAAAATTCCACCATTAATATGCAAGATGAGATGACTAGTACAGAATATGGGAAAATTTAAACTAATGATGACTGTTTAAAACCGTAAGTATAATGTCAAGTTTGTGAGACTGAAAAAAAGGTAAAAACATTAAATCTAAAATATTGAACCAGAATATATAAATTGGATACAAGGAGGTATAAATTAAAATATGCTAGTATATTTATATTGTTTGGAAGTATGATTAAAAAAATGATTAACTTTTGACTTCACTAAGTATGCATGCTAAAATTTTTAGCAAAGCAATAAAATGACACAGTGTGTATGTGTAGTAAATATACAACAGGGGGGCTTCAATAAATCTACAGGAGTTTGTAGTATGTAAGAAAACAAAAAAGCTCATTTCAAGAAATGCCTTTTGGAAGAGATAGATATAAAGTTGTAAGAGGATGTATTTTTTAATGATGAGAGGCAATATATTTAGAAATTTATCAGATGAAGTGATTCTACTCCCATGACTCATTCAACAATCTATAATAATAAAAGCGTAATATGCGAATTAGACCAAACAGACGAATGAATTTCTGGACGTCCTTCCAGTTGACCTTCCAGATGAAGCCAGGGCTGCGAGGGCTGAGGCAAGCACCACGGCTGTGAGGGCCGAGCCCCTTGCACGAATTTCATGCATCGGGCCTCTAGTCATTCTATAATGTTCTGCATCTTAAACGTATGTTTAGGATTACTAGATACCTTACTAGACAGTAGAGATACAACAAGTGGTTGGATGAAAGTCTTTGTACCCAAGGTTTTCACAAAGGCACCATCTCATTAGGGGCATGGCTGCCTTTGTAAAGAGTTTGGATATTATCCTAGCAGTACACATGTATGAGAGTTTTAAACAAGAAAACGATATAATCAAAGTTGTATTTTAGAAATGCATTCTGAATTCAGGATTAAGAATGTGTAATCTCTTGCACAGGTGAGGCCTCGTGCACCTAGGCCCGGGTGAGCCCAAGTGGCCCTGGGTCTGGGAGAGGCCAAGCGTCCCTGGGTCCGGGTGAGACCATGTGTCCCTGGATCCGGGTGAGGCCTCGTGCACCTAGGCCCGGGTGAGCCCAAGTGGCCCTGGGTCGGGGAGAGGCCAAGCGTCCCTGGGTCCGGGTGAGACCATGTGTCCCTGGATCCGGGTGAGGCCTCGTGCACCTAGGCCCGGGTGAGCCCAAGTGGCCCTGGGTCGGGGAGAGGCCAAGCGTCCCTGGGTCCGGGTGAGACCATGTGTCCCTGGATCCGGATGAGGCCTCGTGCACCTAGGCCCGGGTGAGCCCAAGTGGCCCTGGGTCTGGGAGAGGCCAAGCGTCCCTGGGTCCGGATGAGACCATGTGTCCCTGGATCCGGGTGAGGCCTCGTGCACCTAGGCCCGGGTGAGCCCAAGTGGCCCTGGGTCGGGGAGAGGCCAAGCGTCCCTGGGTCCGGGTGAGACCATGTGTCCCTGGATCCGGGTGAGGCCTCGTGCACCTAGGCCCGGGTGAGCCCAAGTGGCCCTGGGTCTGGGAGAGGCCAAGCGTCCCTGGGTCCGGGTGAGACCATGTGTCCCAGGATCTGGGTGAAGCCTCGTGCACCTAGGCCCGGGTGAGCCCAAGTGGCCCTGGGTCGGGGAGAGGCCAAGCGTCCCTGGATCCGGGTGAGACCATGTGTCCCTGGATCCGGATGAGGCCTCGTGCACCTAGGCCCGGGTGAGCCCAAGTGGCCCTGGGTCTGGGAGAGGCCAAGCATCCCTGGGTCCGGGTGAGACCATGTGTCCCTGGATCCGGGTGAGGCCTCGTGCACCTAGGCCCGGGTGAGCCCAAGTGGCCCTGGGTCGGGGAGAGGCCAAGCATCCCTGGGTCCGGGTGAGACCATGTGTCCCTGGATCCGGGTGAGGCCTCGTGCACCTAGGCCCGGGTGAGCCCAAGTGGCCCTGGGTCTGGGAGAGGCCAAGCGTCCCTGGGTCCGGGTGAGACCATGTGTCCCTGGATCCGGGTGAGGCCTCGTGCACCTAGGCCCGGGTGAGCCCAAGTGGCCCTGGGTCTGGGAGAGGCCAAGCATCCCAGGGTCCGGGTGAGACCATGTGTCCCAGGTTCCGGGTGAGGCCTCGTGCACCTAGGCCCGGGTGAGCCCAAGTGGCCCTGGGTCTGGGAGAGGCCAAGCGTCCCTGGGTCCGGGTGAGACCATGCGTCCCTGGATCCAGATGAGACCTCGTGCACCTAGGCCCGGGTGAGCACAAGTGGCCCTGGGTCTGTGAGTGGCCAAACGTTCCTGGGTCTGGGTGAGACCATGTGTCCCTGGATCCAGGTGAGGCCTTGTGCAACTAAACCCGGGTGAGGCCACGTGCCCCTGGGTCTGGGAGAGGCCAAGCGTCCCTGGGTACGGGTGAAGCCAGATCCTGGGTCCGGGTGAGGCCGTGCGCCCCTGGATCCATCCGGGTGAGGCTGGGTCCCAGGCCCAGGTGAGACCACGCGCCCCTTGGGTATGGGTGAGGCCACGTGCCCCTTAGTCCAGGTGACGCCGTGCCCCTGGGTTCGGCCGAGACCAAACCAGAGGGAGTCGGACCTCCATTACCACCATTTGTCCACCATCCAGAGCTGAGGGGTCAGTGCTGACATGTACACATAAGGAACTACTGGACATCGAAATTGGGTCTCAAAAGAACTGTTGGTCCAGGGGGAAGCTCGCTACAGATTGATTCATTTGCCTGTCAGCATAAATATTATTGCTCGTCTCACATTCAGTTCTTATTAGTATATATCTAGTGACATTTGATCTCATTCATCTAGAGGAAATGATGAACAACATAGACTGAGGAACAAGAACAGAACCAGAATCAAGGAGGCATCGATCGGACTATCGGGCCTCAGAGGGAGGATAGGGGAGGGGAGGGGGAGGGTGGGGGGAGGGGGAGAGTTCAACCAAAGGACCTGTATGCATGCATATAAGCCTATCCAACGGTTAAGTTCAACAGGGGATTGGGGCATGCGTGGGGAGAGGGGTGGGATGGGAATGGGGGGATGAGGACAAATATGTGACACCTTAATCAATAAAGAAATTAAAAAAAAAATAAAATAAAATCAATAAATACATATTAAAAAAACAGGAAAAAAAAAAAAAAAAAAAAAAAAAAAAAAAAAAAAAAATGCATTCTGAATTCAGGATTAAGAATGTGTAATCTCTTCTCAGGACTTAGGAAATTTTGCACCTATCCAATAGAGATTTGGACTGTCTGAACAAGGTATTAGCAGTGGTATCAGAGAGAAATGGACAGATTTGAATTTGAATGTGTGAATACTTCGGATTTTTATTCTCAATAAGGAAACTGCAATTCTCTCCCATGCTCCTGCAGCATTATTTACAACTAGAGGCCCGGTGAGTAAAATTTGTGCATGGCGGGTGTGTGTCCCTCAACCCAGCCTGCACCCTCTCCAATCTAGGACCCTTCGAGGGATGTCATTTTGTTTATATGTGGAGTCTAAAAAGCAAAACAAATGAACAACAAAATAAAACAGAAACAAACTCATAAGCACAGAGAATAAATTGATGGTTGCCAGAGGAGAGTGGGGTAAAGGGATCAGAGAAATAGATGAAGAGGATTAAGTGGTACAGAATATAATTATAAATTAAATAAGGCAAAAGGATGCAATGCAGAGCATAGGCACTATAGTCAATAATATTGAAATAACTTTAGTGACAGATGGTTACACCACAACTGAATGTGATCATTTCATATGGTACTTAAATGTTTAATCACTGTGTTGACAACTGAAAATAATATAAAAGTGCATGTCAACTATACTTAAAAAAAAAACAACTGTAATTCTTCATTGAGTGGCCATAGATATTGCATAAGCATGTGCCTACATTTAAGGTGGAATTCTGAATTATGAAGTAAAATGTGGTAAGTTCCAACAGGATCACCATGACAAAACTAGTAAATTCCCCAACGACTTTTTAAATGGCATCTTGCCCAATGAAATATGCAACTTCTAAAATAACTAGAGGCCCAGTGCACGAATTCGTGCATGGGTGGGGTCCAGCTGGCCTGGCCCCAATCGGGGTGGATCGGAGCCAGGCGGGAGGTTGTCTGGCCAGCCTGCCCTGACCTTAGCCGGATCAGGGCTGGGCCAGCTGGGGGAGGGGCTGAGGGCAATTGGCTGGTGGGCCCCGCCCCCAATTAGGTTGCGGGTGATTGTGGGCATGGCCCCCCATGGGGAGGAGCTGTGGATGGTGGGCTGGCTGGCCCCATCCCCAAATGGAGTGGGGGAGGCCAATCAGGGGTCAGTGATTGGGGGAGGGGCCGAGGGAGGTTGGCCGGCTCCCTCCCCCCATCGATAGGGCCAGTTTGCTGGCCTCAGTGGGTGCCATAGTGACAGGTTATTCAGGTTGTTGAGGCGTTCTGGTGGCTGGCTTTTTATATATATATAGATATAGATAATTAAGGAGAGGCTTGTGGAAAATCATGTTCTATGAATAGACAAACATTTTTTTTTTAAAGTCTGAGTTCACTTTTGATTTTGAACTCAATAGTATTGATGGGAAATTTTAAAGTTTCAAGTTTTCAGAGTGTTATAAGTTTTCTGCTTTAGAACTGTTTTTGAAGTGCTTTATCTGAAGCTGCAGTTAATGATGTCCTCAGCTCTGCAAATTAAGCTGATGCTTTTACATCAGTGAAAAGAGGTATTGAAAGAGAGATACTGAGCATGTGAATACTGAATCTCAAGAACTATAAACCTTTTTATGCTTAAATGTTTCATCTCCAGAGTTTCAGATTTTGAAGGGTCTGCCCAAAATTTAAAAATCTATATGAAGGAGAAACTGCCTGTGTGACTAAAGTGTGGTAACCAAGCTGGAAGGCAATCTCTTTTTTTTTAAAGTTAGCCTGGCCAAGGAGCTACAGTGAAAATGCACAAAGACAACTAATATGCATAATTAAATTACTAATTATGTGTGTATAATTAAAGAAAAATAATCAAGTAAAATAATCAAGGAATCTAGCAAATATTTTATATTTGTCCAAATTAATGATAGTTTGTAAAGCTAAAAGTCATTTGCATTCATTTTTGTCATTCTTGAAAAAAGCTTGAAACCAGAGTTGTGAGTTTTAGAAAACTGAATTCCTCTGTGTTCATTTAAATAACCCCCCCCCAAATTCTTTGCTTTTTTTCCCCCTTAAAATGATCATTTGCGAAAGGGAAAATAGTATGTCTCGCACCAGTTTATCTGCTAATTTGCTGTTGGAGCTCATAAACCTTATATTTTTTCTCACTGGCCAGATAAAAGTAAACACTTCCAGCTCTCTTTACAGGGTTTCATGGGTAGGCTTTTACAAGTCATCAATGAACAAGATGCAAAAAGTGATGGCATCCTGATTAATTGTGAAATCTTCCTCATATTGAAATTGGATAAGCAGTGATGAATTATTCTACTTTGGAAGAAAGAGGATTATAATAAATACTAGAGATTTGGTTGAAAAAAAAATGAAACTTCCAAGTATGACTTTTATTTGTAAAGAATCAGTCCAATTTCTACATTCACCATCTGCATATTTGGCTCTATTTATTAAAGCTTTAAATTTATAATACTATCACTTATAAAAGTTAAGACTTTTTATATTATAACCCATCTTCTTCCTTTACTGCCCTTGCTAATGATAAATAGGGGAAGATAGGTCTCTTGTTTTATTTTGCTTATCAAGAAATATCATTTTATCAAATCTCAAAATACCAAAATCAATCATTTGCTGAACAGGTGTTTTAAAATCTGGGATTATTTTAAGTGTTTCTTGTTTTCCATTTTAACACACCTGAGAATAGTTTTTATAAAGGCTTCATTGGTGCTTTATGCCCTTATTTTATTATACCATATAATATTGAGCATTTAGAATGTGCAAAGATTCTACAGGGCACTGTGAAAAACCAAAAGGGGAAGCATAAATGGGCAGTGCCGATGAGAAGTTCAAAAAAATTCAAATGAGGGTGAATGACTGGCCTGGGGTTACGAACATTTATTTTTCATATTTACTACAGCTATTGACCACTTTGTGACACAGGTATGAGGGAACATACCTTGGAAGAAAAAGCTGCATTCTTGACTAATATGGTAGGTTTTTCACATATCTCTGATTTATAAAATCTGTATAAAAAAAGTGAATTCAGCCATAATTTCTTAAAAATCAATCTAATCACCATATTGAGCAGCCTAAAATAATGAAGCATTAGAGGAAAGAAGTTTCAGGTGAAAGGAACAATGGATTAATGAAATATTCATTTGTGGACTGCATACTACATACTTACAAAAGTAAGTATTTCAGCTTATGAAAAGTACAAAGAAATAAAAGTACTATGCTGTACAACAATTGGGGAACCTATTCCAGTATATCAAGTTAGAATGAGAAGCATATACCTGAGGTCATAAAGGTGATTAGAGTTTCCAAGATAAAAAGATAGAGATTAGTTTCTTGTCCTGCTATTGCCAAATGTCAGCAAGATCACCCTATCCTTAGAAGGAAAGGAGTGATGATTTTTGCTCACACACTCACATGGCAGTTCAATAGAAAAAATATGAAAAACATGTTATCTGTGTTAGTTCTATCTCTACTTTATCATATAAGAAAAGTTGCTTGTCCAGATGACGTAAAATCAATGTAATCTTTATAATATATTTATGAACTTGAAAATGACTTATGCTTATATGGTGGCTTAAAAGGGTTCATCATTTGTTACTACTCTTTTATTTAAAGGATGGGTTGATTTTTTAAGTCAACTGTGATAAGCTTGAATGGAGGAAATAATAGTACTTGATTTTTTCCAAATAAAAGAGAAATTCTAAGTTTCAGAAAACTACTAAAATATTCACCCTGGGAAATTAGCCAAAAACTTTTAAATTTTCAAGGTGCCTTAGAATCCTACATGTAGAAACATACCTACTTTCTGAGAACAAACAACTACTTTATTAGTTTTCAGAATATCATAAAAATTTAAGTTCAGTCAGTACTTGTTATATAGACATTATTATTATTATTATTATTAAATATATTTTATTGATTTTCTACAGAGAGGAAGAGAGAGGGATAGAGAGTTAGAAACATCGATCAGCTGCCTCTTGCACACCTCCCACTGGGGATGTGCCCGCAACCAAGGTACATGCCCTTGACCGGAATCAAACCTGGGACCCTTGAGTCCGCAGGCCGATGCTCTATCCACTGAGCCAAACCGGTTTCGGCTAGACATTATTATTATTAAACTAGAAGCCCGATGCATGAAATTCATGCAAGAGTAGGCCTTCCTTCCCCCGGCTGCCTGTATTGGCTTCCCTCTGGCACCCAGGACCTAAGCTTCCCTCTGGCCACCAGCAGGCACCCGCGACCCGGGTTTCCCTTGCAGCCCTGGCTTCGTCTGGAAGGTCATCTGGAAGGACGTCTGGTCTAGTTAGCATATTATGATTTTATTATTATTAAATTACACTATGCTCTTGCTCATCAATGCCATTATCTATTTTCTTTGGAATATAATTTTCATAACCATAAAATGAGGTATTGAAATGAATGATCTCAAACATTTCTTGCAGTTACATGGTTCCATGCATCTATAAAATACTTTTAAAACAACATGTCTTAAATCACATTGGCCTCTACTATAAAAGTTGCTTTTACAAACTAATGATTGACACAATTATGAAAACGATCCTGTTGTATAACATACAAACAGAAGAACAGGACAACAGGTCCTATTTAGAAATCATTTCAAAGAGTATTTAATGCTTAGGGAAGGCTAGATTATGCTATAACAATTCTGACATCTCAGTAAGTTATGATAGCAAAAATTCATTTCTCACCCACATGACATGGTCAACATTACTTGGTAGGTAAACTCTGTTATATTTTGTCATGAAGGGACCTAGGCCCGTGGTCGGCAAACTGCGGCTCGCGAGCCACATGCGGTTCTTTGGCCCCTTGAGTGTGGCTCTTCCACAAAATACCACAGCCTGGGCAAGTCTATTTTGAAGAAGTGGCGTTAGAAGAAGTTTAAAAAAATTGGCTCTCAAAAGAAATTTCAATCATTGTACTGTTGATATTTGGCTCTGCTGACTAATGAGTTTGCCGACCACTGACCTAGGCCAATAAAGTGTCCACCATCTGAAACCACATCATGTAAATGTTGTAACTACCACATTCACTTTGTTCTTGCCCTGCTCTTCTATGATTCTGCCTGGAAGTGAACCATGTCACCTCTACTCAGAGCCCACTGTCAAGAATAAGTATAGCAGCCCTGTCCGACAATAAAGGGCTGGGAAGATAAAAAGAGGCGTATAAGGTGAGCATTAGCTATGCCTCCCACACAGAACCATGTAGTCTTAGAATGGAGATGATGCATTATTTTAGGTCCAAAATCTCTTTAAGGGAGCAGACTGACCCCAGAGGGATGAATTGACTTTATCAGCCATGTAGTCAGATAGAGGCAAAGCTGAAACAGATAGCTCTTACTGATGTAGCTTGATTTTATTTCAAAATGTTAAATGTTCCATTTTAATGACTAAGAAAATGTTTTATACAACCAATAGTAAAAAATGGAAAAATCGCAGATATTGTGTGTCTATCCAATTCCATGCTTCTGAACATGAAACTTTCAGCCTGGAAACTTCTCAGGTACATTTTAATTCTAACCCTCTGTGGGTATAGCATTTAATTTCTGGGTCATTGCCCAAAGCTCAGCAAATAGCTGAGGCCAGCACAATCTGGGAAAGATGGGCAAGGATTTAATTTCATTACGTCCTTTGATATATTACACAGATAGCAGAGTTATCTTTTTAACACAGGCCCATTACTCATTTTCAGTGGTGACTGAGCTCACTACAGATAGTTAAGTGCCAGCCACGTGGCAGTGCCTCCAGTTTCTCCTGAATGTCATCATAGTAAAAGGGCTAATGCACCTTCTAACACGGACAACCCAGCACTGTGCTCTCCAGAGGGTTATCTATAGATACTTAGAGCTATAGAGAACAGTCTCCTCCTGATGCTCCCTTGTTATCCTTTTTTTGTATGTGTCTTTTTCTGAACAAATGTGACAAAGAAAGAAGGACTACACTTGAGGTCCTGTCTTTTTCTCTGTGTAAATCCTGTCATAACATATCTTTCCTACTGTAACTAATTTTTTTTTAAGTCCACATGCATGGCCATTCTTTGATATGTCCAAAAATTTTAGGCAGGAATGTTCAAAAGGTTTGATCTTTTAAGTTTCATCTAGCTTTATCAGATTTTTCATCTGTTTGTTAATAATTTTAGAAATATGAATATACTAGAGGCCTGATGCATGAAATTCATGCAAGAGTAGGCTTCCTTCCCCCAGCTGCCGGCACCAGCTTCTCTCTGGCACCCAGGACCTGGGCTTCCCTCTGGCCGCTGGCAGGCACCTGGGACCCGGGCTTCCCTCGCAGGCCTGGCTTCATCAGGAAGGTCGTCTGGAAGGACATCTGGTCTAATTAGCATATTATGCTTTTATTATTATATTTCCCCCAATCGGTGTGTGTGTGTGTGTGTGTGTGTGTGTGTATTGTGCTTTGTTTCTGTTCTATCAAATGTTCTTCTTTTTAATTTGGTCTAATAAGTTATATAATATGCAACTATGAACTATGCAGCGTTTATAAAATTTTAAGACCAAACTGCTATAGAAAGCCTTGTATCAGATCTTTCTTAAAATGTTAAATTTAAAATTTTCTTGTATAGATAGATGTGAAGGACAATACATTTTTAAAAAGATGTCCATAAATCTCTGTGAGCAAGCATAAATAGGGCAGGGGGAAATTGAAGACTAAATAAGAACCGAAATTTTGATTTCAGGTTTATGACATCAGATGTTACTCTTCCACAAACCTCCTAACACCCACTTATCTATCTTGTGTTTTTCCTCTATTTTACTATAATTCTCTATCCACACTGGCCTTTACTTTTCTGCTTTGCACTCTGTTGTTGTTTTTCTGTCAAAAACATTCTTCTCAATATAGTTGTTACTACTCACCTCTTCTCACCTTTCAGGTGTCAATTCATATATCATGTCCTCAGAAACCTACTTTAACTATCGTATTCTAACTAGCTTCCCACTCCCTTTTATTTTTTATCACAGCAAACATCCTTTTGTTGCCAGCATAGCAGTTCTGGCCATTTGTTATTTTCTCTCTGTTTTTCCTTAATAACAGCTTATACCTAGCTTCAACGAGGATATGAATTTTAGGAGGCAGAGACATTGTCTGACTTGTTAACTTTTCTTTCTGGAACCTTGTACCTAAAGGGAATCCCACAGATGTTTGCTGAATGAATTTGAGTTACATTCTAATATGAAACTGATCAGTGATAACATCTCAGATATCAAAAAGCAGTTTCTATAGTGTAAAGTTCCCACACAAGTAAAGTGGTTATAGGCATCTCTGCTCCAGAGAAATTACATGTGAACTAAATTCCTTGATTTTTTTTAATATTCACAAATGCATTGTTTATTCTACTTCTGAATAAAAATATATATGTTTTCTCTGGGTACTTTTTAGGTTAATTGCTCTGCTTTGTAAAAATTACTGTATTGTAATAACATTTAACATATAATCTACCCACTTAAAAATTTTAAGTGTAAAATATGTTCTTGACTATAGGTAAACTGCTGTACATACAGCAGATCCTAAAGCTTAGTCATCTTGTTTGACTGAAACTTTATGCCCATCGATTAGTAATTCTCCATTTCCCCCTCTTGCCAACCCCTGGGCAATTAACATCCCACTCTTTGATTTTATGAATTTAACTATATTAGATAATTCATAAAAGTGGAATCATGTAGTGTTTGTTTTTCTATGACTATCTTATATCACTTAACATAAGGACCTCAGGGTTCATCCATGTTATATAATGTGTCAGAATTTCCTTTATTGTTAAGGCTCAATAATATTCCATTGTATGAATAAACCACATTTTCTTTCTTTTTTTATATCTCACCAGAGGATATTTTTTCCATTGATTTCTAGTGAGAATGGAAGGGAGGGAGGAGGGGGAGAGAGTGAAAGAGAATCATTGATGTGAGAGAAACACACTGATTGGTTGCCTCCCACATGCATCTCTGGCGGGGGGGTACCTGTAACCAAGGTGTGTGTCCTTGACCTGGAATTGAACCCATGACCATTCAGTCCTCGGGTGGATACTCTAATCACTGATCAAAACTGGCAAGGGCTCACATTTTCTTTATCCATTTATCTGCTGGTGGATATTATATTATTTCCATACATTGGGTATTGTGACTAGTGTTGCAATGAACATAGAGTGCTAATATCTCTTCAATATCATGATTTTATTTCTTTCGGTATTCAGAAGCAAGATTGCTGGATCATATGATAGCTCTATTTTCAATTTTGTAAGGAACCTCCATACTTTTTCCATAGAGGCTGCATCATTTTGTATTCCACCAACAGTGTACAAGGGTTCCAATTTCTCCACATTCTTGCCAACACCTGATTTTTGTTTTTGTTGGTATAATAAGCCATAGTGACAGATGTGAGGTAATATCTTATTGTGGCTTTGAGTTGCATTTTTCTCATAATTAATGACAATGACCACTGTTTTCATAGACCTATGTAAGAGTTATATGTCTCTTGGGGAAAATGTCTGTGCAAGTCTCTAACTCTTGATGTTTTCTTTGGAGGATGTTGGCCATAGAGAATTACAGATTCTGTCTCAGAAGTCCATTGAACTCACTGTTTCTGGATCAGAGAAATCCAAGAACTTTCAGTACTCCATTTTTAAGAAGTGTCATATTTCAAACATTCAGGGATAGAAAGAGAAGGAACAAGAGGCCTCTCTATGTTTATTTGCAACATTGCAACCCCATACCTAGGCTGGTATGTTAGGCTTCTAATTGTATTTTGTGCTTATTTTGATCCCCTCACATGGGTTAAGGAAGAAATTAGCAATGACAGAGTACTAACAGCTCTGTTTCCATCTGCAACGTAAGCCAGACCTGGACCCATCACACCAGAAATTGGCTGCAAGGTCTTTGATGGGTGAGATTAGCTGACTGATTAGTCACTGAATGAGTTGCTTCCTGGTTTCCAGGCCATGGTCCAGAAAAGTAGGAATTAAGCTAGTGGGATTGAATTTTAGCAATTATCTTTTTCCTTCATTTTTCCTTTAGGTGACTTCAATTTTTTGACCTCACATATAGAATATATTTTATTCATTAATTTCATTATAATAAAATATAGTTCCTGAAATCTGATGATCTGTTATCTGTTATAGCACTTCAAAAAGAAGTGTTTTTGAGTATCCTCGTTTATATTGAGAAATTAAAAATTTTGTTGTTGGTTTTCATCACCCTGACCCACTGCAGAAATTGATCCGTAAGTGATTATCTCAGGACAGAAAGATATATGGGTGAACCAAGCAATATTTAATGCTGCTGGCTATAGTGGTTGGCAACAAGGGCAAGCAGAAATAGAGTGTCATATACTAATTAAATCCTACTATCCTGGGGTCAAGTTACAGTGGTTATGACTTCTAAGAATATATGGGTACTCCTATTCCTCTCCCAAATGCATACCATTTTTCAAAGCCTTTGTAATTCTAGTGCTGCATTCTATTAATTCCAATGCTTTATAGATTAAAAAAAAATTGACAGTGAGAAACAAAAATAGCAGCATATTCATCAATTTTATTTATCCTCTTTAGTCATTCTTGCCAAACTCATAGCATTTGTCTCTAAAGATGGAATTTCTTATCTATGTGTTTTTGGTCAATGTCTGTGAGAGAAATAAGGCCTGATTGTGACAGCCTCCCTAAGAAATGTTGATATGATATATCCTTCATCACCTCTTTCATTTTTAAATTTTTTACTCTGTGTTTTTATTCAAATTAGGTAATGTTAGAGTCTTTATTTGGTAGCTCCCAATTTAGATAGGCTTCTGAAAATGAGACAAGCTTACACTGTACTACTAATCCTTATTTTAATGTAGTAAATATTCAAAATGGCAGAATAAGTGAATCTTAGTCTCACCTCCTTCCAGGACCAATGGAATTACAACTAAAAAAATATCAAGCAACCTGAATAACCAACTGAAGACTAGCTAAATAGAAGATGTTAAATGGGGGTATAAATGATGATGGAAGGAGACTACACTAGGGTGGTGAACACACAATACAATCTACAGATAATGTATTATAGAATTGTACACCTGAAATCTATATAATTTTATTAACCCGTGTTGCCTCAATATTATTCAATATTAAAAAAAATAATTGAAATTTAAAGCTAATATTTACGTTTGTTGTTGTTGTTCAATGAAAATCTTTGAATATATCTTTTAATCCAACTCCTTTCCAAAGGACATAAACCTGCCTCTTTCCTTTTATAAAGAAACTAGTGGCCCGATGCAGGAACTTGTGCACCAGTGGGATCCCTTAGCCTGGCCTGCGGGATCGGGCTAAAACTGGCTCTCTGACATTCCCCGATGGGTCCCAGATTGCGAGAGGGTACAGGCCAGGCCAAGGGACACTACTACTGCACAATCAGTGCCGGGGAGAGATGCGGGAGGTTGGCCAGCCAGGGAGGGACCGTAGGAGGGCTCCAGGGCATGTCCAGCCCATCTCACTCAGTCCCAGTCAGCCAGACACCACAGCAAGCTAACCTACCGGTCGGAGCATCTGCCCCCTGGTGGTCATTGCACATCATAGCAACTGGTCAACCGGTCGACTGTTTGCCCCCTGGTGGTCAGTGTACATCATAGTGTGCGGTTGAGCGGCCTTAGCATATCATTAGCATATTGCACTTTGATTGGTTGAACGGCTGACTGGTCGACCGGACACTTAGCATATTAGGCTTTTATTCTACAGGATTCTTACTCTAATTGTTCATTAGCTTCCTCCATATAGTGATTCCCCCAAAATGTGAGTCTGACAGACAATTTACTTATAAAAAATGATAGATGGCAATCACTTGTATATTATGTCAATACATATAGCATATTTTAGCCTAATGAATAGTGATTATCTTGTAATTTGATACATTGTATCCTGCATTCTAGGATAAATTTCTATAAGCTGGAAACTATTCCACATTTTGATGAGGTAACTTCCAGTTGTCTCTTTTGCTCAGTACAAATGATTGACTTATTTTAGCTTACATGTTTTAAAATAATTTTTCTACATTTTCCCATGTCAACTTGATTTTGAAATCTCTCCTATGCTCTTGCAAAAATGAATCTCAATTTTATTTGCTCTTATCTTCAAATATGTTTTGTTTAATCCTGGAGTCAAGAGCTTCTATAGTCATCCTGTTGCCAACTTCTACTTTTAAGGAAACATTTAATACCCACATTTATTTTGTTAAGCTAAGGCTCCCTCATTTGTTTTCCCTTCACACACACACACACACACACACACACACACACACACACACACACAAAAGTACAAAGAAGGAGCAAAGACATCCAACTAGGTTATTTTGTTCTTTCTGACTGTCCACCCATAGATCAGTTACTATGGGTGGGGTTAATAAACCACTAAACACAATATATAGGCAGCATGAGAGAAATACAACAAAAGTATGCAAACAATTGGATGTATACTGCCTAAGAAATGTACATGGCTCATTTGTTTCACCTTCTCACACAAAACATAACTGGACTTACAAAAAAATGTTACTATTAGTTCTAAAATATTCCTATCTGAATTGGTGAACTTGAAATTATTATGAGCCTCTAGAGCCAAAAATAATGATTTACCATTAGAAACTCTTTATTCTATTAGCTATAACTCATTTAAGATTCTTTTTTCCCCCTTTTAAATAAACTAGCTATTAAGCAAGGTAAATGAAGGGGATCATTTGTAGTTTGAAAAATCTCAGTGGACAAATGCAACATATGTTCTCTTTTAGATTGAGAACCATAGGCCCAAAACTTTCTGGTACCAAAAATCCCGGTCACTTTTCATTTTTCTTCTTCTTCCTCATTTTTAGTTGGGTCTTCTCCAAATTTATTCTAAGGTTAATGTGAAGTAGCAAAGGGGAAAATAAGTCCTAAGTTTTTAAGTGAAGTATATGAAGTTTTCTGCATTTTGTTGCAATTATGTAAAAATGAGTAAATAAAAAAGCAGCGGTCTGAAGACAGCTGGGAGGATGCAGTGAGGGAATACCACCAAGTACCAATCCTTACATCTGCTGCCCCATTTCCACTGTTTGCCTTTTGTGTTTCCCCCTACATGATTCTGATACATATGCATTTTGTTTGTTAGTGCATATAAGAAAATTTCAAGAAATTACAGGCTGCTTAGGGGAAAAAGAAAGGGAGGAGTTTGCAAGTTCTGCCCCCAATTTTTTTTAAAGTCATCAACTTCTTTATATTATAGCTAGCTATTTTTCCCATTAGCATTGGAGATTTGCTAGTCCAAACATTCTGGCTACAGAAGGGCAGATGAAAATGCACCAGGCTGGATGCTAATAGCCTCCTTTTTGCTTTCCCAAGGCCAGTGCTAATGTCAGGAGCATGAACCAGAGCCAGCCACAGGGTTAGGGGTGTGTAAGTAAGGCTGCGAGACACTCAAGATGCCCATGGGCCAGTGGGGAGGCACCACAGGCAAAGCATCCCAGGTTTCTTCATGCAGTCTGTAATGTGGTTAGCAGGATCTGTATCTCTTTAATGACCTCTGAGAGTCCTATCTTCTGCTCTCTCAGCCTTTTCCCACCTCCACTTTTATAGCTAATGACTTAGTAATTTCAATGGGGCAAGAGAGAAATGAACTTCTTTAACTGTTTCCCACACAACTGGGGAAGCCCAAGTTCTCAGTTTCCCCAGCAGGAGAAATAATGGGACTAGAAGGGTCTCTAGGCACTGGCTGTGCTGTCTTGGGAAAGGGGTAATGTGGATGAAGTCACACTGTCCCTTTTACCCTCTCCACTATATCCAAACTGGTTTTGGGGTTTTATACTCCAGTGATGTATAAATCTTCTCCTCTGGACTCTGGGATTTCTCTACAAAGGCTCTTTCATGTGAGTGATTAGCTTAACACAATATTCTCCAGGGTCATCTGGACCATGGCTAAGAGAAACTGGAGCCAGTTTTCAGGCCACAGCAAGATCCACAGCTGAAAGCAATGTCCATATGCCTATTACCCAATGCATGGTTAGCTATGCCTTCTCTCAATCTTGAAACACACCAGGTGGGATGGTTGGATGAAATTCCTCCTGGGTCCCTTGGCATATGGTGCTGGATCCCACAGGTCCCACAAGGAAACTTTTGTTTGTGGATGGATACCTAAGTTGTTGAGGGGCGGGGCACAATGAGGGATCTCTTATTTGGCCACCATTCAAAAGCAGTTACAAATCATCCCAAATACTGATGATATTGTGGTAACCCAGAATTGCTTACTGATTTATAGCCACATGCCTGAAGCAAACTTGTATCTTAACTAGAGTAAAATTATATCATTCTGTTATTTAAATTATCTCTATTTTTTAAACATATTTTTATTGATTTTAGAGAGAGGAAGGGAGAGGGATATAGAGAGAGAAACATAAAAGAGAAACACCAATGAGATGCCTCCTGCATGACCCCTACTGGAGATCGAGCATGCAACACTACCAAGTACCCTGACCAGGAATTGAACCATGACCTCCTGGTTCATTGGCTGACACTCAACCACTGAGCCATGCTGGCTGAGCTTATCTCTATTTTTTTTTAAATAATTAATTCATCAATCTATAATAGTCTGACTTATAAGATGACCAACTATTTGATTTAAAAATCAAGAGAATGACGGAACATAAACACAGAATCACAGGGTAGCCAAATAAGACGCATTACACAGGGCTTTAAAACAACTATGCCTAATAAATTTACCTCATAAGCTAAACACTTAATAATGTGGATTTTGTAATCAAAGAAAACACGATAATTTCAAGAGAAACATCCAAGTGCTTTATTCAAAGTAATGTCCATTGCTAGCTACACATTTCCCCCATCTTTCAGGTAATTTGTGGATACCGTCCGAATAGAACTTTTCTTGTTTTGAGGAAGACCATTCAGAGACCAAATTTTCCACTTCGGAACAAGTGGTAATCTGAAGGAGCAAGGTCTGGTGAATACAGCAGGTGGGTTAATACTTCCCAGGCAAGATCTTTTAACATGTCTTTAAATGGTTTTGAAGTGTGTGATGGTCCACCATCATGAGGCAAAATTACTTTGCCGTGTCTTCTGGCCCATTCTGGTTGTTTCACGGTCAAAGCATGGCTCAAATTGATTGTTGTGGGTAGCGATCAGTATTAACGGTTTCACCTGGTTTTAGAAGCTCATAATACCACACCTTCCTGATTCCACCAAACACAGAGCACTGTCTTCTTTCCGAAGTGATTTGGCCTTGCAGTCAATGTTGATGGTTGACCTGGATCAACCCATGATTTTGTGTGTTTGGGATTCTCAAAATATATTCATTTTACATCGCCAGTCACAATTCGATGCAAAAAAGACTTTCTTTCGTGCCATTGAAGCAACATTTTACTGATGACTTTTTGGCTTTCCATTTGTCTTTCATTCAGTTGATGTGGCACCCATTTTCCTTCCTTTAAAATCTTTCCCATTGATTGTAAATTATTGTAAATTGTTTGCTGAGCAACGTTTAATCTTTCTGAAAGTTGTTTTTGAGTTTGACACACATCTTCATCCAATAATGCTCATAATTGTTGGTCTTCAAACTTTTTCAGTTGACCTGGATGTTCTTTGTCTTTCACATCGAAATCATCACTTTTAAAGCGTTTAAATCAGCGTTCACAAGTATCTTGAGATGGAGCATGTTTACCATAAGCTTCCCGAAGTATACCATAACTTTCAGCAGCACTTTTCTTCAAAATAAAGTAATGGATTAAAATTTCCCACAAATGCTCTTTTATTGGCACGAAATTCGACATTTTTAAGCATAAAAATATCTATGATGTTAACACCTTCAGAAAATTTAACATATGAAGTTTTGAAGATTGTAGTCAATACAACAAAACAGCATACATATCAAATTGCATATATATCAACATATGTGTAACTCCATCTATTGAAAAAAATATGCATTATTAACCGGTATATAATTAGAGGTCTGTAAAAAAAATAGCAATAACCACAATGACAATATCACAAATAAAACTATAGGACAGGACTATATGTAGCCCATAAGTAGTCCTTTACAGAAAAATGATTGCCAACTCTGTTCTAGGGGGAAAATGTATTATTATTTCATCTGAAAAGTGGAAACTTTTCAAACCAAAGGGAAATTTTGAACTTAAAGCAATACCTGATTTTATGTAGTTCATGGATGGGTTTAACTGGAGATAACACGGAGCTAATGAGAGACTTATTAAATGGGAGGAAGGAGCAGAAGATGAAACTAAAATAGAAAAAGAAAGATGAAGGAAAGATAATTTATCTATGCAATAATAAGGGTAATTACGTTAATTGCATTGCATTCTCTTTAAATCTAGCCTCTCAAATCTACATTTGCTACTTCATTTAAAGAGAATGCAACACAATTAACAGAAGAAACATTGGAGGAAATCATAGCTGGTAATTTTCCAGAACTGATGAAAGGTATCCATTCACATTTTCAAGAATTGCACATAGAAAATCACAATAGGCACAAAAGTATAAAAGTACTGAAAAACATTCACATAAAGAGAATCTTCAAATAGTATTTTAAAACAAAAGGAGTAGAGTATTACCTTTAGCAACTCAGTAAGACTGCTTACTTCTCAATGTTAAAATGAAACAACTTCTCAATGAACTATTGCCTCTATCTTGGAAGACAATGAAAGATCCTCAATTTTTATAGGTAGGATGAGTGACTTTGTACCTAAAAATGTTTACCCTATCAAAAAAACATTTTAGAAGAGATATTTTAGACAAAAAAAATTAGGGAAATTTGTCATAATCACATCTGCATTTAAGGAAATACTAAAGATTTACATCAGGTATAAGAAAAATAATCCCAAATTCTACCTATAAGAGAAAAAGTAGAATGGAAAAGTAATTAAATTGATATATATTGCAGAAAACAATAATATATTGTATATCTTAAAATATGTGTGTAATTAAAATACACTTGGCAAATATGCACAGGGCTGCTCCTGAAAGCTATGAAGAATGCAATTTGTACTGGATGGTCACTGTCCTCGTGGATAAGGAAGGAGAGAGACAACAATACATAAATTATGCTAGATGTTGAATCAGAGTATTTCTGAATTTGAAAGCACTTGTCTAGAAATGTGGAAGTTAAAAGTCCCAACCAGGTGTATATAGTTAAAATTTTTTCATTCCTGGATGAAATAACAGCCAAAGAGTTTCCCAAAAGTCTCACAGACCCTGGGAATTTAGCACTTTCCAAGTCACTCTTAAAATGCTCAGAACCCTGATCTTTGCTGGTAAAATGACAACAGTTTCCTCTGAAGGGACGTCTCCTTTGTACCAAGATCATAAGACTAATGTGTTAAGCTCACAAAGCCAAATTATTACATTTTTTCCTTACCTCATATATACTCAAAATATTCACACCCATATGACAATCCAGTTTTCTCCACACCATTGTATTATATTTATGTAATAATGATCATCAAAAAAGGAAAAATGTCTTTGAATAGTCAGACTAGTCTCTCTCTAGACAAACCTATTTAGAATACGACTTCCTTTTTAGAATCAGACTTGTCTACAACATGGAGTCTTTGCCAAATGACCATATCACCGCCTGTCTATTAGCTGAGGCCACTACTAATAGCTCTTTGGATATACCTTTTTGACCCATCCATGGTCACGTCCTTCCTCGACTTATTTCTGCTTGTGATTAAGTTAATATATTCAAACTGACATTTTAACTACTATGTTTCTTGAGGCACTTTTGCATATTTCTGCCCTAATTTATTATAGGTTGATTTTACACCTTAAATAACAGAGTCCTCAGATATCTTTTAAATTCTAACACTTTTGATAACTTCACCTATGTACTAACAAAAGAAAAATTATTCATCTTCTTAAGTAAAATAACTAAAAAAGCATCAAATGTGCATGTATGTGTGTTATCCCAATTTTTCTCTGTTGGTTACTGTTGCTCTAAAAAAAAACCTAATGAAAATTTTAACAGTTGCTTTTTCAACTTACCTAGTGAACAATGCCACCTTTCACACCATTTGCAGCTTCATAAGGATTGACTAACAGGCAGTGGAGAATGTGTAAATGGCTCTCTCTGACACATTATGAAAACTGACAATCAGTTAAAGCTTGTAGAGTGGAGCAGTTATATACAAAGCTAGAGATATGTGTAAAACATACCAAAAAATATGGATGCCATTGAAACTTTCTGGACCAAAAAATTAAGGAGCATCTAGACAATTCAAAATTAATAAGAAAATGGGATCTGTCCATTTTCTTATTAATTTCACCCATCTCTGGACTAGAAGATTGACTTACTGTAATTGAATGGAGAGAAGGCCCTTGTATATATCATAGTCCTAAAGCACTAAATGAATTGTTAACAACAAATAATACATATGGTAAGTAGGTCTGACTACATAGGTGAGAAGATGTGAATGGAGGATATTGGACATGGGAAATAAGACTTTCCATGCTAGGGACCTTGGGAGAAAGTGCTGTTTGCAATCGTGTCTGAGGCACTGGTCAATGCAGAGTTGTAACTGTACACTGATCTCTCTGCTTGAGCAAGGTCTTTCAAGGGATTGTCTTATTAGAGAGCATGGGGCTTCCCTAGACGAGGAGGATGAAAATCCAATCACTTTACACATGAGGAAATTAAGATCAAAGAATCTAACTTTCTAAGACTACACAAGAATTGAGATTTATGTAAGCATTTACACTTAGATAAATAAACTAGTTCAACATAAACAAGATACAGCTTTAAAAGAAAAAGGTATAAGAAAAACAGTATCAAAAGAAAAGTTTCATTGAAAATAGCATTATGAAGTGATCATTAAAAAATAAATGAAACATATAATATAGAGGAATTATACATCTACAGTGTAGTTTATCAGACTTCTTCTGAACTCAGCATGACCAAATTCATTGTGCTGTACTTATCCAATTTCTAGCATGATATCTCAAGCAAGGCTCTCATAAACTAGAATCCCTCTCCGTAAGGCATACGTGGCTTAAGAGACAAACAGGTACTAGTGATAAAGGGTAATTGAGAGTCAATTACAATTTTAAGATGTCTTAGAAAACAGCAGAAACCAGCAGCTACTTATTAAAATAAAAGGGAAAATCAAGTAAAATTGCAAAAATTGGCAAAAAAAATATAGACATGAATCAGTCATCTACTTCCCTGTGTATGTTAACAGTTCTTAGATTAGAATCTGCTTGGATCTAATTTTATTACATTGAATCATTTATTTACTTTCAGTTTGGTTTGCTGGCCTCACTCTTCAATACCACATTAGGATGATTTGTTGTTAATTTCCATATTTCACAGAACAGTCTCTAATTAAAATCGGATAAAAACTAACTGGACAACCTAAGTTGATCCAATTTAAAATAAGAATGAGTAGATCACAAATTCCATTGACTAGAGAAATACTGTATAAAGAAAAATGTCATAGAAAATGGACTTAAGCAATAAAGTTTTGTAAAAAGAATAGTACATGACTAGGAACATTGTGTCTTAACTTAGTTATTCCCTAACTTAGTGGACCATCAGAATCATATTTCCATGTTCCATCAGCAGAAATCCCAATTGAGTAATCTTGGGGTGAGTCAGTAAATTGTTAACCATCCATTCTCCAACATTCATACACAGGCACACTCATCATGGAAGGTTCTTCTAATAATCATCTAGGTTGGGGGTTCATTTAGTTCAATAATCCCAGGCACTTCACTATTAACCTCATAATAAACTTAGAAAAAGGTTTAGATGAGATAATTTCTAAAATGACTGTTGATTAAAAATTATATATTTTAATTTTTAATATATAATTTTATTGATTTCAGAGAAGAAGGGAGAGGGAGGGAGGGACAGAAACATCAATGATAAGAAAGAATCATGGACTAGCTGCCTCCTGCAAACCCCCTACTGGGGATGGAGACTACAACCTAGGCATGTGTCCTTGACTGGAATGGAACCCGGGACCCTTCAGTCTGCAGGAGACACTCTATCCACTGAGCCAAACCAGCTAGGGCTATTTTAATTTTTTTTTTAAAGTTAACATGTGCAGCCCTAGCTGGTTTGGCTCAGTGGATAGAGTGTCATACTGAAGGGTCCTGGGTTCAATTTTGGTCAAGGGCACATGCCTGGGTTGTGGCTCAGTGGTTGAGCATTACCTATGAACCTGGCCATAGTGGCACTCTGGCCATAGTGGCTCAGTGGTTGAGCATTACCTACGAACCAGGAGTCCAAGGTTCAATTCTCAATCAGGGCACATGCCTGGGCTGCTGGCTCCATCCCCAGTGTGGTACATGCAGGAGGCAGCCAATGAATGATTCTCTCTCATGATTGATGTTTCTGTCTCTCCCTCTTCCTTACTCTCTGAAATCAATAAAAATATATTTTTAAAAATGTTAACATGTGCATATAATAAGAAAGTGAAAAAAATACAAGAAGCAAATGACAAAGTAATCTATAATCACAAGCAGTTTACTAGTGGACATGTCCTTCTAGGTCCACCATGTGTATCTATACAACCAAGCTTCCATCTTTATGTAATTAAGATTGTACAGTTATATACATGCTCTTTCATACATAAATATTTACCATTTCAAAGTTCCAAAGCTATATGAAAATTCTGATAACCAATATCTGACATAGCCTCTTGCTTATCGCAGGAGTTCCTTCTAGAGAGTGCTTGACAGATGATCCATCAGCATATTTCAGAGAAAGCTTTAACTCTCATAAGCTGTTCCTTACATTGTTATAAAGCTCCTTAAGCTTAGCCAAAAAATGGTCCCAGTTCTACCCTTTGAAAAATATTCCCCTGCCCATCTGATAGCACTTCAAATGCTTAAAGACTGATCTTGCCTCTTTCCTACATAATATCTTCTCCAAGTTAAAGAAAGATGTAAAGATTATCACCTTAAAAGAATAAATTTTCTTCTCGATAAGCCACTGAAAATGGAACAAGTTCTCAGAATCAATAAGATGATGTTTCACTAAAAAAAAAAAAAAATCAGTGAAGTAATTTGGAGTTTTATATCAGTACTTGCATTTAGAGGAAATCTTGCCAAGGAGAGGACTGAGAAAAACTGTAGGCGTGTTAGAGCCTAGCAACAGATGGGGTGTGGCAAATGACAAATTTAGGAATGGGATATTGAGAAAAAATAATAAAAGTTACACACATTTGAATACTTTTGAAATTAATCTGTAGGATGTAGCATGTTCTTTTAAAATTATGGTAGTATTTTGGATGTCCTGTTCATATTCAGGAAAAATTAAATCAATGTCCTGATCATTTTTATATATACATTCAAATAAATATAAGTACATATAAAATGATAAGTGATTCGATTACATAAAGAAAAATGAAATGCAATCTAAAACAAGTTAAGGGAGGTGTGCTAGAATACTATTTATACATAAAAACATGGTCATAGTAAAAATAAATTATACACCAAATCCAAGAATTATATTAATAATAGTAGTAGGTTCCCTCTAACATACAAGAGAGGATAAATCAGCATAAATAAAAGTAAATACTATTTACAATTCAGGGAAGGGATTATCGAAATTATTTCAAGTAATGCAATTATTAGTTGCCTCTAAATGTATATGTCATCAAAGCTCCAAAACCTACAGTCTAACCACTCTTTATTTTACATTCAAATTTCAATTCTTTATTTAGGTTTTCATTTATTTCCTATAAACTTACTGTTATCCTTTCTGCTCTTCAAAATTGTTATCATACATTTTACAAAATTATTAGGTCAAAGGTCCTTTTCCCCCAAATAAGTTATGGATATTTTTGTCTCTTGACATTATTGATCAGGTTTCCTCTTAAAATTCTCTTTCAGTTCAAAGACTTTAAAATGTCCTGATTTTCACTGTACTGTCTTTCTTTCTGGGGATTTTCTTCTTTCATTTGTCTTTCTACAAGAAGCAAACCTATTCTTGTTTTTTTTTTCTTTCTTTAATACAAAATCAATGATAATAAATCTTTACTAAAATCTCCACTTCTGAACTCTCAGTCAAGTTCTAATCCCTTATCTCCCAACTCTCTCCTCAACATTTGTACTTAGATGTCAGGCTATTATATTATGGAATGGAAGGGTATTAGAGTTCCAACTGACTTAGAGATCACTAATCAAATCACAAGTTCCAGATAAGAATATAACTTTAAAGAATAATCATAGAAAGTCATTCAGATCATAGTGGTAGGTCAAAGAAATTCTATACTCCAAATATTTAGTATTATAACACAATTATTTCTTGTGCTATCTTGCACATAGATGGCTATATATATATATATATATATATATTTAAAATTTTCAACCAGTATATATATATGTATACACACACACACACACACACACACACACACACACATATATATATATATATATATATATATATATATATATACTGGTTGAAAATTTTAAATTCATAAATTATAGACCATAATTTCATTATGGTAAATTAGTATTTGAAGCAGAACACGATTATCATCAACAATTTTAGGCCAAATATATATTTGGCAATGTCCAAGACCAACTGACAAAAACTGTGCCTTTTGAATTGAGTTTTTAAGAACTTTAAAAAAATTTGCTTTGAGTTGACTGGCTCAGTTTTGTTGGTTGATACATTTTATGTCTCAACTATCCTGCAAAATTTGTAATCTGCTCTCCAATCCTTTTATATAATTTAGATATTTGGGATGGCAGGTTGAGGAACTCTGCAGAGCCAGACCAAGGAAACTCTGGTAATAACTGGTGAAAAGTATTAAAAAGAGAATAATTTAAAGTCTCTGAAAATTGTTCCAGGAACATACAGAACATTTAGAACGTTTATTTTAGAAAATTTACTAAATTTTGGTTTAAAAATAAAATGTGAGCCTGTGGCACTTGGCCATAACTTGCACTCTCTTCCCCTTTTCCCACTCCTGGAAGTAGGCATAGCCTACACCCATGGTCGGCAAACTGCGGCTCCCGAGTCACATGCGGCTCTTTGGCCCCTTGAGTGTGGCTCTTCCTCAAAATACTATGGCCTGGGCGAGTCTACTTTGAAGAAGTGGCATTAGAAGAAGTTTAAGTTTAAAAAATTTGGCTCTCAAAAGAAATTTCAATCGTGGTACTGTTGATATTTGGCTCTGTTGACTAATGAGTTTGCCGACCACTGGCCTACACTATCCCTGGTCCCTCTGGCCCAAACTTCCCTCCCCAACAACCTTTCTAGGTTCATTTCCAGCCCTGCAGCTGGCCCTCCTTCTTCATTTCCATTTCCTGACCTTTGATATACTTGATTAGCCCTACTAAAGTAATAGCACTTGGTTGTGAACTTAAAAAATGTGATGACAGAAGCTCCAGTCTAGACAGAAAACAGGGCTCCTTCTCCCCGCCCCTGCCAGTCAAGAGAGATGATGTTTCAACGAGAGGGACAGGCTATCAGAATTTCCTCCAAACCCCAGTGCCAAGTTGCAGAGCCTAAGTTCTTGGTGAGTGTGGCCAATAATTTGGGGGCTCCTTTCTCAACCCTTCCCCTACAGAGCAGAGCTTTACCCTAGGCTGAGCGTTTTGAGGTCCTTGTTGCCTTTGCCCCAAATCATTCATGAAAGGGTTAACTGGAGAACACAAGGCTTGAGCCTTACAAAATCTAACAAATGCCCAAGGGAAAGCTCGTTCTGTTAGCCTGAGCCTTACACAAACATGCTCTCCTTGAGTGGTTATGCTACAGAAATCCCTGAAGACCATAACCCCTGCACAGCCCCCCGAAAAAAGGACATCTGGCGCCAGCAGAAAGACAAAGGGCAAGGCCGTAAAACTATGGACCTGATACGTGGGTCAAGCCAAAACCCCGTCTGCAGCTCTCCCTGAATGCATAAAAAGTCTGCTCCCTCCCCAATTCATTGCTGGCTCTTTCTCCAGGCAGACCACCTGCACCCAGCTGTCTCGAATAAACATTTTGAATACACTAAGCCTTGAGTCTGTTCTGTGTGACCCCAGCCCAACCACGAACCTTTCAATTCATAGGGCAAAAATTTGATATTTGGAGAGGCTAGATAAGTCTAGTGGTTAGCACACCTATCCCATACCCTCATAATGGAAAGGTGAAGGGGGACACTGTCCCTGTTTCAGCTTAGGAGCGGGGACTCGGAGATTTTGTTCAATGCACGACTGGTCAATAAAAATAAAGAGCTCCAAAATTCTCCTGAAAGAAACTGAGAACTAAGTGTGATTTAATTGTGGTAGGGCTGGATCTCCCATTTCTGAATGATCTCTATTAAGGGTTCTGGACACAATTGTGTTCATGTCTCTATCAAATACTAGAGGTCTTTGAGTCCAGCTCTGGACCCTGCTAGACAGTTCTGGAAACAAACAAAAAAGTCTCACCCAACATTCTATTACAGGGATATTCTAGAAATAAGGGTAAACATGTGGTTAAAGCATACAAGGCTCATTTTATTTTAGCTATATCTAATCCTGATCCTGATTAAAACCTGGTCTCAATCCTAACTCATTAAAAATTGTAAGGCCTTTTCCAATCCAAAATAGATTTTATAATATTGAATCCGGTGAAATCAAAGTGTAAAATTTTGGTTTCCTTTTTAATCTACAAGGACACATTGAATACCTGATCTACTTAGATTATAAAATAAACAAAATAATAGATGTGGGAGCATATATAATACAGCTAGCCATTGCCTCATTTTATCCTTTGTTCTTTTTATCAATTCAAAGTACTTTTTCACGAACCCTTTCCCTCCCAATGAGAAATCCTAACCACTAGTTTTTACGTATTTCCTCTTAATTTTATACCCCTCTGCAATATCACTAAGTTCTTGCTTATCTGGAAAACAGTCTTAACTTTTAAAATACTTCTCTTCCAAAAATATTCTAAAAGAACTTTTGACCTACATATTTCCAAGGAAACATACAGGAACATTTTAAATTGTTTGCAACACCAGTATCTAAGCATCACCCAAGACATGTACTCCATTCTTGCTGGTTTTAGTATGAGAAACAGGAATTCGAATTTGCAGATTAAAACAACAACAACAACAACAAAAACAGCTCACACATTTTACTTCTGCTTTTTCACATAGGACATACTGATCAGAAGATTAAATGCTTCAGCAAGACTTAAGCATTTCATTCACTTGCGGGAAACATGTAGGCAAACACCTCAGAATTAAAAACAGGTAACGTAACTTCATGGTTACTAATGCTTTTTGCCACTTTGGACGTAGGATGGATTGGTAACTCTCACCAGGCAATCTTGAACAACTTTATATATTTATAAACTGACCTGCAGGATGTGTCTCGGAAAGAACGGTGACGCAGGAGGCCCCAGCGTTCTGCTCCAGAACCGCCCGCACCCCAGGAGGCGGCTTTGCGGAGTTCTGGAAGGGATGGCATCACAGGGCGCATGCGCACCCAGGCCCTGCCCCGCCTGGGGCGGTTGCACCTGCGCGGCCCCGGGGCCAGAGTCAATTACCCGCACCCGCCCGGCACCTGCGGGCAGGCACCGCTTCCATCGGACCCGGGGCTGCTTGGTGGGTAGCAAAAGGCTGGTTTTCGCAAGAACAAGACTGGTTTCGGCTGGGACCATGGCCTTCGGGCATCTGCATCACTCAGGTAAACAGTAACCTTCATAACTTTTTGATTCTGAAAAGTGAGGCAATACATGGCCAAACGGCCATGCTTATTAGGCCAGAGTACAACTGTATGTTTTTGTCAAGAAATGTTAAGACCACTGTTGTGTCGGCTGTTTCGTGCGCTGCGTGGGCGCTGACTCCTGTAGACTCGGGCTTCTTATATGGAGTCAGCCCATGTCTTATTTGGTCTTCCTTTTTTCCTGCTGCCTTAGTTTTCCCCCAGCATGATTGTCTTTTCCAAAAAAAAAAAACAAACAAAAAAACACACAAAACTCTGCCTTCTCATGATACGCCTGAAGTAGGAAAATCTGTTTTGTCATTTTTGCCTCTCCCGATGTTTAGGGTTTAATTTTTCCCTAAGGCCTATTTTTTTTTTTTTTTTGTCTTTCTCCTGATCCAGGGTATCCATTCATGGAACTTTCCTCCAAAACCATATTTCAAATGAACCCGTGTTTTTGCTTCCTATCAGCCTTTTTCGCTGCCCAACTTTTGTTTTGTCCAATAGGCCACATATTATAAGTGTTTTATCATACAAACTACAATTAGAGGTTGATACAAATAAATAATAAAGTGTGGGCTGAAAAACTAGTTACATGGGATGTCCATTTTTTTTTTCACGAAGTACTGTACTGTTCCCATAGATTATTGTTCCTGGGAAGCAAATTCTTATCCAGAGTATCAGGAGAGGAAATGGACAACCCTGAGCAATTCTGCGTGTTTTTTAGTGGCTGTGCCTAGAATGTGAGGCCCTGACCACTTTTTTAGTCATCCCTCAGTGTTGTGTGTATGTAGAAAGAGTAGGCTTGTTCACTGCTTGTTATAAAACGTCAGATTCCCCAAGCTCGGCGTTTCTCTTCTGTGAGGGAATACATTGTGTGTGTAGGCATCCATCAGGCCCTTCATTGTGTCATTGTTGGACTTGGGGCCATGGGAAAACTGATTCAAATTTTATTCTCAAAACGCTTCTTTTGCCTCTGAACCAGGAGTCTTTGTTTCTTCTTTCAGCATCCATGAGAGGGTAACAGGCTTACTTTTTAGTTTTTAAGTAGGTTACAGACAAATTTCAGATTCTAACACAGAGGTTTATATGGAGAAAGCTTATTGGGGAGTACTCTATGTGGGAACATGAAAAAAACAAAATTAGGCAGAGGGAGAACCTGCTCTGTGATATAGTCACACCAAAGGCTTCAACCAGTGTTACAAAGAATTTGGTAACTGGGGTAACCTAGCGAAGATGCCCCAAATTGAAGCATGTATGTCCCCATATCATGCAATCTTTGCAGATGGTTTGCCCCCACTAATAACATGATCTTGGGCACCATGGCTCTCTTTGCCTGAAGGCAAGGAAAATAGGGGAAACCTGACAGTGAACCAAAATATCTGCTACAGCTGGAAATCAGAAATATCAAATGAATACTTCTGCCAAAACAAAGAATTTTCTTCGGAAATATATGGTATTCCTCTATTGTCAAGCAATTTCATCTGTAAGTTTAAAAAATGTATTTCTGAGATAAAATACTGTGGTCTTTTAAAATTCTAGGTTGCATGTTGAATAAACTAAAATAAAATAGTTCGGTAAGTTTCATTACTTCTACTTTGAAAAATTCAACTTTAAGTGGAAAAAAAGAAGTCTGCCAATGTAGCTTTTGTGGTTATGGGCCAAATATTACCAGCTATTAACTAAGCTACCATTAAAAATGTTGTCACAGTTACATTTTACTATCCTTACTTGTTCACTTGAACACTTTAGTAACTTCTTATATACTACCAGAGGCCTGATGCACGGATATTCGTGCATGAGTAGGCCTTCCTTCCCCTGGCTGCCAGCACCGGCTTCCCTCTGGCACCGGCTTCCCTCTGGCTTCATCTGGAAGGATGTCCAGAAGGACGTCTGGTCTAATTAGCATATATTACGCTTTTATTATTGTAGATTAGACATCTGAAATGTGGTATCCAAGCATATGAATTACTGATCCAGACAACCTGAGCTAATTTTTTTCACTTAAACTCTTATTTTGTTGTTTTACTTTTTGGCACATTGCTTGAACCTGAATCAGTTAAGA